>NC_134852.1:127217095-127574595 GCF_049852395.1 Peromyscus maniculatus bairdii | reverse complement strand
AAAGGGGAGAGCGGGGATACAGGACAAGGAGCTTGACTTGAAGGTCAGACAGATGGGCCTGGTGTGGGGAGAGGAACACAGGATGAAGGGTGGGCTATGGGGTTGTAGATACGAGTGCCATTCTGTTTCCTGGGGGGCCTGAGGGCTGAGACCACAACACAGGACCAGATCTGCTGACCAAATAGTTTACTCAATGTGTCAGTGGGGACAAGCAGGTCAGCCTGGGTTTTTTGTAAGGAAACAGGGGGACCTACAGGTAGCAGCACTGAGCACAGAGGCAAGGGAGTCTGTGTAGTGAGCTGTTTTCCAGAATACAAGAGGACAGGGAGGTCTTTAACCTCTGCTATTTGTTTTGTTTTGTTTTTATGAAACACAATCTCACCATGTGGCCCCGGTTGACCTTGAGCTCAAAACCATCCTGCCTCGGACTCCCAAATGCTGGGACTGCGGATGTGTGCCACCATGGTCAGCTAAGCTCTGTTCCTTGCTAGGAGTATAGGTTTAAGGAAAAGCCAGCACAGCCAACAGTGTGTCTCAGAGTGTAGGATTTCATATTCTGTGTGTATTCAATGCAAAGGCAAGAAGCAACTCTCACGTTTCCAACAGGCACGAGCTCCTGCCTTTACTTTTGGTAAATTACAATTTGCTTCTAAGAAGGTAAGGGGAGGAGTGGTAGAGCCCAAAGAACAGAGCAGAACAGCAGCATTCCATAGCTGTCCTGTGAGTGCACCTGTTCGAACAGGTAAGCCCCTGAAGCTACTGCAGGCACACACACACACACACACACACACACACACACACACACACACACACACGCATACACGCACACACACACAAACTTCCTCCCCAACTCAGCCCCAGGACACTATCACACCCTCCTTGCTCAAGCTTGAAATGCACGCAACATACTTTCTGGTCATGGATAACTTAAAAGAGAAATACAAGGGGGTTGGGGAGATGGCTCAGTGGTTGAGAGAGCTGGCTGCTCTCCCAGAGGACATGGGTTTAATTCACAGAATCCATATCAGATATATCACAGCCTTCTGTAACTCCAGTTCCAGGGGAATCCAACGCCCTCTCCTGGCCTCCACAGACACTGCACACACACACGATGCACAGTTATATACATGCAGGCAAACACTCATAGACATGAACTAAAACACACAAAGCCTTTTCTCTTAAAGAGAGAAATACAAGTTAGATGGGGACTGGAGAGATGGTTCAGTGGGCCAAGTGCTTGCTGTCTAAGCATGAGGACTTGAGTTCGGATTCTCAACACCCATAAACAGCCAGGCATGTGGCACGCACCTGTATCCATAGGTGGGGGAGGCAGAGACAGATGGATCCCTGGAGCTCTCTAGCCAGCCAGTCTAGCCAAATCAGGGCACTGCGGGTCCCATTAGAGACCCTGTCTCACAAACTAAGGTGGGAATCTACTGAGGAAGAAACCTGAGGTCCACTCCTAGCCCCCGTGTGCATATGCACACATAATTATTTTTAAAGAAAAAAAGTGAGCTGTGGAACCCTCCATCCCAATCCAGCTGTGTATTAAAGGTGACGGGATCTGAGACAGGATGGTGAACCAGGGGTTAAAATACAGTGGGGAGCTCCCCACCAACTTTTAATCCTCCTATAATCAGCCTCACGCAAACCTGTTTTCAATTTAGTGACAGCTCTCTAAGCTGCCACAAGCTCTTGAGGTATTTTTAGTCAAGAACAAATTCACCAAGTGCCTCAAGTCAGGAAGTGACACCGCTCAGGTGTTGCTCTCAGGGGACTCAGGTTCTGGCCCTTTGTCTGTGGAAATCACCATTTCTCATTTGCATACAATTAAATAATCACTCACCTCCTTCGCTACTTTGGCATCCCAACCAGGGATCTCAGCTCTGGGATGGAGAAATCTGTTCTTAATCCCAGCATCATCGCCGGGAGCAGGAAGTGATCAGTGGGGAGAGGAGTTATAGGAGGAAAAGCACCCAGAACCAAGCTGACAAAGAACAAACTCTGCTCCTAGATCCAAGCGGGCTCGATCCTATGAGCCTGTGGCTGTGTGGACATTTACCAGCTCCCACAAGAGTGGCAGACCAAGGAGCGAGGAAGGAAATAAAAATGGGAACCATGCCCACAGGGACACCAGCCATCCAGTGCCTGCCCCGCACCGGCAGAAGGACAGTTTGGTTTAGGAGATAGGCTTTCATGTAGTTGACGCTAGCCTCAGACTAGGCACAAAGCCAAGGATGACTTTGAACTTTTTATCCTCCTGCCTCCACTTCTTGAACTGGGATTACAGATGTGTCCCACCATGCCTGTTTTCTGAGGTGCTGGGGATTGAACTCTGGCCCTTTGTTTCATGCATGCTAGGCAGACACTACCTACTGAGCCACTTCCCCAGGAATGGCTTTTGATATCTCTCTTCCTATCAAGTCTCCTAGAGCCAACCCATCTCCAGGTCCCTGGGAAATCCAACAGAGTCCACATCAAATGCATCCAAATCTCCATCAGTAGTCCAATTTATGACAATTTCAGAATTAGAACATGTTCTTGCTGGTCATGGACCCATTTCCACCCACTGCCCAGAGGGACCTTTATAACACTGTAAGCATCTGAACACATAAGACAGTAACCAGGTAGATACCACTCGTGGCCCCAGACTTCACATGCCCAGGGATAGATGAATGCAGCCCAACACAAACTATCCATTTGCCTAAAACATTGTGAGATTTGTTTACTTGAAGGGGTAGGGGTGGGCAATATTTTGTAGCTCACTTGCCAAGATCTCCGGTGTGAAGCTTATAGATGACAATGCCGTGTCACCACGTCAGAAGGTTGAACACTCCTGAGGGCACACACCATCGGGGCTCTGATCTTACGAGAAATAAAATCTGCATTTCTCCCGCGTCACCGGGGACCAGAAGTCCTCGCTGTGTCTGCCTCTCAAGTTCATCTTACGCTCTCCTTTCGTCCTCTATGTTCCAGAACTGGCAGCCGTCTATTTCTAGATTATTCCATTATCTCTGAAGTCCCAAGGCCTTTCCTCTCTGCTCACAAGGTTTTTCCTCAGTGTGTTCTCATGGTTCTCTGGTCATCAGGATCTCTAGCCAAATGCTGCCACCCAGGTGGGTTGCTCGTACAGACACTCCTCCTCACACACACCCACACTCCCCATCACACTAGCTTTTTTTCATTCCGTGCCCATCACTCACTATATATTTCAATTTTTAAAAAGTTGTTTTTTTTGATAGATTCTCACTCTCTAGGCCAGGATGCCTTTGAAGCTGTGACCTTCCTTCATCGACCTCCAAAAGCTGAGGTTACAGGCCTGTTCCACCACACCTCGCTGAAACTTACCATTTTAAAATTCTCCTCTGTTTGTGTTCCCTTAAAAAGCTGGCACTCAAGAACATTTGGTGAATGACTTAATAACTAGTGGAAGACACCACAGCTCTGTGGCACATTAAAAAATATACACCCACTCGAAGGACACAGGTCTGTGTGTCTTGTGTAACAGTCGATCTCAGTTTAGATGCTAAACAATTGTCATAAATGGGGCAAATTAACAACTAACTTCTCGGGCTCACATTGTTCTAAACTTATTTTAAATGTTTTCCAATAAATTAATTAATTTAAATTACGATTAGCTGAAAGAAAATGTGAATTAAATATCTCATAGGGTAAGAACCGCTCAAGTGTTCTCAACAGCAGCACCTCATTGACGGCCACTGTGACGCATCGGGCAAATGTGGCTCGGAGCACTTCCTGGGCCAGAAGCAACAATTGCAGAGGAGGCTGTGCTTATGAGCGCATGCTGCACGCTGGGCCCTGTGTCCAGGCACCACCACAGGGCTTATAAAATTGCTTCGATTAGCCTCACAAGGATCAAATAAGTACATAGTCTACCTGCTACATCCAACCCACCACATGCCAAGACACAGTTAAAGAAAGAGAGGCTTAGTTAATGTGGTGGCTCACGCCTGCCATCTAAGGACTTCAAAGTTGAGGGGAGGTTATGAGGTAGAGGTTAACCTGGGCTACATAACCAGATGGTAACAGGGAAGAAGGGAGGTGAGAGGGAAACGGAAGGAATAAACAGAGGTGTGAAGAGGTTTGTCCACCCACGGGCCGGAGGCAGAGTTGACACTGCTCCTTCACCCACACAGACAGGTTAATGGTCTCTCCAGTACTATCGTTTGAAAATTCACCTTCAGAAGGTCATTAAGGCATAGGGGTAGAGCCTTTTCAAGAACGGACACAATGCAGATGACCACCCTCTTGGCCAAAGGGCGATTCAATAGGAAGGCAGCCGTGTACAAGTCCAGATATGGCCCTCACCACAGGCTGCGTGATCCAACATCCCAGACGCCAGCAAGTTGGGAAGTATGTATTTGTGGTTTAATATCACCAGAAACCTGTGAGAGTATTCTGAGAGGTGGGTACTCGGAAGAGGGGGGCTGCTTTGGTGGGTAAGTGAGCTGCTGAGCGGGCTCCGTCACATGGGACCAAGAGGTTGGCGAAAGAGTGAGAACGTGCTAGAACAGGTGAGTGCTGCCATAGAGGGGGTTCTAAGGTGACGTTGACAAGGGATTCAAGGAAGTTTTCAGCCTCTGGAAAAATGCACAAAGACATGCCGTGAATGCTGACTAACCTAGGGGCAACGGAGACCATTCTAACAGTTCAGGAATGGAGCGGAATGTGTTCCTGGACCAAGGAGAAGCAACCTGTGAACGTTCTTTCTGCTGCTGTGGTACAATACCCTGACCAAAAAGCAACAGAAGGGAGGAAGGGCCTATTTTAACTCAACTCCAAGGTACAGTCCATGACTGAGGAGGCGTGAGGGTGGGGACTAGGGCAGCTTGTCCCATCTCCTCCACAGCTGAGGACAGAGAGGACAGAGTGCGCCCATGCTGCCCGCTTGCCGCCGCCGCCCGTGCTTGGCTGGCTTCCTCCACTCGGGTGCAGTTCAGGGCCCAGCCTTGGGAATAGGAATGGCCAATGTGGGCTGCTTCAATTAACAATCAAATGAATGTGCCCACGGACAAGCCTAATCCAGACAGCGCCCCAGGTGAGGCCCTCTTCCCCGGAGATTCTAAGCTGTGCCTTGTGACAAGCTGAAATGTAAAACTAACCACCAAAAACAAGACAAAACAGCAACAACAACAAAACCTTCTTATTGAAGTGGCACAGAACTTGCCCAAATCATACGGATGAGCTTGTGTTTTGTGGGAAGTGAGGGCTGGAGTCAAGTGGGTGGGTGTCTAGCTGAGATTCCTAAGCAAAGCACTGAAGGGGAGGCTTGGGTCTTCCTGACGGCGCATGCAGTACAAGATGAGGAGACAGAAACAAATTGATGGAGCTGCTGGGTATAATGGAACTCCCACTTACAGGTTTGGAAAATTCTTAGCTCACCGGCATTGGAAATTATGAATCTAATTCTGGAAGAGAACATGAAGGAAGGGTGTGCCAGTTAGCTGGGCTTGTTAGGCCAATCCTGACTATGAAGAGAGAAAGCCACAAGCCTTTGGTCACAAGGCACAGCTCCTGGCCACACTGACTTCTGTGAAATCGTCTTCTCCATGGGAGGCGGGGGTTGTCTTCAAGAGGCCCACCAGACCTGGCCTGACAGCTGTCCCTCCTATGTCCTCAGACTGAGTATGACTGAGTCATCCAACAGGGAGACAAAGCCCTGGAGAACTCAACTGCATGTGGCCTCCAGCCTCAGTGACTTCCTGTGACACGGGTCAATGTGCCCAACACCCCAGAGACATAATATCTGGTCACAAAAGAAACCAACAGGGCAAGGTGGTGCTCACAGCAACAGAGGAAGTGGCCTGGAAAGAACTAGACTGTCTGGATTCAAATCCCAGCATTGTACTCTCTAGGCCTGTTTGCCAACAGGTAAAAGGCCAGCACCTAACCCACACAGAGGGGTCGGGACTATCAAATGAGACAAGAGAAAGCAACTATTCCAATCCTTAATTTCCATGATTTCCCCTGATGGTACTTCAAACTCTGACAAGTACCCAATAAAGCTGGTCAACAGACCAGCTAAAGCCAAAGCCAATTTTAAATATGTGCAGGTGCACGTGCAGGTACCTGCGGAGTCTAAAAGAGAACGTGGGATTTCTTAGAAATGGAGATACAAATAATTTTGAGCTGCTGTGAGTGCTGACAACCTAGCTTTGGTCTCGTAACCACTGAGCCATCTCTCCCGCCTGTGAAGGCAACCTTCTAACACAGATATATCACCAGGAGATTCATCAGGGCCAGCGAGTTCCCTCGGGGACTCTGTCATCAAATACAGTGGATCTTCTGACCAGTTTTAAAATAAGAATAATTTGCCATATCAACAAAAGATTCTCCAGAGACCCTTCAGGGAGAGGCCCAGATCATGCCACCCCATTGGTCACTCTCATATGTCCATTGGCAGCAGAGTTCTTTAAGGCCCAACCAGCCAAGCACAGCTGGGATGGTTCACAAGGTGCTGGCTGTAGCAGACATCAGAGTCATTATAGGGCCTGTCAGAGTGGGGGCTGCTGGGAGAGCCAGATGTTCCAAAACCAGCCCTTGCAAGACCAGAGCAGAGCTTCCCTCCCCAAGTTCTGTTCCACCTGACACCAAACTTCTTGTGGCAGGGTATGAAAGCCATGGCTGAGCCAAGTCCAGTGGCTGCTTCCACAGTCAACTCACCAAGGATGGCAGGGTGAAGACTTAGATCAGCTGTAGCACACAGGAAATGCTTAATGAATGTGTTTGTTCTTAGTTGTACTAGTAGGGGGCAAAGTTCAGGGTGTTAAGATAATGAATGAAAGAGTTATTTATTTTAGGAAGCCAGTAGTCCTTGGGACAAATTCAACGGTTAGCCTATCTTCTTAGAGCTTTATGGCAAGATGACCATCGCTCTTTGAAGAGCGTATTATTCCTGACTGCTTGCTCACCTCAAAGGCAGAGGGATGTCTGCAGAGGAACCCCTGAAATTCCTCTACTTGTGGCAGACCAACCCTATCCTATGTTCACCTTTGAGCCACATCCTGTCTGTATGTCTGTGTGATGTCCCCTTTGTACAATGACACCAGTCTTACATACTTGGGGATCACTGTTATGGCCTGAATGTGGAACATCCTTCACAGGCTCCTGTGTTTGTACACTTTGTCCCCAGCTCATGGCCCTGTTTTAGAAGGCAGAGCCTCTCTGAAGGAAAGGGAATGTTTTAGACCAGCTCTGATTCCAGGCCCAGTCTCCCCACTTTCTGGGGACCAGGATATGAGCAATCCAGCTCTCATCATGGAGTCCACTGCCATGCCTTTCTTGCCTTGAGACACTACATCCCTTCAAACCAGGGGTCAAAAAGCAAAAAACAAACAAACAAACAAACAAAAAAAAAACAAAAACAAAAACCAAAGCCCTTCCTTCCCCACTCGGGTTGCTTCTGGTCAGGTATCCATCACAGCGATAAGAAGCTGATACATCCCCTGCCAGTGTGAGCCCCCACTTTACTCATCACACTGTTACCACCCTTCTTTCCTTAAGCAGTTTTTATTCAAACTGACATATTCAAAGCTGTGATTTCCTTTTGTGAGTTTGGGAGCAAGGGCACAATTTTGCCCATAGCAGTTTCTTTATCCATGATCACAATGGGCTGAGGATCACAGCGCCTCAGAATCCCTCTCCCACCAAGGATTCAAGAACCAGTCTGTCCTCATCTTTTTGGGGAGCACAGTGGAGTCCCCAGACTCCAAAGACACTGGATCTTGAAAGTCAGGAGCAGTCACGACTGCTCAGGCACCTGGCCTTCAAGCTAGAGGGGAGCTCTCTTCCCTTTGCATTACTCCACAGAAAGGAGAAAACTCAACAGAACGAGCAGGCTTTAACCTGAAGGCTGTCCTCCCAACCTGAGACATGACACTGCCTGGACATCAACATGCAAGGGCAGTAGTCAGCCCTGTGCCAGCCATGCTCTCCCAGGGACCTAGATTGGGAAAATAATGGCATTTTCTCAGCAAATTATCGCACGGCTGAAGTAATAACTTGTTTATAGGCATGCCAATTCAGATTTTCATCCCCTTAACCTGCTCCTAAAAGTGGTGCTGTCCCCATAGCCAAATGGCAGAGATTTAATCACCACCAAGTACACCCCTGTCCCAGTCTTCCCCTACCACCCACACCTGTGCCTTGATTAATTTAAAGCCACTGACAGTCTTTTTGGAAAGCATGATTTTTGTTTGTTTTTCTTTTCATCTCAGATCAATGTTCTCTGTTTCTGAATAAAATACACGTTGCCGGAGATAAAGCAAACAATTCCTGGGTTAAGGGGAAAATAATACCCAGAAGCCCTGTTTTATGCATGAAGCATTAAGGGTCTGGCAACAAACTTCACTAAGGTCTGCCGTTGAGTTGACTCGTCCTCGAGAAGGGTAGACAAGGAGTTCACAGCCTAAGCTTTCTCCTGACACTCAGTGTCCTCAGTTCCAGGCCATCAGGGCAGAAGGACAAGTTGGAAGGTGAAGAGAGTGTCTGGAACCACCTCAAACATCCAATCAGAAAACTGCATGGCTTGGTTCCTGTTATACTTGGTGAGAGGGAGCCTTGGGGCCTTGTAGAGGGGAGGATGTCAGACAGGCAAAGGCACAGGGAAGCAAAAGACCACCTCTGCAGCCCCCACCATGGAGCGCAGGGTTGCTGGAGTATCACATGGGGCTGGGTTATTGCCATGAAGTAAGAGGGGCTTCATGCCAGCTCACTGGCACCTACGTCTACAGGGAGCTAGAGGTATGGGTGATGCTGGTATCTTCTTAATCACTGCTAATTTCCTAGCTTTAGCCAACCAGTACCAAGTATTCCAGCATAGTAAAGTTTCGCTTTAGTAGTTCTAATATCTTGTTAATCACAGCTGATTCTTCAGCCCCAGCTAGCCAGAATCACAGGATCTTAATTCAAAATAATAAATGGCCCCAATAGACTCTTTAAACTTCCCTCTGAAACCTCACAAGCCAGGCCTCCATCCTCTGCACTGCTCTCAACATTATCTTCTAGACTCCCACAGAACATCCCACTGAGCCCTCAATACCCAATGGCTCTTCTAGGCAAAAGTTCCAAAGTCCTTCCACAATCCTCCCCAAAATGTGGTCAGGTCTGTCAGAGCAATAACCCACTACACTGGTACCAATTTGTCTTAGTTCCGGTTTCCATCGCTGCAACAAAACAACATGACCAATAACAAGTTGGGGAGAAAAGGGTTTATTTGACTTACACTTCCACATTGCTGTTCATCACCAAAGCAAGTCAGGACAGGAACTCAAACAGGGGAGGATCCTGGAGGCAGGAGCTGATGCAGAGGCCACAGAGGGATGCTGCTTACTGGCTTGCTCTTCATGGCTTGCTCAGTCTGCTTTCTTACAGAATCCAGGACCACCAGCCCAGGGATGGCACCAGCTACCATGAGCCAGACCCTCCACTATTGATCACTAATTGAGAAAATGCCTTACAGCTTGATGTCATGGAGACATTCCCTCTACTGAGGCTCCTTCCTCTCTGATGACTCTAGCTTGTGTCAAGTTGACACATAAAACCAGCCAGCACAGGTGCCTATCTAGGACTATAACTTTCAGCTGCTTCCATTAACATCTCTTCCTTGTGTTCTCATCCAGTTCCTCAACCACTCTTTGTTTCCAGCCCTGCATCTGTAACATGCAACTCGGAACATCTCATCTCCAGGGATTGGAGGAAAACTATGAGACTCTTTAGCAAGCACTGGGGAAAGAGAGTGGCTGCCTGGCTGGTCCACGAAGGGTTAGCCGCTATGGGAGTTATTACTGTGGTCCTGGGGTTTCATTATTACATCAAGTGCCTTAACAAGGCTGAATCTCTTATATCAGGCTTGAAAACACTGAGGCAGCAACACACTGAGAAAATACAATTAAAAGGCCTTGTGTTCAAAGATAGTTACAGCATTATTTCTTTACTGTAGCAACAGAAATCTTAATGTTCATAATTGGGGAACTGAGATGTTAATTGAGGGACAGGAACTCAATAAAATATGCAGCAATGAAAATGACTCCTATATAGGCTTGAGGTGTGCAGGTTTTTTTTCTGTTTTTTTTGTTTGTTTGTTTGTTTGTTTGTTTGGAGTAGGGGTTTGTTCATTGAGAACAGAGCTGTCTTTATATAGCCCAAGATGTCCTTGAACTCAGGATTCCTCTGCCTCTGCCTCCCCGGTTCTGGGATTACAAGTGTGTACCACCAGAGGTATGTACAACCTCCAGAAATGTTTTTGTTTTTAAAGTGTTTACAAAGCATAAACCTTTTTCAAGCAAAGGATATAGGGGAACACAGGAAGACCATAAAGGTGTGGAAGCTGCAGCTGGGTTAGAATGATCGATCATGGAGGATGTTTTTGTTTTTTCCATGATTGATTGCTAAAATTGTCATACAAGACAGTGAGTTTCATTATGACGCTTTACTGGATGACTCAACGTGTGGGAATACAAAATCAAAGGGAAGAAAAGGGCTTCTGACTTGAGCATACCAGGAGTGTTATTGCTAGAACACGTCCTTCCTATGTAGAGAAGTGAACACATGGAGCTGTGTGGTCTGTGGGGTAGGATACACAGAGGAGGCCCGAGAGAGGGCACCATGCAGCTCAGTCCTAACACCACACCGGAGGGGCTGATGAATGCCATCTTGAGCCAGTCTCCCAGCATGCAACAGGTGCCTCCCGTGGGAAGACAGAGTAGCCACCACCAGGCTCGAAGAGGGAGAACTTCAGGACAAAAGAGATCTAAAGGTGACAAGCTACGACAGATGCTGCCCATGTGCTGAGCACTGCTGGGGTTTCATGAGATAGCTCTTTGTCCTCAGATACAATCTGGAGCATCTTATAAAGTGTTCGTGCATGTGCGTGTGCATGTGTTTTCCTACATGTTCCTGCATCTGGGTATGCATATATATTACATGTATCCATGTATATCTCTACATGTATAGGTATGGTGTATGTTTGCATGTCTGTGAGTATGCATGTTCTTCTATGTATGCATATGTGTATACATGTGATTTTGATATGGAATGTAATTATATGTGTACTTGTATATATGTGTGTGTGTGCTTGTGTGTATATGATTATACCTGTACTTGTATATAGTAAGTATATGTGTTTATGTGTATGTACATGTGTGAGCATGTATGTGTTTCTACTTGTGTATGTGTATGTTGGAGGTGGATGGTGGCTCAGATAGCATGTCAAACATGCATGAAACAAAAGAGACACAGGGGACTTAGGGAAGGACAGACACTGCTATCCTACCCTGGAACTGGGGAGTGGACCAGTTGGGCAGACCTTTCAGAAACCAAAGGTTCTCTGGCTGCTGCTTTCCTCACATCAGAGCAAACCATGGCGGAGCTTTCACTCAGAAGGAAAGAGGGAAAGATGTCACACTTCTTGTCATGGCTATCAACATGACATGACAGGGAGCTTCTTGTTTGCGCACTTCTGGGGTGTGCACACACAGCATAGCATTAGAGCAGCTGCAGCAATAGACAGGAATCTCTCGCTCACCCAGGACCAGGCACTGCCTTAGTAAAAACTCCAGCCTTGTCCTGTGTGTGCTCACCCACTCCACAGGGGAGAAAGGGCTCCTTCAAGGTTACATGGTGGTCAACTGAGGAAGTCATGCTTGAAATCTGGGCAGGCTGCCCATCTCAGGAACACCCTTAGCACACACTCTGGCATATGGGAGCATGCACACACATTACATCCGACCCACACAGCCATGCCAAGGCAGCCTAGAGCTACAAAAGGGCACAGTTAGGATTGTGGACCAGTCGGTAGAGTGTCTGCCTAGCAAGCACTAAGCTCTGGGTTCGATCCCCCACACCACAGAGACCTGGCATGACGGTGTAACTCTGTAATCCCCACTTAGAGAGATGAACAGTGCATGGGGATCAGAAGGTCAACATGGAGGGTTTGAAGCCAACTTCAGCTACATGAGATGCCTGTCTCAGAAAGGGAGAGAGGTATAAATGCACACATCCATGCCTCTGTGCCCGTCTTCAGACAAGCCTCCCCTCCCTCTGCATACTTCTGGGGGCTCCCACTCATACACAGTATCAAAGAAGCCTCAGAGATAGCAACATGCAGGGCTCAGATTGGACAGTCAGGGCACAGACTCCCTCCAGCCGAGCAGACAGCTTCACCCCCTGGGCCCCCTCTACACACCACTGATACCTCTAAGATCAATGTTACCCTGTGCTAAGGAGGCTGCCACAGCATGGAGCAAAGTCCTGCCAGGTACTGAATGTGGTTCTTGTCAGCTTGGCCTCCTGCGCACAACACCGTGCCCTGTTTCTCCTGGCATCAGAGCCCTGTGTCTGCTCCAGCCCTCATTTTCACATCTTCCTCCCAGCAGACACAAGGCTCCCTCAGTTCTGGGGTTTCCATGTGGCTGCCAAGGCCCAGTGGCAGAAGGACTTCAGAAGCCACTTTATAAAGCAAGCCCTGGGGCCAGGGCGGCTGACTTTCCATCCGCCACACACCCCACCCAGAGGCGCAGGGCTCTGTCACAGCTAGCCCTTGTTCTCACCCACTGGGAGCCCTGGGGAGATGGAATTCAGGAGGACAGCCGCCAAAATGGCTTCTGGAATCTTCCTCTGAGGGCCTCAGCTGCGGTGGGCAGCCAAGACATCTGATGCAATTTCTCAAAGGCACCCATTCACAGTGGGGCCTAGGAGCCAGGAGATACCCAGGCTAGACCAGAACAAGCAGGCTCCTTGTCATCTATAGTGGCTGAGGACTGGGCGTGAAGCCAACAGAGGCCAGACTTGGAGCCCTAGGGCATATCACAAGCCAGAAATAAAGTAATAGAAACTGCTGCTCCACATCTCTGCCATCTTTGTACCTGTAACCATAGCCGTACGTGGGGACATGGTCACAGGAAGACAGCTTCTATTTGTGAATTCAGCACATAGCCACATTTACTGTGCATCTGCTATGTGCTGTGGGTATTGCTGGCACCCATGAGTATAAAGCAGCAAGTGAAACCGTCTCTACCCTCTAGCAGCATCCTCAGGGTCCTCAAACTCTCCATGACTCTTGAGGTCACTTGTGGCTGTGTGATCCAGAGAACATCGCCTGCCCTCTCTGTGCCTCTCTGAGGACTATGCCAGAGTTTCTATGAAGTATCTAGGAGTTGCCAAGTTCCCCTGGGGGACCTGAAGAGACCGAGGTGATCTCTATCACTCTCCGTCCAAATATCACTGGGACCTAAGAAACCTGGGAGCAGCAGAAATGAGGAAATGCAGGGTTGAGAAGGCAGCCAGGATCTAGAGAGCTCTGCTCATCTGGGAAGGCAAAGAGGCAGATACTCAAATTCCTGGCAGCTCACCTGCAGGGTGAAGGGTCAGGAGGGACCACAAGCCCCTCAGGACAATAGTGAGATGGTTTATCCATGTCATCTTTTTGTCTCCATATCCATCCAGTGTCCATCCATGTTATGTATCCTTCCGTGTGCTCAGAAGGCTCTGGGCATCGCCTGGGTATTCAGATGAAGCAGGGAAGGGATGGACATCACAGACCATCTGGCCACAGCCTACCCACGAGGGCTTTCTAAGGAGACTTCTGAAATCTCCGTCCTTTCCTCTCCTCCTTTCCCTTCTCCTTTTCTTCCCCCTTCTCCTCTTCCTCTTCCTCCTTTCCTCACTTTAACACCCTCAGGTCACTGCAGACTGAGTGAGCGTCTGGGAGGTGCACGGAACTCAGGTCTGTTTCCTCTCTGTCCCTTTCTGATCTCATGTGTCCTGAGCAATTGCTTCAGTCTCCTGCTCCCTGAACTGGGGATAGCACAGCTTTCTTTTAAGGAGCCCATGAGATCTTGGTTTTACTATGACCGCCTGGGGCGAGGGAGATGATTCAGTGAGGAAAATGCTTGCCCTGCAAGCCTGAGGACCTGGGTTTGATACCCAGTACTCATGTGAAAAGCTTCATAGAGTGGCCTGTGCCTATCATCCTAGGCATGGAGGAGCAGAGACAAGAAGACCCCTGGGATTCACTGGCCAGCCAATCTAGCTGAAAGCATGAATACCAGGTTTAGAGAGAGACTCTGTCTCAAAAAATAAGGTGGGGAGCAAGGCACCCAGTATCAGCCACTGTCCCATTTCCACCACCACCACCCACACACACCCTGTGCCTACTAACCCCAGTGGCATGTACTCAGTAAGCTCTCATGGACTGGAGTACATAAAGATATTCCAGACTCTCAAGGGATTATTCCACCCAGAGCCCCAGACACAATGCCGTTGTGATCTCTGGAGTTCTAAGCCCTGGATCAGCTTCCTCCTGGTTCAGATGCACAGTGCTCAGGTTTCCTGCTGCATGTTCTTTTTTTTTTTTTTTTTTTTTTTGGTTTTTCGACTGCTGCATGTTCTTAAGAGCTCACATGTATTTGCTAACCAGTTACTCAAATGTGCAGCCCCCACCTGAAAAACTCCCCGAGGTTATTCCAAGCCCACTGGCCAAGACCACAGTATCGAGTGTGATATGCTTTCAGTTGCTAGCAGAATAAGAAGGCTTCCTGTAGCTTTCCTTGGCCTGTTCGGAGTTCAGACACCCGATTTAGACAGCAGGGAGAACCAAATTGGGCTTCAGAAACCAGGCCAAGGCATCTGCCCACAATGACACCTATCAGAAGTGCAGAAAGCCTTAGTCAGAGAAAAGAGACACAAATTACAAAGACTTTCCTCACAGCCGCCTTCTAAAAGCGAACAGAAAGAGCCCAGAGCCATCGAAGGGTGCCAAAGTCAACTCCTTCCGGGCTAGAAAGAGTCATGGGTCAACATCAACTTGCAATTTAATTCTATTTTGGACTTTACTGGAAAGCAGAAAAGAAGGGGGTTTGAAAGAGGCAAGCCACTAGACGGCAAGACTGGAACCGGATTGCATACATGTGACCAAAGAACTGTGAGACCCAGTAGCTTGGGTTTGATTCAGCTTGGGGGTCCCTCAAGGTCACCCCCTACATAGCACATTGGCAGTGGTGTGTGTGGTATTGACTTCTGAACCACAGCCACCATCCTAGCTTAGTCTCTTAACAGACGAGGTGGAGTACAGAACATTTGAGAAGGAATGTCCACCGTACCGCACTGATTCAACTGCTTATAACAGTTTCTCCAGAAAGAGGCTGGGGCTGGTGGTGTGGCTCGGCTGGAAGAGTGCTTGCCTGGCATGCACAACACCCTAGATTCCATTCCCAGCACAGCATACATTGGGTACAATGCTGCAGTGTGCCTATAATCCAACACTTGGGAGGTGGAGGCAGGAGGATCAGAAGTTCAAAGTCATCCTCAATTCCATTCCTATCGAGCAACGTGAGACCATACCACAAAGAAAAGAAAGGAATTGTGTAAAGTAAACTGCAGACAGGAGACTCATGCTACCCAGCCCAGGCGGAGAAGGAATGTCCCCAGGAGCTCCTGGTCACCTGTAGGGTCTTTGTAAGAAGCAGCATTATGCTCTGAGTTTTACTACAGAAGCTAATGAGTCACCCATCAGGAGACCAGCCGATATGGCCCCTGTCACTGTCGATCCTGAGCTCACAGCTCCACACAGAAACAAAGACTTGAGCCCCAGTGCAGTGAGGTGTGTGCAGTGGAGCCAGGGGAGGATGTCGGGTGTCCGGCCCTATCACTCTCTACCTTATTCCCTTGAGACAGGGTCTCTCACTGGACCTGGAGCTAGGCTGGCAGCCAGCAAGCTCCAGCGATGCTCCTGTCTCTCTCTGCAACAACAGCACTTACAGGCAGGCACGAGACCACACTTTCTTTTAAAGTGAGTGCTATGACCCTTCGCCGAGTCATCTTGCTTGCCACAAAGGAGTTTGTTTTTGTTTTGTAACAGGACCACACAGTTCTTGAGTGTAAACTTCATAGCTATCATCATCATTTCACGAAGTTAAAAGTTTGGCTGTGCCCTTTCCAGAGACTGATACCAAGCTCTATGAAGAAAGGGCAGTGCATCCTCTCCAGTAAAGAGGCAGAGCCTGAAGCCCGCATGCCTGAATCTAAACCATGTCCTTAGGGAGTGAAGGACCTAAGGTCACCTATTCAACATGGACCTGTAGAAGCTGTGTCATGTGTCACAGGCCTATGTCACAGGCATGCTGGGAAGTTCATGGAAGATCAGTCATGACCAAGCCCCGAACATGGACCCTGAGCATCAAGTTGGCACAGAAATATGAGTTGCTGCTATTAGCGCTAGTGAGTAGCTCCAAAAGAACGGCATGGCAGCCCCTGTGCTGCTAAGTTCTTGATAGAGTGCCATCAAATAAAGAGCTACTTAATGCAATTTGCTTCCTAATTAATTACGTTATCTCTAAATTGAATTATATTGTTTTTCTCGCCAAGGAATGCTGGTGTGATCACCTTGGGCTGTTTGAAATGCCCAGCCATGAAAACCCTGCTTAGATGGTATCCCTGTGGTGTTACTTAGTAAACAGGAGGCTGATGGAGGGGTTTTTTGTTTTGTTTTTGATTTTTTTGAAGAAGTGTCTTGACCATGATAATGAAGCCTCACAATGGCAAATGAACAAAAACCACTGTATCTGTATTTATTTGTGGGTGTGTCTGTGTATGTACATGTGTGGGTCTGTGTGAGTTTGCAGTGTGTGGCTGTCTGTATGTTTGTATATGTGTATATATTTCTGTATGTTTGTGTGTGCACATGTGTGTGTGTGTGTGTGTGTGTGTGTGTGTGTGTGTGTGTGTTGGCTGGCTGGCTAGTTTTATGTCAATCTGATACGAGCTAGAGTCATTTAGGCAGAGGAAATCTAGATTGAGAAACTGTCCCCATCAGATTGGCTTGTGGCAATCTATTGCAAATTATCTTCATTAATGATTGACATAGGAGGGTCTGGCATACTGTGGGTGAGGCCACTCCTGGGCAGATGGCCCTGAGGTGTATCTACGGAAGCAGGCCCAGGAAGCCAAGAGGAGAAAGCCCGTAAGCACCGATGTTCCATGACCTCTGCTTCTATTCTGGCCTCTGGGCTCCTACTCTGATTTCTTGTCCTGACTTCCATTTATGAAGGACTGTGATCAGGAACTGAGAGCTGAAATAAATCCTTTCATCCACAAGTTGCTTTTGGCCATGGTGTTTTTCATAGCAATAGAAACCCAAACTAAAAAAAAAAAAAGTATCTGTGTACATCTGTTTGTATCTGGTTTATGTGTCTGTATATACTTATGTTTGTGTGTGTGTTCATGTAAGTACATATGCGTGTGTGCATGAATGCACATGGAAGCCGGAAATCAACCTCAACTGTGAACTCAGGTCCTCATGTGTCCTGGTTGCTTTTTGTTTGTTTGTTTGTCAGCTTGACAGATTCTAAATTCATCTGAAGAGAGGGAACTGTAATTGAGAAAGTGTGTCCATTAGGGTGGACTGTGGGCTAGCCTGTGGTGCGTTTTCTTAACTGATCATCGGTGTGGAAGGGTTCAGCCCATTATGGGCAGTGCCACTCCTGGGGTGGCGGTGCTGGTGTGTCTAAGCAAGCAAATGGAGCAAGCCTGTAGGCAGCATTACTTCACGGCCTGTTTCAGTTTCTGCCTCCAGGTTCCTGCCTTGTTTGAGTCCATGCTCCGACTTCAGCCAGTGATGGGGTGTATTAGGGAACTCACTGTGAGCTAAATAAATCCTTTCCTCCCCAAGTTTCTTTGGGTCATGGTGTTTATTTATCACAGCAATAAAAACCTAGCTAAGACAACGACTTGCATGGCAAACGCTTTACTGACTGAGCCATCATGGAAGCCCCGAGAATTGACTTCCGGCCAACAGATGGAAATGCCACTTGGTTGGCATTAGTTCTGAGGGCCACTGCTTTCCTGGAGTTTCCAAGTCAGGCACAACTGAGGTAGATGCACTGGGCTCATCCCATGAGCGTGATCAAACGCCTACCTGGATTTATGAGGTAGCCGGAAGCTCAGGACACAGCCGAAACAGAAGCTCCAGGGCCTTGAAGTCCTCTAAGAGAGCAGAGGTTCATCCTGAAGACTGATGGGCATATCTAATTCAGCCACTGACTCAGTCACCACGCAGTGGAGAGGTGGAAGATCAATGAGAAGGGCATCCCCCTACCTTCGGCACGTTATTTTTAAAGGTCCACTCAGACTCCCTGAATGGGCCATGCAATGGGATGGTGAGCTCCCTGCTGCAGCAGGCTGCACTCTTAACTGGCCGATGGCAACAGAGAGCCAGCTTCTATCACCTTGACTTTCAGGGCACACATGAAAAGGAATCCAAAACTTCTCTGAGTTACTCCCCACAGCTGCTGGATTTGAGGGCCTATATTGCGGAGGGAGAATATACCTTCTCAAGGCCACCCAAAAGCCCAAGTTCAAGGACATCCTTCACATGAGAGGTTACGTGTATAACACTGGTGGGGTATAGAGGAAGCAAGATACAATCTTCAGGTCCCTGTGGGGTAGACCAGGTAAACATATGTATGCTTTACAAATACACATGTCTCTCTCTCTCTCTCTTTCTCTCTCTCTCTCTCTCTCTCTCTCTCTCTCTCTCTCTCTCTCTCTCTCTCTCTCTCACACACACACACACACACACACACACACACACTCCACAAATATACATGTAGGCTTTCACACAAACTCCTCACATGCATACCAAGGATTCCAGAACCCATTTTTTTTTTTTTTTTTTTTTTTTTTTTGCCCCTGCCTGAATTCAACCACATTCTCTACTCTATAGGCAGAAACTGGAATAAAATCCATATAAACAGATTAAGGACCATGGAGACTTAACTGCCAATCTAACATCAAGGACTGGGGAGGATAAAAGCCTGTCTTTGAGACCAGCATTTTTGAGGTGAGGTGAAGAAGAGGAAGCAAAGGGCACTGTAAGAGCTGAAAACATCGAAGTTCATCTGGGACTTTGATGGACAGTCAGTGGTCCCCTCATTGGGGTCTCCCTGCCAGCTGCCGTCTGCCATGTCAGAAGCTAGCTCCATGGAACAGCACTCTGCCAGACCCAGTGAGGCTTGCTCTCTCAGACAGGGCTCACCAGACAGAGACCAGGTGTATCTACAGCAACAATGTTACTACCATCTTCCGCCTTGCACAGAACTTGGTGCTTCCCCAGGGGCCCCCGCCTGGAGTGTTGACTTCCCGTTTCTACGGTAACGGAGAACAACACTCCTCCGGGTGCTGTCACTCAAACCTTTGTATAAATGAAGACCCAGGCATGAGGGCAGACCCAAGGGTGGCTCTTGTTATGAACACCTTGCCTTCTCTGCCCCAACCTCGATTCACTCAGTACCCACAGGAAGTCTCAACACACATCCTAAGAAATGACTCACTCTGTTTCTAGCCTGTCACAGTGGAAGATTAAGTGGCTTGGACTCTCTCATTATGACAGGGTGAAAGCTTAGTGAGTCTGCAGACAGGAATACACAGTCAAGAAAGCATCTGCCCTGGTGTGGGGAGGCCCCCCCTGTGGTGCAGGGTCCGTGTTGTAAATGTGCCATGGTGAAGGGAAGGCTGCCATAGGTAAATGGATGGGAGTGGGCACTCTAATAAAACTTTATTAACAAAAACTGACAACGGGCTAGATTCACCCATCCCTGCAGCAAACGTCATACAATGGACCTTAAATTCTGGAGTGAACATGCTAGCTGAGGCCCCAATAAAACAGACAGAGATTAGGTTGAGTGACTCTCAGTGCCCCTGTTTCACTTTTCCTGTCTGTGGTGGTGTGAGCCTAGGGCCATGTGCAGCTAGGCAAGCATGATACCACCGATCTACAGCCCAAGACCTCTTTACTGTTTATTTTTGAGACAGGGTCTCACTAAGCTGCCCAAGCTGGCCTCAAACTCACTCTGGAGCCCAGGCAGAGCTTGGAACTTGCCTCAGCTGCCCGAAACCTACTGGTATGTGTCATCAGGCCTTGGCCATAGCATGCTCTGTTCAAACAGCATCGAACAGCCTGCTTTAGCATGGCTGAATGGATTCAGTATAAATGCTATAAGGAAAAGTTATGGTAAAAAATGAACAGAAAGTTATGTAAGGAAAAATTTAACTCAGTGACCCTGTTCTTTGTATTGAAAGTTGACGTTGGGGAGGTTAGCAGAAACACTAAGTTGGTAAGGATGCCTGCCATCAAGACTGAAGACCCAAGCTCCATCCCCCTAAGCCCCAGAGGTAAAAGAAGAAAACTAACTCTTACAAGTCGTCCTATGATCTCTACACACAGGTCCTCCTAACACATAGACCAGATACCCACACAAATAAATAAATAAGTGCACTTTTTAATTCTATGTATATAAATGTTCTGCC
Source organism: Peromyscus maniculatus bairdii (assembly GCF_049852395.1). NCBI lineage: Eukaryota > Metazoa > Chordata > Mammalia > Rodentia > Cricetidae > Peromyscus > Peromyscus maniculatus. Next base: position 127,554,273 of record NC_134852.1, on the reverse strand, counting down.
TGCATATGTGTCCATGTACCACATGCATTTAATGCCCACCCACAGAGGCCGGAAGAGGACATCAGATTTCCCAGAACTGGAGTTATATAGATAGTTGTAAGCTACCATGTGGGTGCTGGGAATTGAACTTCTGTCCTCTGAAAGACCAACGAGTACTCTTAATCACCGAGCATCTCTCCAGCTCTTGAAAATAAGTACAATTTTGAAAACTGAGGGAGAGGAGCCTGTTCCCTTTAAGTGTGAAAAGCTTTGGACAATTTATGGGAAGAATGCTCCACTGAATTCTAGGGCCACAGAAGTAGTTCACTGAACAGTTGCCCGCCCAGACCTGCTGCACCATGCACATGGTCCAGTCCTTAGTACTAGCCCATTCAACAAGAAGGCTCAGTCATGCACCAAGTTCATTCAAAGCAACAAAATACTGCCCCACGGCTTGCTGTTTTGGCTTTGTAGGATCAAACTTCGAATTTTATAAAGTACTAAAGCCAGGTGAACATAAGACATGCACAAATCCAAATTACAGTTTGTACCCAATTTTTTGTTATGCCAGAATCATATGGTTAAAATTTTTAGCTTTGCATTTTCAAATAATTACAGACTTTATACACTTAACTTTTCAAATTAGCTACAGCAGTATAGATAATGTAATTTCCTCCCTCCTTCCTCTCTTTCTTCCTTTCTCCCTTCCTTCCTTGCTTCTTGGGAAGCCATCTACCCCTGAGCCCTCTAATGTCAAATGGTTAGCTACAGAAATATACTATGCTTACTATTAGTACTGATAAGGGCTCAATGCAGAAAAACCTGCTCAACACACTGAGCAATTCAAAATCAAGGCATGTTTCGTCTTTTAATCTGTGAACAATCCCAGAATGGGACAGATCAACAGACATGCAAATACAAGGCTAAAGAAGTATGGTCACAGCTGGAGTTCAGAAACCACACTGCCACAGAGGTCATCTTCCTCTGAAAACCTCCCAGCGCGCGCAGTACTGACCTTTCATTACCGCTAACCTGACACATCTTTCGACCGTTCTTTGTAGAGTTAAGCACCATCCAGAGAAATGTGCTTGGCTAATTATTCAGATGTTCTAGCGTTCTAGTGCAGGGTGGGATGGCCCCACAGACCACTCATGCTTGCTACTCACTGTGCTGTGTTTTGAAAGGGCAGCTAGAGCCCAGTTAAGAGCTGCGAACTTGGCAGAGAAGCAAATGTCAACCCCAAAACATCAATTTACTGCATGGATTGGTCTCTACTTCAACAGCTGAATCTGTCTTCGCGTATGCAAAGCTGAGGGTGGGAGGAGAGCTGGCCCTAGCCAGAGTCCCTCAGCTCTGGCCCCTGTAGAAGAACTTCTGGAACAGACAGCAGGCAGCTGTCCTTGTACCACTTCAATGCATGCATCCCGCCCCTCCCCCACATCGCGAGGCCAGCCTCTGCACTGCTTCAACTTCACAATCCCATCAAACACCAGGAGTCCATGAAGAGCACACAGGCAGTGTATTCTGACTTTACCCGAACACCTGGGCTGTGTCTCTCATCATAGCTTTTCATGTGTCACAATTTCTTCTTCTAAATATTTTTTTTTACATACCATATAAGCTGATCATAGTTTCCCCTCTCCCAACTCCTCCAAGATCTTCCCTGCCTCCCGACTCACCCAACTCCAAGCCTCCTTTCTTTTTCTCTTTGGCAAACAAGCAAACAGGTGAACCAAAAAAGCAAACGAGACTGAATTTTTTTTTAAAAAGGGAAAGTACAAGAAACATACACATACACAAAACACATAACAACACAAAATCAGAAGCCATAATATATAAGAAAAAAGACCAATAAGATGTAAAATGTCCAAACAAAACAATGTGTGACACAAAGTCTATAAAAATACCATCGAGTTTCCTTTGTGTTGACCATCTATTACTGGGCATAGGGCCTGCCCTTAAGTATGTGGTAACATCCTCAGTGACACTCCATTGGAGAAAACTAAATTTTCCTTTGCAAGGAGATACCTTTATGGTGAGCGATGGGGACTCATGTTCACTATCCCCTCAAAGTGCTGGGACCCTGTTTGACTTGAATCTGTGTAGACCCTGTGCAGGCTACCAGTCTCTTTAGAGTTCATATGTGCATTGGTCCTGTTGTATCTGGAAAATACAGATTCCTTGATGTCATCCATCCCTTCTGATTTTTATAATCTTTCCATCTCTGCCTTTTCTTCTATAGCGCTCCCTGGGCTCTGAGGGGAGGGTTTGATGAAGACATCCCATTTGTGACTGAGTGCTCCAAAGTCTCTTACTGCCTGCACATCATCCAGGTGTGGGTCTCTGTATTAGTCCCCCTCTACTACAAGAGGAAGTCTCTCTGATGAGGTTGAGCAACACACTGATCTATGGGTATAGTAGACTATCATTGGGAGACCTTTTATTACTGTCTTGCTTTAGCAGAAAAGTAGTATTGGTTTCCCCCTAGATCCAAGACCTATGCAGCATCAGGTTCATGGCCACTGGGGCAGTGTCCAGCATGGGTTCCAGCTTGTGGATTGGGCTTTAAATCCAATCAGACAGTGGTTGGTTACTTCCCAACTTTTGTGCCACTACTGCAGCAATGTATCATGGAGACTGGTCACCATTGCAGGTCAAAGGGTTTGTAGCTGTGTTGGTGTTTAGTTTTCTTCTCTGGTGGCATTCAGAGTACCTTCTGGTACCATGAATCCTAGTAGGGGTGAACACTCTAGTTAGGCAACAGCCCAGACTTCTCTGTGTTCAACAAGATATGTAAGTGCTGTCTTCAGCAATAGGGCCTTACCATTAGTTTGTGGAGAGCAACCAATAGCCTTGGCAACAGCCCACATTGTTTACAGGTTTCTATGGGGCCCCTTTGGCCCATGACTCAACTAGATGAAACCCAGTCATGGCACTTGAGGTTTTACTTGGTGATGAGAGATATCTAGTTGGGGCACTATCCTCCCCATTATTTGGTGACTGCATTTGGATTTCTTTCATGTATGGATGTACTTTAACAAGCGTCTACAACAGTAGATTTCCATATGATCCCTCAGATGGCCCTCAGTGTTAGTTGTCCCGCCTTGTTCTCCCTCTCTTATCTCCCTCTTCCCTCTCCATGTTTCACAATTTCAAACATGCATACAGTTTGATTAAATCCATTCCCCCATTCTCTCCCCTCCAAATTCCTCCAAAATCCTCCCATTACATTTTTTTATGGGACTATTATTCTGTCACAATAATAAAACACCCGAGGCTGAGTAACTTTATGAAGAAAATGTTTATTTACCTCACAGCTCTGGGGGTTCAAGGTACTGAAAGCATCTTATTTTATATTATATTTTATAACAACCTCCACATGAAAATGAACCAGACATCTCACAAGAACCACCTCCGTTCCTTCCATCAACCTCAGGGGTTTCCACTAGCCCTGCCTCCTCCCACCTCCTGGCATTAAAACACAGAGAATCAAGCCCCTTCTAATGTGTGGATCTCTGGGGAACAACACAAAACCCACAGCAGAGAGGCTAGAAATCCATGGTACAAGAGTCACCATTGTAGATCCTAGGGCACAAAAATCTCTAGTCAGACTGGCTATTTTTTTCCTGAAGAAAATCAGCAACTGTATCTCCATCCACATCTTCCTCTTCAATAGGACCTTATTCCTACATACTATTAAGAAATGGGTATATTTTCCCTACTCTTAGAATCCAGTTTGATCTTATGATGGATGATTCTTTAGTAACCCTGAAGTTTCTAGAAATTTCCACTTTCCAGCCTGTTAGACACCAGCTACCACACAAGAAGCATCACTCCCTGAGGTCATCAAGGTGTGAGGAACTCCAGCAGAAAGAAAAGAAGATTCAACGGAAAGAAAAGAGGTGTCAATAGAAGGCACCAGACTGGAGGATGCAGAGGCCATCTCAGAAGAGGCTTGGCTCAGAAGCTGGCCAGCAACAGGAGCCGAGAGGAACCTCCCAGCAGAGCCCTTCCAGCATCCTGTCGAAGACAACTCTACATTAAACAAAAGACACATGGAAAACCCACAACCTAAAATTCCAAAACTCAGGCTTTATAGAATAACTATTTGCATGATGACGTGATTTCTAAAAATCCCACATATGACCTCCAGGAATGCGTTGCAGTCAAAACACCAGTGCCCAGAAATCATTGCATAACATTATCTACAGGCTACGTGTCAGAAGAGCACAAATGATCTTCACGCTTTGACTCAGGTCCCATTCTCATAATGGCTCGTTATATCCACATGCTGATGGTCCCAAACATGAAACAAATAAGCTGTCTGGATGTGGTAGCGCACATCTGAAATCCAGCACTTAGGAGCCAGAGGCAGGAGGTTCTTGAACAAACCCTTATACATTTTTTCAATAGTTACTCATTTAAACATTGATATGCATTAGGAGAAAATGGGCTTCATTAATGTCATTTTTCTGGATGTCATAGCTTAGTCTGAGACTAAGTAAAAACCAAGTAGATTTAAATTAAAAGGCTGTCACTGGTGGGGAACAGGAAGATGAAGAAAAGAGAGTGAGAGAATGTAGCACATGGGTGCACCCTCCCTCTCACTCACAGAGGTCAAGGACACTCACCACCCAGTATACAGTAGGTACAGAACACTGTCTGCTCTCTCCCATGGCTCTGTATGGTGCTGGTTTCTACCTTGAATGTGGCTCCAACCTCATTAGGCTATGATCAAGGCCTGGAAGTTGGGTGTAGACTCCCCAAGTTCCTGGGGACAGTTCTCCAGTCCCTATTTCATGAAAGGCTCTTTGTTCATTATTCACAGGAAACTGATCCCACAGGGCCCACCCACAGCTCTTAGCAACTGTGCTTCATTCATCCAGTGGTTGTGGCTGGGCATGTTGCTCCATCCCTCCCAGAGCACACAAAGCTCAGACACCACAGTCACCCTCCAGGCAGCACTCTGACTTGGGAAGACTTAATGGTGACGATGCTCCGCTACTTCTTCCCTGGGCTGACTTCCCAGGTTGTCCTGGAGCCTGATCCCAGCTTTCCCTGGGCCCTTGGCCTTGAACTCTGTTTTCAGTGCTCTGCAGGAGGCAGAGAACAAGCACAGTGGTCTTGGCCACCTCCAGTCATACAGTAAACAGGCAGGAAGCACACACTGTTCACGAGGCACTGAGGAGTCCACACCACACACCAAGGAAAACTGAGCTCCTGTCTGCATGGGGCTTCTGTTGTATAGCCAAGGAGACAGGGTTCTGTGCAGCAAAGACTGTTTCGGATGGAGAGAAACCTTACAGCAACCAGGCAACCAGAGGCAGGAGCTGGAAGACTACAGGTCAACTTCGCCCACCTCATGCCTTTGTACACAGTTCTATGGACACACAGCTACACACTGATGTCTACTGTTGTCTTTGGCTGACTGTAGGGAACGAGGAAGAAGGCCACACTCAGAAGGTAAATTTGAGGTGGCGAACAGAATGATAAGAAGGGGCTACCCATGCCGGTATCTGCATGGTGTAGATAGTACAGCCGGTGCAAAGGCCATGGGGCACGTGAAGCTTGAAGAATTTGGGGACAAAGAAAAAGCCAGCTTGGTTTGGGCAGAAGAAATAAAGCAAGGTCATCTGAGGAGGCAAGATGTTTAAACCTCAGAGGCCACCATAGGGGCTTCTTGTTAGTATTCAAGAAAGGCTATGAAAATCAATGGAGTCTGTCCATGAAGAAGGTGTTGACAGGGCTCAGTCAGTAAAGTACCTACTGTGCAATCATAAGGACCTAAGTGGGAACACTACTCCCCAGCACCCATGCAGAAAGCTGGGTGCACTGTCTGACAAGATGGCTCAGTGGGTAACAACCCCAGCACTAGGGAGGCAGAGAGGGTTGACCCCTGGGACTTGCTGGCCAGCTGCTCTCACGGAATTAATGAACCTGTAGTTCGGTGAGGACCCTGTTTCAGAAAACAAGATGGAAAGTGTTAGGTCTCAAATCTGGGACACATGACTGAGGTGTCCATTACCATATCAAAGTGGACCTGGCCACCAGGTTCTCCCAGCATCCTTCAGTCCCTACCTGTTACAGGGTATGGCTGGCACACCCCACCCCTCTACCCTAGACTTCTCCAGCCCAGAGGCTGGGCTGTCCTTCCCCCAGATCCCCTTCCCTATATAATCCAACCATTTTGGTTACCTGGTCCTTTCGTCTACCCTTTACTCTCTTGGTCTCTTGGCCCAGGCCATTTCTCCTCTCTCTTCTCCCTCCCCCTCTCTCCTCGCATGCCCCAGCTCAGTCTAGCCATGCTCACTGTGGACTCTCCCAGATGTCCCTGCCTCTGGCTATGCTCTCCCACGTATCTATAATAAACTTTCTCCTCCACCATGCCTAAGAACAGTCATGTCCTTTCCTTTTTTATTTCTTTTTTGTTTTTCATTCAGAAAGCAATTGAGAAGGACACCCAATGCCAACCTCTGGCCTCCAGGCCAGCACCCCAACTTCTACCTTTCCTCTGCATTACTCCAACCCCAATACTGCACTCCAAGCTAACCCAATTGCTCAGGAAGATGCTTCCAGACTTGCTGAGCCAGCAGCCCATACTGTATCTCACCCAGACCACTGTTTTTACTTAAAAGAAACTCAAATTTATGTTGGGGAAGGGGCTATTAGTTCACTTTAAAATCATGTTTAATAGTCCAGTTACAGAGACTTAGTTTAGATGCAATCAATACATTATGTATGTGCACGCACATGTGTTTGCAGGTACATGCGTGTGTGCACATACATGTGGAAGGCAGAGGACAATCTTAGTGTTGCTCCTTAAGCACCATTTTGAGACTTGTGCTCTCATTGAGACCTGGGGCTCACCTGTGAGTCTCAGCCGGCCAGCCAGCAAGCCCTGGTGAGATCTCTTAGCTTTTCTCTTGGGTGCTGGGGATCAAACTCGGGCCCTTGTCTTTATGCAATAAGAACTTCCCTGACTGAGGTAACTAACTAAGCCCCTCCCCCACCCTGCATAATAAATACACTTTTTAACTGTTTAAACACAATTTTTAAATATGTAAATACATTTTTAGAATCTTCACCTATCTAGCATCTAAGGTACAGGTGGGGAAACAATCGCTCAGGTTTCAAAGTTGCCCTAGAACCCCGTTCTTACTTTCCACCCACAGAAGTCATTTTTCGTGGGGCACCAAGAGCAGCCTGAACTACAAGGCGCACCCTCGGAAGTCCAGCACGAACCTGACTCTGTTGCTTCCTAGCTGTTTGATTCCCACCGATTTAAGCCTTGGAACCTCAAACAGCTCCACTGTGAAATGGAGCTGGAGATGCGGATGCTGTGAGAATTCAGAGATGGGCAGGGCTTGGCCCAGACCCAACTCACAGCAGATGCTCTACAAATGACCACAGCACTAATTGCAAACCCATCATTAACTAGAGTCATAATTATGTTCCTCGCATGTCCTTTGATCTCTCAAAAGGTGCTAAAAGCATCATAGAGGATCTGGGCTTCTGATCCATCTGCATTCCCATCTAATCACCCCCTCACCCCCTCATCCCCTCCCCCTCTTCTGCCCAGAGCCTTCAAGGACATCTTGGAAGAGTGGCAGCTTTCTGCTGGCCTCACCAAACTAGGTCTCCCTCTTCTTCCTTTCTCTTTATTTTTTTGTTTCCGAAGGCCTTCTGATTAAACCATCTTCCTGAGGGGAGGAGGGGAGGAATTACAGCAAATGTACCTCACACCAGTCCTGCTGGGTGGGGAGGCCATACTCAGACTCAATCAGCTACCTGCAGGGTCACAGGCTGCAGTTCCCGCCAGCACTGATCCAGGGAGCAGGAGCTGCAAAGCTTCCCTGAGTGGCCTGTGGCCTAAAAACCCCAATAGCCCTGGGCCATCCAAACCTGTATCCAGACAGGACAAACGTGTCATCTGCTGCAGAGAAATTAATTACCTTAAGATGTAAGGTTCGACCACGGTCGATCCTTAACTAGAGGGATTCCAAACTCCTCTTTGAAACCTCCTCTGCACAAGCAGACTTAAGTCTCTTGCTTTGCTGAAGAAATCATTAAAACGAGAGTCAAGGAGATGGCTCTGTGGGTAAAGCTCTTGCCTGCTGCATTCGGACCTGAGGCTGGACCTCATAAGCATGGAAAACCAGATGAACGAAGCCCAGCTGCACTCCTACTGTGAAATGTGAGGCAGAGACAAGGGGGTGCGGGAAGTTTGGGTCCAGCAAGTCTGGCATACACAGCAATGTGCTTGAGACCCTGTCTCAAACAATATAGAAGGCCTAGACTGGTACCAAGATTGCCCTCTGGCCTTTGTAGGAGAGGTCACATCCCTTGGGTTTCCTCCTTCTAGAACTGTGCTTCAGAGCCAGGTATGCTACATTGCAGTGCCGCCCCCACCCCTCCGCAAACAAAAACAAAAACAGGTGCTTTGTGGGCAAGGATGGGAAGATAACTCAGTGGTTAGTGTTTGCTGTGTACCCCCCCCACACACACACACATACACACGCACACACGTGTGTTTACACCATATATACACGCACACACACTCAAAAACAGTGGGTGCTGTGATGGTGAACCCTGGGTATCCATTTGACTGGACCATGGGTCACCCAGGTTAAATATAATTTCTGGGTGTGTCTGTGATACTAGTCATAATCAAATCCATGGACTGGGTAAAGGGCATGAACTTCTCTAATGAAGTGAGTGTCATTCGATTCATTGAGACTGACAGAGGAGAAAGGAAGGAGGAGCTTGCCTTTTACTGCCTCACCAATAAAGCTGGAGCACACAGTTTTCTCCAGTCCCAAGGGCAGGGTTGACATCATCATCGCTCCTGGCTCTCAAACCTTTGGACCGAGACTGGCGCTCATGACCAAGCCTTCCTGGGTCTCTAGCTAGCAGGTGGCAGATTCTCTGAGACTTCTTTAGCCTCTGTAATTACGTAAGCCAATTCCGTTAACAAATTTATGTTTGCACATCTGTCCATGTCTCTCTGTTATGACCCTCCATGCACACACACACACACACACACACACACACACACCACAGAGGGGGAGGGGGAGATGGAGTAGGAGAGAGATATCTGCCCTCCTTTATTATCTACAAGGCACTGATCCCTTACATAAAACAGTGTTCTATCTGTATATAATTTACATACACCCTCTCCTATTCTTCTTGTGCTCATCTATAGGTTACTTATCCTACTCAATATCTTGCAAATACTGTGAAAACAGCCACTATCCTCTATCACTTAGGAAACAATAATGAGGAAAAGATTTAGAATAACACTGTGTATGTAATAAATGCAAAATTGGAAAATTAAGTAAAAAAAACTTAACAAATTATAAAAATATAGAAGTAAACAGAGCAGAGTTTACTCCAGAGAAGCAGTGGGCAGGTTTGGGTATGAGATCTGGTAAGAATAGCTTGGCTCTGTGCCCACTGCTCCTCCAGTGGCTGTGGTCTAACCGCTGACAACAGCAAGTCAAGGTAGGAAGGGTCTGCTCTGGTTCACGGCGAGGTGATGTGGTGGGGAAGCCAGGCAGCAGGAGCGTGGGCAGCTGCTCACACTGTACACAGGACGCAGGGAATGAGGAGCGTGGGCAGCCGCTCACACTGCACACAGTCAGGACACAGGGAATGAGGAGTGTGGGCAGCTGCTCACACTGCACACAGTCAGGACGCAGGGAATGAGGAGTGTGGGCAGCAGCTCACACAGTCAGGACACAGGGAATGAGGAGTGTGGGCAGCTGCTCACACAGTCAGGACACAGGGGATGAGGAGTGTGGGCAGTGGCTCACACAGTCAGGACGCAGGGAATGAGGAGTGTGGGCAGCAGCTCACACTGCACACAGTCAGGACACAGGGAATGAGGAGTGTGGGCAGAGGCTCACACAGTCAGGACGCAGGGAATGAGGAGTGTGGGCAGCCACTCACACAGTCAGGACACAGGGAATGAGGAGCGTGGGCAGCCACTCACACAGTCAGGACACAGGGAATGAGGAGTGTGGGCAGTGGCTCACACAGTCAGGACGCAGGGAATGAGGAGTGTGGGCAGTGGCTCACACAGTCAGGACGCAGGGAATGAGGAGTGTGGGCAGCCGCTCACACAATCAGGACGCAGAGGGAATGAGGAGTGTGGGCAGCCACTCACACAGTCAGGACACAGGGAATGAGGAGTGTGGGCAGCCACTCACACAGTCAGGACACAGGGGATGAGGAGTGTGGGCAGCCGCTCACACTGCACACAGTCAGGACACAGGGAATGAGGAGTGTGGGCAGTGGCTCACACAGTCAGGACACAGGGAATGAGGAGTGTGGGCAGTGGCTCACACAGTCAGGACACAGGGAATGAGGAGTGTGGGCAGCGGCTCACACAGTCAGGACGCAGGGAATGAGGAGTGTGGGCAGCCGCTCACACAGTCAGGACACAGGGGATGAGGAGTGTGGGCAGCCGCTCACACAGTCAGGACACAGGGAATGAGGAGCGTGGGCAGTGGCTCACACAGTCAGGACACAGGGAATGAGGAGCGTGGGCAGCCGCTCACACTGCACACAGTCAGGACCCAGAGGGAATGTTGCTACCCAGATTGCTCTCTCCTTTTGATTCAGTCTAGGACACCAGCCCATGACATGGTGCCAGCCACATTTGGGGTGAATCTTTTCTCATTAGTTACCCCAATATAGAAAGTCCCTCACAGACGCACTCAGAGTGTTGTTTCCATGGTGATTATAAATCCCATCATACTGACAATCAGGATTAACTTTCACAGACTCTGTGGACCCTGAGAAGGCTCTTCAACCCTGCAGGTACAATGCCATGTAGCCACAGATAACACTTACTGAATGACCCTGGCTGTGTCCCAATAAAACTTTATTGGAAGAAGCAGAGAGCTGTCTACATGTGGCCCTGGGGTCACATTTTGCTGACCCTTGACTTTGTGAGCAATACTTACCACACTGTGGAAAGTGTGTGTACCATCCAGAGTTTTTATGACCACAGACTTTGGCTGGGAAGGTCTCGGGTGGAGCCTGAGAGTCAGAAGTGCTAGCAAGTTCCCAGGCTGACACTACAACTCTATATACCGTGTTTTAAGAAGCAAAGGAGAACACCCCTCCCTTCCAAAAAAGAAAGAAGGAGGAGGAGGAGGAGGAGATCTACTTCATCTAAACCTACTAAAATCCAAGTTAAGAAGCACTTAGCAGAACTCGATCTAGGAAAGTAATGTATTTTCTCATCACCCAGGAAGAGTTATGCAATTTTAGCCCATTGTCCAGAAAGGATGCCATGGCACTGTTGATCAAGGATAAAACTAACTGTCATTATCAAATGCAGAGTGCCCAGCAGCTCTGAAGCACCACTGTGCATCTTCTGGCTGCTGTTACAACAGCCCATAGCGACCAATGCAGGTAAACGAATACATTCAAAGGTAAGCCATGGATACTACACCTTATCACCAGATAAATGCCAGATTAGCAAGTGTGGAACTAAGTATCTTCTATGAAAGTGAAGCTTCTGGATTGCTGGGGACCACTGCTGACAGTTCCAGCTTAGGAGAGGCAGTAGGAAGGATGGCCCTGGATCACTCTGGGGTCTAGAAGTGCTGACTTGTGTTAGAGAAGATTCTGTGAGAGCAGAGCTGATCCCTCCCCATGTGCTGTGAAGATGCTGGACAGACCCGAAGGTGACAGTTTTTAGCCTTCACATGCAGCAGCTCCCACTCAGTCTCTCCTTCTCTTGCTTTACAGTAAAATCAGAAACGACAACTCCACTCAGGGACTGATATTTGTCGAATGATGGAACCAACTCTGGAAAACAGTTCAATGATTTTTTTTTTTAAAAAAAAGGATATTAAATGTAAATTTGCCATGTGACCTCCAATTCCACTTCCCAGATTCTACTGAAGAGAGGTGAGAACACAGACGTAGACATGAAGGCCACCGTTCACAGCAGCATGACTTACAGTAGCCAAAACATAGCTACAAGTCATCAGCCACTGAGGGACATTAACATAACCTGTGAGATACAGTCAGTGATGCAGCCAAGTGGTGGCAACACAGCACAGGCTTCCTTCTCAAGAAAATGTCTAGACTGGAACTTGACGCCAAAGGTAACAATTCAGATAGGCATAAGAAATCTCACCAGGCTGGTGAAAATATCCTGAAACTAGCTTTCAGTGATGGGTGCTCAGCTCTGTGAGTTTACTACCATTGGCTGAGACAGAAAATGTATAAATTTCACAGTATATAACTTATACATCAGCAGATTTTTTTAAATTAAATAAAAGGTTATGGGCTGGGGCTGTGTAGCTCAGTGATAGAACACTTGCCTAGCATGTGTGAGGCCCTGAGTTCAATCCCCACACTGAAATGGAAGGAGGAAAGGAATGAAAGGAAGAGAGGGAGGGAGGGAGGGAGGGAGGGAGGGAGGGAGGGAGGGAGGGAGGGAGGGAGGAGAGAGGAAGGAAGGGTGGCTAGGTCCTATGGTCTCACTCTTTTTTCAAAGTTCACTACACTAGTGTAATCCTACAAATTTACCAGTTATAACACAGTGAAAAAGACACATTGGCTGTTCCACATTGAGACTGCCTCAGACAAATGCCTTGGCCTTTTCATGGTGGATACTGAATTCATCTGTTGTCAGAGCACACGGTGTTCTGAGGCACAGCACCTCAAACTCCAACCCAACTGCAGCCCTCCAGCTTGAGAGGCCGGACCCGGGATGGAGCCAGGCATGAGGCTCATGAAGCAGGAGTGAGGCTCCAGGGGCACGGGCTGCACTGGTGAAAAGAAAATGGAACTCTGCCACACTAGGGTCATGTTCACTATGCCCGTCATCTACCCTTGACCCACCTCACAGGCACACCCAAGATGGAAGCCCGCTGTCACCCTGAAAAGTGAATCTGTGGTTACTGCAGAAACAATTCTGATAGGTGCACAAGAAAATGAAATCCTGGAGGACAGAGCTCCAAGCTGCTTCATTACCACACATCTTCCATGGAAAAGCCCTGGCTTCAGCTAGTGGGAAAAGAATCATTAAAACGTCCAGAGATAAGGCTAGGAAGTATGATCTAGAGGGAAACTCACTCTCTACTGTGGATCTTCTCTTCACCATCTTCACACACACACACATACACACACACACACACACACACACACACACACACACACACGGCCAGTAATGGCTTTAGTCATCTGAGTGCTGGGCCAGAAAACAAGCCCACAAGACTGCCAAACTGGGCCTCTTCTGACCTATGGTGTCTCTTTTGCAGCCCCAAAGTATCTGATGAGGAATACCAGCCTCATACATAGGCCTGTTCATCTCCTTCTCCCCTTTGATTAAAAAGGAAAAATATCTGAGACACTACAGAGTCCCCCACAGTCTGAACTCTGTTTCTTCCCTCTTCTCTCTTGCTGGTCTTTCCCACTGGAGTGCTGGATGAGCTTATCATGGGCAAGCAAACTATGTCTTAGCTTTGATCCCTTCCAGAAATCCATTTGGCGCCTTTAACGTTTCATTTAAACGTTTCATTGAATCCTGGACGTGCGTTTATGGGGCTGGGTTTGCCCTTAACTGAGCACTGCATAAATCCCGTTACTGTGTCCGCTTCACTGAGTTTGGGGTTTACTAAGCCAAGGCTTTATCTGAGTGGACAGCCCTGGGGTGACCCATTCTGAATCAAAAACCATGTCCTTTTCCCACCACTGACTTTTGAAGTTTGTCTCAAAGCTATCAATGTCACCAATGTCTCAGGAAGCATTATGCTGGGCTCGTCCCACACTGAGGCACGCCCCAGACTCCAAGGAGACACCACAGCATACCCACACCCACACACATGGATCTTTCCAGGAACCACCTCACTCCACATCCATTCCCAAATTCTCCTTCTTCCTGGCAACAGCCAAGGAAGTCTGTACACAGTAAAGTACTTCACTTTAACCCTTAAGTATGGGACAAGGAGGGATGGGGACTCCTCAAAATGTGAGAATGGAAAACTCATAAAGAAAAGTGAGTCTGTATTTCCTTTAATCTAAGGGCCCAGCTTTCTTTACGTGTGTGTGTGCGTGCGTGCATGGTGTGTGTGTGTGTGTGTGTGTGTGTGTGTGTGTGTGTGTCCACCAGAGAGCCTCCTGTCTCCTCCTCCCCAGCCCTGGGATTACAAGCACATTTTACCTTTTTATATGGGTTCTGAAAGTGAACTCGGGTCCTCATACTGCCTTGCCCTCAAATTTTTTTTTAAAAAATAGACTTTAGCCACCCTGACTATATACTATAGATGCATGGTCATTAATGAAGATAAAAGGCAGGGATATGAGAGGCCTTGTGCTGCACAAAGTAGGTGCTCAGTGGTGCTTGGCTGCACAGTCATGGCACGCCTACCTATTCATCTTGGCTGGTCATTCCCTCTCAGCATGGCCGTATAGGCATTAGAGCACAGTTGGCAGATGCCAAGTGAACAAGGCAAGGTTGCGCCATGTGGAAGTAGCATCCAGCTGAGGGAGGATGCTTCCTAGCCTCCTGGGATCTGTCCAGGAGACGCCCATGAAATGGTCCAATCACAGACTTCACACAGATGACTCCAGAGAGGGCAGAGCTGCAAGAGAAATGGCTGACACGGGCCAAGCCCTGCACCCAAGGTGAAGTGAAGGGACTACCCTCTGCTCTGAAACCTTCTTTTGCCAAAAGCAAAGCTCCTTCTCCAACCCTGTGCTTCAGGGCCTCATCACTGTCTCCTACCACACAAGGGAGTTCTTTAGAAGGCAGAGGCAGCTGCTGTAAACCTAGACGCCAGTGTGACAGGGCCCTCAGAGCTATTTCAGGCTCCATCCCTGTCTGAAGGCGGCTGTGGTTTTGGTTACATCTAAGTTTGGCCTCAGAGACTGGGGAGGTAAAGGCCTTGGAGGAGGAAAACAAATCTCAGACTCTTTACTGGTACATCCAACCCGTCCTATGGAGCATCTTACAAAACCTCTTCCTCCTACTCTGTGCTGAGATACAACAGCTGGCGAAAGAAGATTCAGTATGCTAAAATACCACTGGTAGGCTGGGGGACATGGCTCAGCACGGGGATCTGAGTTAAATCCCCAGAACCCACATGGAAAAAAAAAAAGCCAGGTATAGTGGTGTGTGCTTGAAATGCCAGCACTGCGGAGGCAGAGAGGGGGTTCCTGGGACTCACTAGCCAGCCAGCCTAGCCAGCCCATTGGCATTTCCTGACCAGTGAGTCCTGATAAAAGTGGGTGGACAATGCCCGAGACACGAGAGCTGAGGTTGTCTTCTTGCTTCTACACGCACGCGCACACACACACAGCTCTCTGTGTGTTCTCCTGCCTACACACAGATGCCAACAGTTTCTCCAGGGCTCAGGCCTCTGATGATTCTTTTGTGACTTTCCTCCCTATCATCCACCCATGAGCAACTGAGGACAGATGCTCAGCTATCAACTGATCGGCTACAAAGGGTAGAAAACATAGATGGTTGCGTTCACTTCCTCCTGAAGGCATGCAGATGGTGCACACATCTTCCTCATCTCAGAGATAAGGTGCCAGAGGCTCAGAGAGGTGAAGTGACCGGCCCAAAGCCACAGAGGCAGGGAAGAGGTGGAGGGAACTGAATCTTAAGACGGTTTGCTGTTAGAATAGTGGTCTCAACCTTCCTAATGGTGTACCCTTTAATATAGTTCCTCATATTGTGATGACCCCAACCATAAACTTACTTTCATTATTACTTTATAACTGTAATCTTGCCACTGTTATGAATTATAATGTAAATATCTGATATGCAACCCTTGTAAAAAGACCAGTTAGGCACAAGGGGTCGTGACCCATAGGTTGAGAACCATTGTTCTGGAGCCTCATAGCCACTACACCAGCCACCCTGACACCCCACCCCACCCCAGTTTTCCTGGAGCTCTGATTGACACCACCAATGCTGAACCTCACAGCACACAGTAGGGATGGTGCCAGTGTTCACTAAAATTGGGTTTGGTCTTGTTACTTAAAACTACTGTGATCACATTCAGCTACTAAGCTGTGAATGAAGAATGAGGTCACTCTATGAAAATGAAAAGCAGAAATGGACCCCAGGGTGGAGGTTTCCTGGAGTGGGGGATAGGAGTGCAGAAAGCAATGAGTTTCAAGCAACCTGAGAGCGAGGACGTGGCCTCTGTGCGCCACAGGTAATGAGATGCACAGAGAACTGGGAAGCAGCTCAGAAATGCAATTTCAGTTCAGCAACACCTGGTGTTCGTCACGAAAACTCACATGTCTATTAAACTCACAACACGGAAGACAGGGAGTCACACATCTCGGGTTAGAGCAGGAGGAATGAAGCCTCATTCTGTTCACTTTGTAAAACACAGAGCACGGTCCAAGAAGCCGTGCATGAAGAACCTTGACAACAACAGTAGAAATGGCTGATTTTGCCTGCTCCCTGGAGGGGGACCCGCGCTGAATGGTCTCTGTGCACCTGCTCATTAAATCCTTAGAGGATCCTTTTGTATGGGCAAAATACAAGACCCATTTTACAGACAGGAAAACTGAGAGGAAGCAAACTCTGCACTCAGGCCATCTTCTCACGGGTTTCAGTGGTCAGGTTACACTTGTAACATTTTCCACAAAGAGCATCGAAGATTATGCCAAGGCAGGGGGAAAATCATGCTTGCCAAAATCCTAACATCTTAGACACAGGCGAGAGAGCTCTGGAGCCATCTGGGCCAGTGTGGGGAGCTAGCAGCCTGCTTCTCACTTGGATAGTATTCCCCTGGGGCAAATCTCCCACATGTGGCCACAGAAACCCGCTTTCCAAATCCAGAGTCCTTCGCCTACAATCGTATTTGGCTCTGCAGAAACCAGAAGGCATCTGGGGACAGGAGATCTTTATCATCCAAATGTTTTTGGAACTGTGCCAGGAAACTGTCCCATGTGGAGGAATGTCACCTACAACATGTACTTGGCCTGTGCTGGTATCCACATTGCAAGGCGGCACCACATCCCTCTTGGAGCAGTGCCCCAAGACACATCGCCAGCCCGAGCAGGCTCCTGCCTCTTTCTGATGGGGAGAGAGCATGCTCAGCAAAGAGGATGCTTCAAAGGCCGGTCCCCGTCTACCGTTTCTAGAAAGTTATTCTTGGAGGCAGGAGAATCTTTCCGAAACGTGGAAATATAAATCTGCCAAGTTGTGAGAATCCAGCAGAATTCACTCCCCTGACGCCCAGACTTTTAACAGCATTTCCTGGGGGCCAAATCAGCCTCCTAGCATCTTCAGCAAAGGGGCTTGAGTAGTGGCAGCCATGGTGAGCTGGCTTGGGGAGGCGGGGTGCACCCATATTCACTAGCAGGGCCCTTGAAGTCAAATTACCAGAGGAAGGTAAGGAAATTTTCAGAAAAAAAAATAGCTGAGACCAATGTGAGTAATGGAATGCCCTTCAGCTGTGCAGGAGAAGAGGGCTGAGGCTCCATTCAATGCTCAAAGAAGCCTAGTGAGGTTGGGGTGTGGCTCAGGGGCAGAGCAGCTGCCTGGCAGGCAGAGACCCTGGGTTCCCAGCACTGCAAAATGGGGAAGAGAAAGGAAGAATGTGGAGGAGTGGGGCGGGGGAGGAGAGAGTGGGGGGGGGGAGAGGAGGAAGAGAGGGCAGAGAAGAGAAAGGGAGAGGGAAAGGGAGAGAGAGGGAGGGAAAGAGGGGGAGGGACAGATAGAGGAAGAGAGGGAAAGATGTAGAAGGGAAGAAAAGAAGAAAAAGAAATAGGAGGGAAAGAGAAAAGGAGTGAGAGAAATGAAGAGAGAGATTTAAATAGGTCTATGTTCTAGAGAGGGGGAAGGAGGAGAGGAGGGGAGGAAAGGAGAGGAGAGGAGAGGAGAGGAGAGGAGAGGAGAGGAGAGGAGAGGAGAGGAGAGGAGAGGAGAGGAGGGAGGGAGAGAGAGAGAGAGAGAGAGAGAGAGAGAGAGAGAGAGAGAGAGAGAGAGAGAGAGAGAGATTGATTCTAGAATTATTCCAGAAGTGAGATCCAGGCACTGTGAACGGACCCCAAGTCCATCAGCATAGCCCTCTACCAGCTGCTCTCCACATGAACATCCCTGAACATTTCCATAACCATTTTTTTTCACTCATGGTGGTAATCATCATAAAAGATATGATGGACAGTCTTCCTTTTATCCCACCAGAAGATTCCACATGGGATACCATGTTGCCCTTGCACAGAATGCTCAGAGTGACTGTGATTATGGTAACGGCAACACAGAAGCCAGATTAAGCAGCCCTAGGCATTAGTGTATGCCATCATATGTCCCGCAATGTGTAACGTAAAACTGAGCTCTGGAATCTGGCTTCTTGGGTTCATATCCAAGTTCAAGGCTTGCATACTGGTTGGTGTTGTATTAGTCACTTGCTCTGCCCATCGCTTTTTCTGCTTCCAAAATGGAGATAGTATTGTCCACAGGCAGAGTCATCAATGTTTGCAGATGAAGGTGAGCATTTGGCTTCCTTCTACTACGGCAGTGTCTGTTCTCACCACAGCCTACCCCTTTCCCTATTGCCTCATTCCAAGTCACAAGTTACTCAGGCAGCCCGGAGAGCAGCGTTTGAGGGTGTTTTTGTTATTATTTTTGTTTTTGCCATTACTTTGCTTCAGTTCCTTAAAAGTCCTGTCTTCATTCAAATTTCCTCTAGGAGTTCTTATTTCTTCTTGTTCTTCTGTATCAAGTGCTCTAAGTAGCAGTGGCAAAAATAGATAATGAATGAGATTAAGCCTTCCCTCAGGAACTCCCTTGCTATAGTAAGTGGCAGATAATGGCTGTGGATAAAGATAGGATCATATCAAAAAGGAAGGATAAAGAGCCAGCCTTCTGCCATAGCCCTCTACACATGATCCAAAAATGAACTGTGCAGATTAAATATCCAAAGTTTGGAAGTCCGCTTTGCCTGCCCACGCTGAGCCATTTAATTCTGTGCTAACTGGGTAACAGGTGCCCAGATCTTTGGTTAAACATGATTCTGGGTGTGTCCATGAGGGTGTTTATGGATAAGATTATCATAAAGTCAGGAAATGTTTATTCATTTGATTAAGTGAAGTAGCCTGCCATGCATAAAAAGGGTGGGTCTCTCCCTATCAATGAAAGACCTCGGACAGCAGGTTAGCTGACTCTGGCTGCCCAGTTCCCCAAGTATGGACTGACTCCCTTCTCTGTCTTTGGCTTAGAATTGGCTCCAGGCTGTGGATTCTCAGACTGGAACAAGACATTTACTCTCCTTAGTCTCCAGACTGCTGAATGAAGCTCATGGAACTTCTCAGCTTCTACAATTCCTTGAGGTAATTTCTATGAAGAATAAATACACTAGATGCACAGGCACATGTGTGTACACAAACACACACAGATACTTTGAAATTTTACATCCCATAAACCATCCTAATTTGAAAATATCTTAATCAGAAAGGATGTGGAGTATACCAAACCCACCTGGTAACTGGCATAGGGCACTGCAGAGCGCTGGCTATGGGCTGTTGCTCCCCTTGACTTCTAGGTTGGATGGCACTATGGTTGAGGTTTCTGTCACTGCCCCGAGTCCAGATGAAGGACAGACTATATTTCACCAACCAGATTGAAATCCAGACTTGGAAGTCTATGTTCTACTGAATTACTGAATATGTACAGCTTAGTATCATAATTTTTGCAATCCTGGCGATGGAACTCTGGAGCCTTGTGCGTGCTAGGCAAGTACCTTACCAGAGCTCCAGCTCTGACCTTCTCACACAATCTTCAACCTCATGATCTTTAAGCAGGTTCGTCATAAGCTAGCCTGGCTGAAGAACACATGTACACATGTGTGCACATGTTTACATCTTTCAGGAGAACTGAGTGGGGTTGCTATTGTCAAACTGTGATGGCTAAGAGCTGGCAGCCACAGACACAAAGGAAGGACTACTTTCGCTCCCTTTGAAGACAGTTTAAGCTGGGGGCACCCCACCCTCTGTAGGTGGATCCATTGGCACATATGTGTTCCTTTGTTCTGGATTCCTAGGGAGTTGATGTGTTCAGCTACTAAATGGGAGGAGGCAGATGTCATCCCAGAGAGTGCTGGGAAGATTGCAGTACCTTCCCATGAATCTTTGCAGCTCTTCCTGCTTCTCCATCCCCTCCACACCCCTTCATCTCCTCTTCATCCTTAGTTCCTCCAAGGACAGAAGAAAACACAAAGGCCAATGACCCCACAAAATGAGTCATTCTATGGGCCTCAGCCTCTCCAAAACGACACCAAGATCAGCACGTGGGGGATTTGCTCTACAGGAAGTGACAAGACTCACTGCTCAAGGCCTGGGTATGCAGAGTGGCAGTTTACTCGTGGACCTTGGGCAGGGATCTGAAATGGACTAAGACCATAGTTACTTCATGGGTTGAAACAGCTCATTTAAACACAGGACTGAACATGGGCCTGGCAGGTGCCTATGACATTGCCATTGCTGGTGCGAAGTTGTTATTATACTAATTACACATTGTACAGTATCATGTAATATGTAAATGTACTTTACTATATTATTGTATTTGTCCCTTTCAGTGTTCATTCCAGGCATTGGGAAGTATCTCAGATTTGAGATTTTGTGTACAATTTCAGAATATTTAAACACACTTAATGACATATACAAGTCCAAGCAGAACTCACTCATTAATGCTTCTCACCTGAAGCTGATTTTATACAACATTTTATGCTGTGGATGTCTTTCTGTACACTGTAAATATCTATTGTTTCCATTGGTTAAGAAATAAGCTGCTTTGGCCTATGGCAAGGCAGCTTAGAGGCAGGTGGGAAATCCAAGCAGAGATATAGACAAGAGACGGGCCAGAAGAAGAGATGCCAGCCTGTCACCCAAAGAGCAACAAGATGCCAGCACACCAGTAATGCCACGGCCATGTGGCAACATATAGATGAATAGAAATGGGTTAATTTAAGATGAAAGAGCTATCTAGCAAGAATTCTGAGCCACAGGCCATACAGATTATAATTAATATAAGCCTCTGTGTATTTACTTGGGACCAAGCAGCTAAGGGACTAGGCAGGACACACGAAAACTTCCATCTACAATTGTATTTTATATTAAAGATTTATTTTTATTAAGTGTGTGTGTGTGTGTGTGTGTGTGTGTGTGTGTGTGTGTGTGTGTGTGCAGGTGCCCTCAGAGGCCAGAAGAGGGCACTGGATTGCCTGAGTTGGAGTTAAAGGTGGTTGTGGGCCAACCAATTTGGGTACTGGGAACAGAACTAGGGTCCTTTGGAAGATCAATATGCTGATGAGATTTTACTGTTAACTGCACACAATCTAAAATCATCTGGACACAGGGACTCAATGCAGCAGATTTCCAGGAATGTCTCCTGAAAAGGGGACATGGGAACAGGCTCTTTCTGGTCAGACAGACCTGAACCATGCTAACACTGCTGTATAGTTGAGTCTGAACCAAGAAGCAGAATTCACTTAAATAAGAAAAGTGAAGGCCAATGGTAAAACCAGGCACTCCTCGTCTTAAAAACAAACAAACAAAAAAACAAGTGTGGCCAGGCAGTGGTGGCACATGCCTTTAATCCCAGCACTCAGGAGGCAGAGGCAGGTGGATCTCTGTGAGTTCAAGGCCAGCTTGGGCTACAAAGTGAATTCCAGAAAAGGTGCCAAAGCTACACAGAGAAACCCTGTCTTGAAAAAACCAACTAACCAATCAAACAAACAAACAAAAAGTGCCATGCCATTATTTCCAAATAATAAACTCACAGAACTTGGCCAATTTAATCATCACTTTTTTAATTTTAATTTTTTTTTTTTTTTTTTTTTTTGGTTTTTTGAGACAGGGTTTCTCTGTGTAGCTTTGCGCCTTTCCTGGAACTCACTTGGTAGGCCAGGCTGACTTTTTTATTTTTAAAGAAGACATGGCTTCATGTAGCTCAGCTAAGGCTGCTGAGGATGACCCTGAATGCTTGTTCTCCTTCTTCCACCTCTTGAGTGCCAGGTCACAGGCATGGGACATCATGCCCAGTTTACGTAGTGTTGGGGGTTGAACCCAGGGCTTCATCCATGCCTGGCAAGAACTCTCCTAACAAAGCCACATCAGCTCTCATGTCCCACATGGATACTGAAACTTGTTTATGTAGCCCATGCTGACCAGTCCTCTGCCTCAACCTTCCCAAGGCTAAGATTATAAACCTGCACCATGAATTTCAGCATTTGGGTCATACTTTATGACTAGTATGCTCAGGTCACCTCATCAGTAGACATGTACCAGAGGGGCCCTGGACTCCTTGCCGTCTAGACGGAGCCCATCAAAGAGAGATGCATGGTGGATAAGGTGGTATTATGTAGTTTGGTGAGAGCAGTCTGTCTTTTTTGAATCCCAGCTCTGCCACATCCTCACAGGGCAATGCTGAGTCAGCCTCTCTATGCCTTGGTTTCCTCCTAAATAAAATGGACATAGCCATCGCCCTTTTATATGGAATGACTCTGGTGATTCAAGTCTACCAAACAGCCAGAACTCAAAGCGACACCTAGCTCAGTTATGGGTTAATAAATAGCTGCTCTTATCCTCCTGGCACCCTCTCCGGTGGGAGGCTGGAATGTACATGTGTCTGGTAACACTATCAGAGCAAAGCCGGAAGTCAGACACCTGAGTTGCGATCTCCGCAGCAGCCTGAACTTTCTATGAGCTCCCAAGCTCTGCACCTACTGTTTTCCGTAAGCAAAGGCTATCTTCCTCTTTCTGGGGGCCATACCCTGTTTCAGGCCCAGAAACATTAAAATAGCATGGGTGCTTCTACAGAACTACTGAAATAGTGACTTGCAGGTTTCCCCTACTGAACCCATTGGACCTCAAACACTCCCTCTATAGAGTGACCCTTAAGTGTCCACATGTATAAGCAACACCTGAGAGGCTGGCCTGGGGTTGTAGCTCAAGGTGGTAGAGTGCTTGCTTATGGTACACAAGGCCCAGAGTTCAATCCTCAGAACCCCATAAACTGGGTGTAGGTGGTGCACACCTACCATTAAGTTGAATGTAATCCTGGACTACATTCCGACCTGGAATTTGAGGTCGGCCTGGTATACAGGAGGCCCTGAAAAGAAACCCACCACAGGATCACTCAGAGGAGCAATTTGACTTTGTAGGTCTGGGAACTCCAGCACCCCACATTTTGACCAGCTTCCAGGACAATGCAGATGGAGCAGTATGGGGGGACTGTGAAGTCACTCCTAGAGAACACATGCCCACATGCTACCTAGACCTTCCTCTGAGAAGTGGTACCTCCCAGGGTGATCAGACGACAGAAAAGAGGTTCAAACCCAGCCTGGACTCCAAATTCAGCGTTCTCTGTGCTCACTGCTCCTCAGCCCCAAGCAGGTCCTCTGAGCTGAAATCGAGTTACAAAGTGAAACCTGTGCTTGAAATTGCACGGAGAAGAAAACTGAGGAATGGGGACTCTTCACAGAGAGGAAGACAAGGCCTGGGGTCCTTCTGAGGCTAGAGACAGCAGGATGAGTACTGGGCTCCCTGACTTCTCCCCAGGCACCAGCAAGTTCTTCATTGCTACATAACAGCTGCACACACTGGTGGGGGCAGCGTGATCATTCAATATGTGCATACCTGTGAGTACACCAGACTTTTCACACTTCTCTAATCCCTGTGTCACTTACGTCACTGAACCAGTGTGCTTACTGTGTACTGCACCCTTGAACTCACTCCCACTATATAACTCCATGTTGTGCCTGTTACACAGTCTCCACACCTCCCATCCTGAGCTCCAAGGGCAGCAACGATTCTCTGCTTCCATCTCTCCCCACGAGCATCCTTACCTCCCAAAGGAGGCTGACTCAGACCTGACTGAGCTGACTTACATCAGTGGTGGAAAAGATCTTCAAAACCAGAGACTGCTTCTGAGGCAACAGCTCAGATGGTTAAGGGTTTGCTGTGCAAGGATAAGGATCCAAGTTCCATGCCAAGAACCCATGTTATAAAAGCCAGTGAGTGAGCAGGTAAGCACCTATCCCCTCAGTGCTGGGGAGGCAGAGGCAGTTTCCTGAGGTTTACTGGCCAGCCAGCATAGCTACATCAGCAGGTTCAAGGCCAATCAGAGCCCTGTCTCAAAAAACCAGGCAGCATCTAAGGAATGACAGCCTCCAAACCCATGTACAAACACCTGTACACACACAGCCACATGCACACATGCACACACATACATAAAAGCATGCACATGCATACATGCATACACACATGTACAAACAGGCACATACATGTGCATACAAGCACACACATGTGCACACACAACTCCTGAAGCACTTACTAGACAGAGGGGATGCTCTGTAGTGCAGGCTGGCCTTGAACCTGCCGTTTTCCTGCCTTGCTTCGTGCACCCCAATGACTCCCCATCACGCTTTGCTTCATACCCAGCCTCGCTGTCCTAGCCTCACTCTTGAAGCTGCTTCTGATTTAGCATGTTGAGGCCTCACCTCACACCACACTCTTCCTTCCAGGTGTCCTGGGTGCATGCACTTCCCATTACTTCCTCCAGGTGTCCCCACTGGGGATGACTTCCCTTTCAAGGGAAAAGTTGCCCACCCTGCTCTGGAGCATTTGTTTGTGAATCCAGTAAAAACATTTCTTGTTTCTGATTTGTCGTCTCACATCTACAAGGAAGAGACCTCCGGTTCATCACAATATTTCACACTCAGGCCAGTGAGAGGGATCAGAGGGTAAAGGTGTTTGTTACTATGCTGGACAACCCGAGTTCAGTCCCCAGGATCTACATGATGGAAGGTGAGAACCAGCTCCTGAAGTTGGCCTCTGACTTCCACACACATGCTGTGGCCTGCTCATATGAACTTGTGTATCTACTCCCAAGCACATACACACTAAATACAATGTAATTTTGAAGGTGCTTTTTAAATTTCATACTCTTTAGGCAATGCCGGGTAGGTGATAAGGGCTTGATAATCATTTTTGAATGAACGACCATTGCCCACTGGGGGACATATTATCATCATCACCTCATTTTACACAAGAGCTGCGGAGCTCCAGTGACTCCAGCAGCATTAAGCAAAGCTTTATGGAAAGACCCAGATCCCTCTCTTACAGAGAGTGGTTCTGTGTTTAGACAGGCCACCATGGCACCTGCTTTGCGTCTGTGTCTCCCCTACCCAGCCCTTCTCAACTACCCTTCCTCACGGAGCTGTGACAAAGACCTCAGGAGATACCAACCCCAGCTTTATTTTAGATAAGAAAATATTTCTGTGTTTGTATTTGAAAATATCATCATGGTTTGAGTCTAAAATACCCCCCCTCCTCCAGTGACTCAGATTTTGTCACTTGGCCCTCAGCTGGTGGCACTATTTCAGGTTGCGAAGCCTTCAAGAGGTAAAACCTAGCTGGAGGAAGTAGGTCCCTGGGCATGGCTCCTGCATTATCCTGGACCATCTCCCCTCCTCCTTTGCTCCCTTGCTCTCCATGACATGAGCAGCTTTCACCACATGCTCCCACCTCCCTGATCTAACCCATCTGCTGTCATGGTCAGAACCCTCTGAAACGGGGACACAAAATAAATCTTTCCTCAGGGAGTGAGTCACAGGGACACAAAAGTGATAAGCAATAGAACCCTAGTTAGTCTTCACAACCATTTTTCCAAGGAAGGACCACGGGGATCCCATTATCCAGGCTGAACTCTGAGGCAGAGAGGTGATCCACATCACACAAGCATGGGGAGGGGGGGGGGCACCAGGGGTCCAATCATGGCTTTTGATACCTGCTGACCAGCTGGTATTGCCTGTTCAGTCACAAAGTGGGCAGAGGAAGCCCAGACTGCCACATTCAGCAGCCACAGTGAGTCACAAGATCTCAAGGGTCAGGCCTGCTTCCAGAAGCACCCACATGTCCTCCAGCTTCTGCAGCTGCTCAGGCAGAGAAGTAGAAGGCCCAAGAGTCTCTTAAGGTCTCCCCTCTAAAGACTCTGGGTCCCTCACAATGACACAACCTGAGATCCAGCATGGAGACTCATCAGCCCTCTGTAGCAACAGCCCAACCCAGTCAGAGCCCAGCTGCCCACACCGTTCCCAAAGCTGGGCCAACCAAACCATTGTTGAGCTCAGGGGCCACAGCCTGGCTCCTCAGACCAGACAAGAGGGTGTTCAGAAGCCCTAGGCTGGAGGAGAAGGCAACCTCATCCCCACCTACTCTTCCTGTCTCCTTCCCCAGAGAACCTTCAGATAGGACGCTCCGAAAATGCTTTTCACAACTCAGTTAGTGGGATCAATGAATTATTCACGGCCTTGCTTCTCTGCAAACTCGTAGACTGTCGCTGTCAGCAAGAGGGTTTCTGGACTCTGCCCAACAGCCCTGCTCCCGCTGCCAGGAGGCTCTGTGTTGTTTTCACCTTCTTTACAACCTCTGAAGCCCACCATCCACTGCCCAGCTCAGTACAGGGTTCAGGGACAAATGGTAAGTCCCTGGGGGGAGATGTCCTAGGCGTGGTCTGCCCCAGCCTTCATGACTCACTCCAGCTCTGGGGCAGAGTGTCTAACCTCCATGCCATCCAAATGGGAAATAGGGCTCAGAATGACCACCCCTATGCCCGGCTGGGGATGGGTCCTGCAGTACAGAACCATACAAGCCATGAAAACCCTGAGTTCTATGGAAGAGGGGGACCTGGGAGGGCTGCCCAGACCCACTGTCAGTCTGCCGAATTCGAGGTCGAGACGCTTGAGACTTGGCAAAAACTGTCAGTGCTTTCTGTGGGAAAACGCCAGGCTGTCTTCAGAAACATTTCCTCATCCCAGGGAGAGACAGGCTAATACCTGACCCTCAGAAAACAGGGCCAGGCTCGGAAGTGGGACCCTTTCAAAGCTCTGGGTGCCAGGGGCTGAGACAACGAATCAACAACATGACATGTTTAAAACTGCCCAGCACATTCCAAGCCTCACAGAGATGCTGGGGGGGTGGGGCGGGGAAGGGGCTCTCCTGAAGACAAAGGCCCCATCCCTAGGGAGATGCAGCTCAGATTTAATATGGTTCTGGGGCAAAAGAGTATGTTCTGATGCAAACGAAATGCCTGGCTCTCGTAAAACTCATTCTAGAATTTAGGAAAATTTATTTACTAAACACCTTCCCTCCACCCCCCACCCCTTATACCTGAACCATCACTACCAGCAATAATAAGCACTTTGCAGTACGTAACATATGTCTGGCCACGTGCTGTTTTCAGTGAAATACAGTGTCTGCTCACTCTATCTCTCCACAGAACCCTCTGCAGTAGGTGGGTCCCATGCTCCCTTTTTACAGATGAAGCAGCTGAGGCCCTGTGCATGGCATCTCTACAGTCACACAGCTGCTAAGTGGCAGAGCCAGGGCTCGAACTTAGGCAGCCTAGTTTCAAAGGTCTTGTGCTTATCGTTACCCACTTCCTCGCACTGTGTGCTCCAACTGAGATGGACATTTGTGGCGTGGTATAAAAATATCACTTGTGCTTTCTTTCACACACAAAGGGAAGTGCCTCTAAGCCCAGGCACAAGCGGCCCTCCCCAGACTGTGAGTCCAGGCCCCTCCGACTTTCCATCCCACTACAGCGGGCTGCTAGCCTGCCAGGTGGAGTGCGGGTCCCAGACAGGGTGACAGCTCTGACCACAGCCACAGCACCTCCCTTGTCCTGTTTTCAGGAACCCAGTGATCATTCCTCCATGATGGAGACTAAGAACATGAGCTGCTGAGGAAGGTTAAGCAGGCTGGACATGTACCAGACACTCCATCACAGGGTGAGGGCACAGGTAAGGATTCCGTGCCCAGGTTCACTTAAATCCAGTCAGTCCCAAATCTTAGTGAGAGAACTCAGCATCCAGTGATGGGGATGTGAAGAACATGGCCACCCCCCACCAGAGGGGTGGTGCAAACCTGCCCCTAACCAGCTGTGCCACTCTGCTGGAGTTACTTCCCCTCTCTGTGCATCACTTCCTCTATCCACACCCTGGCCAACAGCTTCGACACACTCACATCACAGAGCGTTGGAAGCAGTAAGTGTAAAACACATGACATGTGGCCAGCTTAATACGATCATCCTGTCTGTTTGTCTGTCTGTCTGTCTGTCTGTCCATCCATACATACATCCACCTATTAAAACGGCATCTCATAGAGCTCAGGCTGGCCTCAAACTCAGTACACAGCTAAGAATGATCTTGACTTTCTCCTTCTCCTGCCTCCACTCCAGGTACTAGGATTCCAGGCACGAGCTGCCACATCCAGTTTATACCTTCCTAGGATTGGAACCCAGGGCTTCATTCATGCTAGGCAAGCACTCTACCAACTAAGTCATATACACATCCCATCATTACTATTATTTATCATCCCAAACATCAGTATCAATTTTCTACATGTTAAGTCCTAAGAGCATAGTCTCAAGATACAATCAGTATATTCGAGGGGCTTATAGGAGATCATGTAGCAAGAGCTGACTCTAGAGGATGTATGAGTTTCAGAGTTCACTCTAGAGGATGTATGAGTCTCAGAGTTGACTCTAGAGGATGTATGAGTCTCAGACACACACACACACACACACACACACACACACACACACACACACACACACTTTTGGTGGTACTGGGGATGGAAGTTATGGCATTGCTCACGCTGGGCAAATGCCCCACCATTGAGCCACACCTTGGGCCCCTTAAAGCAGGGGTGCATAGCTCTTGCCTCATGAAATCTTTCAGGTAACTTCTAAAGGAAATGAAAACTTATTTCTGATCACTTACTATGTGCCACTACCCCAGCACTGGGATGCACTGATGGCTTTAAGGGGCCCAAGGGCAGCTGTGATGGCCACAGGAACCTAATAAAAGGCCGGAGACTCTACGGTTATGCAGGCAAAGGAAGACATGGGAAGGAAGTTCTTATTGTGTACAGAACCATTGGATCAGCTGTGACACACAGAGGTGACATGAACCCTGGCAACACTCTCTGTTGGGTCCAGGAGAAGAGACATACTCGAAGAGGGCATAGCACACCATGAGGGCCAAGACTGTTCAGAGCTCAGGAGACCAAGAGCTCTCTCCATCTATTACAGAAACAAACAGGCAGTGACCGAACCCAGAGAAACAGAACAAGATCCAGCTTCAGAGGTCATAGCCTCTGTACACCCAGTTTGCTTTGCCCTACTCCATGATGGGAAGACAAGACCTGAGCGTAGCAAGTTCCCACCCATGCTACAGCCAAACCCGGGATGATGGTTTCAGGGTAGGGTGTGTAGAACACCATTATCAAATACAAATACCCAGATGAGCTGGGTCTGATGGCACAGGCCTGTCACCCTAGCTACTCAGGAGGCTGAGGCTGTAAGACTGCAAGTCTGAGACTAATCTTGGCTACAGAGTGAGTTCAAAGCTAACCTGGGCTACATGAGACGATGTCTGGAAAGAGAGAAGGGACAAAGAATGGGGGGCAGAAGGAAGAACAGAAGCAGGAGATAGGACACAGGATCTTTGGATGCAAAGATGAAGGAGGAAAAAGGTTTGTGCTGGTGAGGTCACTCTGCAGGGAAACTGAGGACCTCAAAGCCACTACAGAAGGAAGAATGGTTTTGTTGGAGGATGAGTATAGTAGACTCCCAAGAAATTCTGTAAAGACTTCAAGGGACATGATGGTCTCATGTAAGACAACTCTTCCTGTGCTCAAGGTCCTCCTCCTAATCACCTAAATCCCTAATATTTTTAATAAAACTGGGACAAGGAACTCATTTTTAATAAAAATGGAGATAGGAACCTCACCAAAGAGCTTTCATTCCAGTGGCCTGAGCTATGAGGGACATTCAGGAATTGAAACTACCTCGTTTGGACCCTGGTTCACCCATTCCTGCCTTTTCTTCCAGGTTTGCTCCCTCCTGTCTTAGTTTATCCTCAATAACCTGTTTTAAAGGTAAAAGTTGGCCTCTGGTCTCCACCACTCTCATCTTCTGTGTTCCATATCTAAAGCTAACTTGCTTTGAAAATGGGCTATGCATTTACCTCTGGATACTGTGTTAGCCTCGCCTGTCAGGCTGGGATGTGAGCTGTTCCCATTGCCACTGCATTTCATCTGAAAGGGCCATGTGACTTCTTCTTTCATATAAGAGTGATATAGACAGGATTCTTTTTGTTGTTGGTTTTTTTGAAATATGGGCTGATGTTATCCAGTTTGGCCTCTGTGGCGGTTTTAGTGAGAACCATAGGCTCCATAGGCTCATATTATTTGAATACTTGGTCTCCAGTTGGTGGAACTGTTTAGGAAGGATTAGGAGGCGTGGCCTTGTTGGAGGAGGTGTGTCACTGGGGGTGGGTTTTAAGGTTTCAGAAGACTCCTGCCATTTCCAGTATGCCCTGTCTGCCTCCTGCTTGTGTAAGTTCTTAGCTGTTCCCATAGCCATACCTTAGCCATGCCTTTGATCCACCATCACAGACTCTAACCCACTGAAACCATACACCCAAATTAAACACTTTCATTTATAAGTTGCCTTGGTCATAGTGTTTAGTCACAACAATAGAAAATTGATTAAGATATCCCCTAACTAGCTATGTACCCAAGAATAAGCTTCAACCTCTGGACCTCCTGCCTCTTCCAAATGCTAGGATTACATGCATGTGCTGCCATGCCATGCAGAGCTAGAGATCAAACCAGGGGATGTAGGAAGGTTAGGCAAGGCCTGCATCAATTAAGTCAGATCCCCAGCCCTAGAAACGTCTTATCAGTTTCCATTTCTGTGTGACTGCCTGCTCAAGCACATTTCCAACACCTTGCTTTCCCATGAATGAGGCCAGAAGATTCCCTCCTTTGAAATAGGCCCGTTTTCTTCCGAGATCAAGTCAATTATCAGTTCTAATGAGGGCATCTCAGAACATCTAGAGAGCGGTCTTATTTGTTTTATATCTTATCAAATTCCCTATGTAAGCAGAGGTTGGCCTTGAACTCTTTATTCTCCCCACCACCACCACCCAGGTGTTAGCATTACAAGCATGCACTACCATATCCAGCTTAGAAAGTCGTCTTGATAAAGAAGAAGTCAGAGGGCTAGCGAGATGGCCCAGCAGGTGAAGGAACTTGCCACCAAGCCAATCAGCCGAGCTCAACTCCCAGAACCCAAGTTAGAACTCTTGCATGTTGTTATCCAATTTCCACATGTGTACCATGGTGTTCTCTCCCTCACCCCCCCTCTGTGTGTGTCTCTCTGTCTCTCTCTGTGTCTCTGTGTCTCTGTCTCTGTCTCTCTTTCTCTCTCTCTCTCTCTCTCTCTCTCTCACACACACACACACACACACACACACACACACACACACACCTTTATAAAGAGTCCTAATAAACACTATGGTTCTGAGGTTTAGGAAACAGACCATGAAACTGGGGTCGGAGAGCAAAGCCACTCAAACTGCAGGGCTAACTATTCCATATACAGGAATCCACATTCTGGGGCCTTAACCCCACATAAAAAAACTGCAACTGAAACTGCCCAAGACTGAGTCAGACGTAACAGATTGTGGCTGAAATGGGATTTCATGTCTACTTCCAGCACAAAAATCCATATTTCACCCCCTTCAAAAATAACAAGAACATCAGCAAGCATATCCTCTTGTGGCACAGGTGAAGCTGCTCATTGCAAGCAGCAGGACCTGAGGCCAGGCTTCTTAAACAGCCAGGATGTGACTCTGGTGGAGAGCGCTGGCTGGAGACAAAGCGACAGGCTCCTTAACAAGCCCCCGGAAAGAATATGAAGTCATTGTGTTTAGCCGGCGCCAAGCAAACCTGAAAGACGGTGGATCGAAGGGAATCCTTGTCCCAACCCTGTCAGCAGCTGTGACTGCAGAAGTGGGACAGTAAATGGAAAGTGACCGGAGCTCAGAAAGCAAGGCAGATCCTGGGCCGCTAAACAATGCTGACACTGCGCAGGAAGGCAGGGCCTTAGATGGAGGCCCGCGCTCTAATGTTCCGCGGCCCACAACATATGCAGTCCCCGAAGGGACACTTCAGCACAGGGTTTCAATGTGAAATGACACATGTCACTGCGGGCTAGAGATCTTATGGCGGAGGCTGTGCTCATCTGCTTCCCAGCAGGAGGACCAGAACAGCTAGGGATAAAGAGAAGTCAATCAAAGCAGAGACTGATGGGGGTGGAAGAGAAGGCCTAATTCTGCCAGGCCTGTTTTGCTGAGTAAAGATAACAGCTTTTTGGACCATATGACTTCAGCATAAGAAATTAAATGATGGCATCTCTTCCCAAAGCAGTTAATGTCAGGGGTGCTCCCAACAGCCTTAAAGGAACTGAACCATAATCATCTAACGCATCTCAGTTGTATGGATTCCTGTTTTGCAACCCTAACTATGGACGACGTAAGCCGCTTCCTGGAGTTTCAACCTAGGAACCTATCACCAACCTCCACTCCTTGGTGTGAAAATTAAGGTTTCAGAGTTAAAGCTCGTCTCCAAACCAGACATTTCTTTAAAAAAAAAAAAAAAAGGAAACGAGAAAAGAAAAAAGAACAGTGAGTAAATCAATTTTGTTTGTGGATATTTATCTAATCAATGCTTGTGTATTCACCAAAGACACTTCTAGGAATGCTCAGAGCAGAGCGGGAGAGATGGCTCAGCAGATAGAGGTGCAAACCACCACATCTGACGGCCTGAGTTCCACCCTGGGGACCCACATGGTGGAAGGAGACAATTGACTCTTGACTCTTGGCAAGTTCTAGTCTGAGCTCTGTGCATTCTCTCTCTCTCTCTCTCTCTCTCTCTCTCTCTCTCTCTCTCTCTCTCTCTCTCTCTCTCTCTCTCTGTCTCTGTCTCTTTCTCTCTCTCTCCTCCTTCCCTCCTTCCTTCCCTCTCTTCCTCTCTGTTTCAGTCTCTCTCTCTCTCTCTCTCTCTCTCTCTCTCTCTCTCTCTCTCTCTCTCTCTCTCTCTCTCTCACACACACACACACACACACACACACACAATTCTAATATAATGTTCACAGCAGCACTATTTCTCAAGGCCACCACCTAGGGGCCAGCTAAAGGCCCAGGAACAGGCAACAGGCAGCTTGGAGGTACCGGGCTTGCTGAGCCTCCTCTAGCCCCAGGTTCCATGCCCAGCACTGGGAAGGAAAGTAAATAAAAATTAGCACTATAATACATCTTCACAATCAAAGTAGCTTGTAATCTAATCAACAACAGTCAAACCAAATCAGCGAGGGATCCTTCACCATGAGCAGGTCCTAGCAGATGCTAGTGTCTTTTGAACTATTTAATAATAAAAGACAGGTCCCAATTTTTTCCCCTCCAGCTGGCATTGTGTTTGTATCAAAAGTGACCCCATCGGATAGACTGAAGGACAGGACCACCATTCAAACCCAGCATCCCTGGGATGGCACACTCCTTGGTCACCCGTGACTCCTACGGGGGACCTTTGCTACCCATCCCACTCACATCAACATCAGCTGGCAAAACACGTGCCTGTCAGCCTGCAGCCAAACCTCCACTGGACACTCTGGGAGGGAAAGGGCCAGGCCTGGCTTCCCTGCAATTCCCAGAGAATATGCGGTTCATTATTTTTCTCTCTGTAAGCAGCTGGGTCTCTCGGAAATTCAAGTCTGTAATAATTGCTGTAATTATTATTTTAATACAAATCAGCAACTTATCAAAATATTACACTGTGGATGTTACTTCTCTTTCCCACTGTGGATGGAAGGTGCCTGCCACTCACCCTGCCCAACATGGTGAGGATGGGGGTGGAGCCTCTCAGCACAGGACTGCCAGGTCTGAACCTGTCTGGATCCTCCCTTTAGCAATAGTAAGTCACACTCCAGTTTTGCATGCTGGCTTGATTTTGGTGCTGGATCTCAGGAGTTCCATCCATGAAATGGGTGAATGGGGCCAACTTCCTGGTAGAGTGATTTTTTTTTTTCAGAATGTCTTAGAGAAAGTGCTTTGTTTAAATCATCTACCAGAGATGTTGGTAAAGAGTTTTCAGTGCCATCATGAGGACTATGTCCCATAAACCCTGAGTGTGCCAGAGTGCATCTGTAATCCCGGTGCTGGGGAGAGCGGCACAGGCAGATCCCAGGGTTTTGCTCTACCTAGACTACTGAATCAGAAAACTCCAGCTTCAGAGAAAGAATGACAGGACACACACAACATTGACCTATGGCCTCCACACACGCCCAGACACAAACACATGTGCACACCTCCCCACACACACCCCTTTCTATGGAGGCCAGAATTTTGACATACAGGCTCCCAGGTCACTCTACCTGAGTCAAAATTCCAGTACCCCTGTCCTGTAGCCTGGGGGACTTCTTCATTCTTCGCATTATTCAGGGAATAAAGTAAATAGGAACCGGCACAGCCCCCATTTGATAAGGCTGTTGTAAATGACTGAATGTGATAATCCCTGAGATTTTGTTTAGCACGGCACACACTGACATCTAGCAGATAACCACAATTGTTAGCATGTTAGTTTGAGAGTTAACTCAAATCCTGTTACGTGGCCCACAAAAGCCCATCCATTGAAGGTGTGGTCCCAAGCTGAGGGCCCAGCTGAGGGGATGGAGTCTGTAGGGAGCAGGCCCTCACCAGAGCAAGCTAGGGGACCAGCTGCCAACTCTTTTCAGTTTCCTGGCTGCCAAGAGGTGGGGAGCCCCTTTCACCACACTTTCCCAGTTCATGGCTGGCTCAACAGCAGTGCCAGGGACCGAAAACTTTGGAACCCCTGAGCCAGTCAATCTCCCTAGCCTTCCTGTAGTCGATCATGGGTGTTTCACCACAGCAAAGGGAAGTTGACTCACAGAAAGCCCAACAGTGGTTTCAAGTGACTCGGATAAGCAGGGTGGCCCCCGGGGCACACTGGAAGTCCCTGCAGAAAAGAAAGTCACACCTTCCTCTTTCAAACTGTCACCTTTCCTGAAACAAAAGCCAGAGTCCAGGAGTAGCAAGCATTCTACAAGAATAGATTTGGATTTGAAATCAGTGACTTGGGCTACCAATTCGATGTTTACAAATGGCCTTCTTCCTTCACTGGAAAGAGGGAGGAGGAGGAGGAGGAGGAGTGGAAGCCAGTCGGGTGCTGGGCTCCTCTCACACACAGGTTTGCTTCTAGTTTCTCGATTCCCCACTATTTTCCTGGGTCCACTTCTCCTTGAGCATTATCTCCCCCTTGACCACCCCCAACAAAGAGCGGGCTTCCTTACAGCTGGCTGACAGTTAGGAACCTTTCAGAACCCCCAGCTGCCACCAGCCTTCTGAGTTGAAAGAGTTAGTAACAGAAGTCAGGCCCCCCTGCAAACCAGTGTTCACTAAACCCCCTTTCTTGAGTGGTCCCCACCCTCCTCAAACTGTCTTCTCTTTGCCTTCTACATGAGAAGACATGAGAGCCTAGGAGAGAGGGGCAGCTCACATCAGACCTGGAGTCGAGTCACCTGCAAGCCAGAGGGGTTCTCTGTGTCTTTGATACCAGCTGTCCCTTCCCAGCCAGAGAGAAAAGACAGCATGAATGAGAGGCAATGAATAGGCTTTTATTTCATACTGAACATCTGCAAAGCCTGGTCCTCCACGAAAAAATAAGAAAACAAACAAACAAACAGAAAACAGCTGAAAGTCTGGCAAAGGTTAAAAAAAAAGGAAGATTTCCCCTTACATCTCTAATTAGTAAAACCCCATTTTACCAATAAAAATGAAAATAGAAAGAGTAGCTTCTACATCCCCAAAGGAAGGGCACTTAATGAGGTAACCTCCATATTTCTTGATCCATCTAAGCTGGTTTTAATACTATCCTTAAATAATGTACACAGAGCTCTCCATTACACAAGCTTTTGTTTATTTATGAACGCCAGTGTGGTTGAGCATGAGACTTTGTGAAGTGATCTTGCTGTCCTTGGGCTCTCCTCAGTCCCCACCTCCCTCTTCAGGAGATGATTATGTGTCCTCATTGTCACTTAGAGTCCCTGCTGACATCTGTGTGGTGGTTTTGTTACCCTGGTTCTGAATTGCGGAGTCTTGGTTCTGGGTTAACTTAATGCAGCCATTTACCAGTCTGTCTGGGGACCCATTCATCACAGCTAATTTCATGTTCAATACAGAGTGGACCAGAGTACACAGATTCAACAGGAGGCAGAAATCCCAAAGACCCACCGGAAGGGCTGGGAACTAAGTCACAGAGAACACTTCTGGGAGTCTTCCACAGGAGTCTGTGCAGAAGCAACGCAGCCACCACAGTCATCTCAGAAAGCCTAGGACACTTCTTCCAACAGGCCAGGGTACAGTCCCTCCCAGTGTCTGCCTTAAACCTTTCTCACTTGGACTTCAGAAGAAAACAACACAGCTATGTATTCCTTTATGTGTGTGTGCATGTTCATGTAAGTGGTGGTGGTGGTGGTGTGTGTGTGTGTGTGAGTGTGTGTGTGTGTGTGAGTGTGTGTGTGTGTGTGTGAGTGTGTGTGTGTGTGTGTGTGTGTGTGTGTGTGTGTGTGTGTGTGAAGTAAGAGGACAACTCCAGGTGTTGTTCCCCAGGCACCATGACTTTTAAAACAGTCTCTCACTGACCTGAGCTCACCTATTAGGCTGGCTGGCCAGTTAACAACAGGGATTCAACTGTCTCTGTCTCCCCAGAATGGAGATTACAATACACACACACACACACACTCTCTCGCACGCACGCACGCACGCACGCACACTACCACACCTGTTATTTGCTTATTTGTTTTGTTTTTAAGGTAGGTTCTGGGGATCAGATTCAGGTCCTGGTACTTGTGTGACAAACACTTGCCTTGGAGGAGGTGGGAGTGGGGGATGGATTGTGGGGGAGGGCTGGGGGTTGGGAGGAGGGAGGACAGGGGAATCTGTGGCTGATATGTAAAATTAAATTAATTATGAAATAAAAATATTTATTAAAAAAAAAGACAGAGCCACCCCCACAGCCTCAACACAGTCATCATCAGAACAGCCAACAATCTTCAAACAGGTTAATAGGACAATGTACAAAAGTCATTCGCCAAACCCAGCTGGGAGCCAGTTAAGACTGGAGTTGGCACCATGATGTTTACAGTCTGGCAAATCACTTCTTCCTCCTTACTTGCCTTGTGATTCCCATGGAAAGCCACCAGAGCCTTGAGGCTGACGTGTAAAGAAACGCAAAGCTATTGGTAGCATTTTTAAATGTGGCCCCCTCACGAAGTGGGGGAGGGGTGCGCCAGCAATGTCACAGGTGCTGCTTCCTGGTCTGGATGTGGGTGTCTGGGGTGCGCTCAGTTAGTGACTGTTTATCAAGCCGTACATAGAGAAAGGGGGGAAAGAGGGGGAAAGAGAGAATAAGAACACAGAGCAGTTAAGTGAACTTAAACAAGATTCAAGAACCGCAAACTTTTACGCAGACATGAATAGAGGCAGCCCGTTGTAGACAGCTATAATAGCTTTATTTTTTTTTTATTTTTTCTGTGCTAGGAATGGAAGTCAGGGCATTGCACATGCTCAACTCCATTCCCAGGCCCCAAAACTCCTGTGTCAGAGCTCTTAACCTTCCTGAAATCACGGGTGAGTTGACATCGGTGTCTGCAGCTTACTTGGGATTCCTGCAGCCAGTTTGAAACTCCTCTAGCCAAAAAACATCCTTCCAAAATACACCCTCACGCCAAAGTAAGGGAAATACACACCAACGATAAAATGAGCAGAACAAAATTGCTCCACCGTAACCTCAGCCCTCCTCCATACAGGGCGCCTTACTTTCCCGACACCTCAGTGGTTGCCTTCACTCTTCAATGCTTTAAATTTGATGTCATTGTGATTAGTCTGCTTGTGAACACTCCTGTGCCCCAACGTAGCCAGTGGAAAGCAGGGGCTCGGCTATGCCTCCCACATTTTACACAGGGCCTGACGCGCAGCAGGCCCTCAAACAAGGAATGTGTAGGTCCTCTACTGAGCTTCATTCATCCAATCACTCAATCAATCATCAGGGAGGAGATGGATTAAAAAGCTCCCCCTCCCCCACTCTGAGACAGGAGTCCCAGCATCCGTCTCTATGTGGCTTTCTGAGTGACACAACACTTGCTTCTCCATCTATCAGATTTAATCTCTGTGACCCTTAGAGAGAGTTGGGTTTATACGCATCATCAGAGGAAGCTCCAAAAAGACTCACAGAGGTGAAAGTCAGATATCTTTGATAGAGTCAAGGGGATCCAGAATGGTCTACTGGTTCACCTGGCTTTTTCTTCAACAACTCCCAACTTCCCAGTGCCAACCATTGCAGTGTAAGGGCATGTAGAGCATGTAAGTGGGTGGGAGTAAATGATTCTAGATATCCTGCTGCTCACAAAGTGGAGAGCTCACCAAACTGCAGAATGCAGGATTCTATTTTCATCAGTGAGGTTTGTCTTCTGAGTGGTCTGGGGTTTGAGAGAATTTACATCCTCTGGGGCTCCACCTTCTCTCCCATGCCAAGGGGAGGTGAAAACAGTTGAGGTGGTGACTGACAGGGAACCACTCTCAGCCGTCCGCAATGGTCACAAATGTCTTGCAAACAGGTTGCAAATGCAACAGACCAGAGGAATTGCTCAGTAAAAGAGATTTTTTAAAAGGATC
This sequence comes from Peromyscus maniculatus bairdii, assembly GCF_049852395.1. Classification (NCBI taxonomy): domain Eukaryota; kingdom Metazoa; phylum Chordata; class Mammalia; order Rodentia; family Cricetidae; genus Peromyscus; species Peromyscus maniculatus. The sequence continues at coordinate 127,515,706 of NC_134852.1, read as the reverse complement.
TTGGGAGAGGGCTCTAAGAATGGAAGGGTTCAGAGTATGACCATTTCCAGTTTGGTCATTCATAACAAACAAAGTGTGCCACAAGACTGTCATCCCTTGTAACTTTTAAAAGAATTATTTATGGCACTTACTATATAGGCAGAGATTTGCAGTCCCATGAATAGATGGATGGAAAGACAGATAGGAGGGTAGATGGATGGACCATTCATGTATGTATAGATGAATTGATGATGAATGGGCAGAGTGTGTGTGTGTGTGTGTGTGTGTGTGTGTGTGTGTGTGTGTGTACATATATATGTATCCATGAATGTGTGGGGATGGATGCATGAGTAGATGATAGGTGGGTGGATGGATGGATGGATGGGTGGATGGATGGATGGATGGATGGATGGATGGGTGGTGCACAGAATAATGCATGGATCAAGGAAAAACAGATATTGATGATGGGCCAGAGTTACGTCTCATTACCAAGGCCCATAAGGTTGTATCAAGGCCATGGAGTTTCAGACAAGGAAACTGAGCCCCAAATACCTAAAGACAATGTCAGAGCCTGGCCACTATCATAAATGGTACAAAATCTGCCTCTCAGGCTGCATCTGGCTGGCCATACTTCCTAATCTGTATGCTCAGTCTTTCAGCTACAATATGGGGAGCTTAGATTTCATGAGTGAAACAGATCAGTACTCAGGTCTGGAGATTCTGAAATGGCAGGAGACTCCAAAGCTTCTGGGGCCCTTGGTGACACTAATTCTTACTCCCATTTTCCCAGAGAATACCTCTCTTGTATGCAAGAGGTCATCTCTCATCCAGCCCAGTAGAGAAGAATTTTCTACTGGTAGGCTGCTTATGATTGTGACTTTAACCCTTGTCTGCTACACTCATCCTCCAGGAGGGCTTGGAGCGATGGATGGATGGATGGATGGATGGATGGATGGATGGATGGATGCATTGATGAATGGGTGAATGGATAGGTGACTAGATATAGTAAGCATGCATTAATAGATAGGAGAAAAGTGGGGCTAAAGACAGACGATTTGCCAACAGTGAACTAGGCAGAGACTCAAACACAGTCTCTGTAGTCACCACCCTTCAACTACTAGTTAAGACTCTTCTCATGGATTTAACTTTCATCCAATTCATTGCACAAACTTATTATTTCTAACCAGTAAAAACAGATGAGATACCAGCCTTCACTTATAAGCTGGTGTAAAGGATTCAGTAGTAGAACTGTCTAGTCAATCCTCGGTGTCTGGTACAAGATAAACAGTCAAGAACACAAATTATTCTCCTTGTTGTCATTATCTCCTCCATCATTATCACAGTTGCCATGTGAGCATGTCTGGGGTAGGGAACCGTTACATCAACTTTGGCCTTATCGTACAGGATCACAGGAAAGATCCCCAAGCAGACACAGATATGTCTTAGCACACTGCCTCATTAGCAGCTCCTGACCCATTAGCCTGGATTAGATGCCCAGATAAGCCAGGGTCACCTGACTGGGGCAAGCCAGATCTCAGCAGGAACAAATCCACTTCATTGACTTCAAGAGGCCTGGGTGGATGGGGAGACACCCTCAAAAGAATGAATTGGGAATGAGTTCCCAGCTTTCCCTACCTGCTCAGGGGTCTGGGCTTCTGACTCTGATACTGATTGGTACTGATCTCCCTCCCCCAGGCTATGGTGACACGCACCTACCTCCTACCACCTTCTTGTAATTTGGTAGCTGATGGTGGATGGATGGGCTAGCAACAAGGCTCATGAGATAGAGCCTGGGAAGTTTCCACAGTGGTGGAAGGATGGGCAGCCATGGGGCTCACGGGGTAGAGCCTGGGAAGTTTCCACAGGCAAACAGGAAGTGCCTGTTGCAAGAGGAAGGAAGTACCCACATGGACTGCATGTTTACAGAGATAACTCTTGCTGCAATGGCCCAGGCCCTGGGCTTCTCCGGAGATAACCACTGGGTGGTTTAACTGAAAAGTAGAGTGGCAGGAACAGCAGTGAGGATCCTTTCTTAGAAATCTACACAACACCCCCCTGTCCCTCTTCCCTGAATCCAGAACTTCTTCCCAGGGCAAGACTCAGCAAATCATAGCCAGTTACTCGGTAGTGTTTCACTAGAGGCCATACTTCTCTCTTCCTTTTCTGGAGCTATAAACTCTTGTCTTCAAATAGAAGGCACAACAAAGGAAACAAGATGGCAGAGACCAGGATGAACACATCCACATACCTAGAAGGGGCCTCGGAGGACCGTGTCTCATAATGTAACATACTTAATACTTTATTAAACTCAAGAATTTGGTTAAAAGAGTAGTTTTTGGTGCTCTTTGCATCCAAGCAAAGTGTGCTACATGGTATAAGGAATATATATGTTCATATGTGTGATTACAGAAAACTTTGTGTGTGTGTGTGTGTGTGTGTGTGTGTGTGTGTGTGTGTGTGTGTGAAAGCACCCATTGGGCTCCTTCAATATATGCAGCTAAAGTTTAAAACACTAAAAAAAACCAAAATCTTGCCTTTGGGGCTTGGAATCTTGTTGGAATCAGTGGAGTTCTGGGGTCTAAAGTCAGAGGATGACACAAAGAACGTGGAATAGACTATTCAGAGTGTGGACTGCCTGGGTTCCAATCTCAGCTCTGCCGCTTACAACCGTGCTATTCACACCATTCTTAGGTATCTGGTTCTTCTCAAGAGTCTGCACATTTTTAGGAATCTGTTAACGTGGAACAAGGACTTTCAAGAAGCATATGGCTGCAAAGCTACACAGACAGGGAGCTCAGAACTCCCGGCAGCTTGAGGCCAAAAGCAGCCTGGGATTGCTTCCTAGTTTCTTCATCTGTATGAGCACAGCAAGTGAGATGGTGTCTGCAGAATCCCCCCTCCTTTTTTTTTTTAACCTGCACTATAACCAGTAATCGTAAGGCCAACAATTCCTAGCTCAGCACCCCCAGTTTCAACTTTGTATGAGGTGAGTAGCAGAACATCTTGCTTCCTGGAGTGGAGGTATAGATGATGAGTGGATAGCAGAGGAAGGGATAGACTGATGCAGAGAGAGGCAGAGACATGGAGACATACAGACAGATATACATGCAGACAGATATACATGCATGCAGACATACAGACACATACACACTCACAAACACACACACACACACACACACACACACACACACACACACACTGGGCTGGGATTTGATGGGAATAAATTTAATAGATGTAAAACACCAAGATAATGTCTGGCATACAGCCAATGTTCAAGAAATGTTACTCTTCTCTCTACCTTATTCTGTCCTGTGCCAAGGCTGGCCCACGCCAAAGGACCCTGAGGCATTCTACTGCCGAGTTTCCTCGTACTCTATTGTGTGGGGGAAACTAAGTAACTTTGGAAAAGCAAATGCTTACTCCAAACCCTCTTGGGTTTCCTTCTGAGAGGCCAGCTGGCTCTGGAGTGTCAGTCTGGGCCCAGAGCAATCAGTTCTCACGAACCGGTACCTCTCTCCCTCTTCATCCCGCAGAGGTGGCTCCAAGTTACAGAGAAGCTGAGAGAGACCTGCCCAGACCATGGAGATGAGACAGTGCACAGCTGGGCTCTGACCTTCTATACATCAGAAGGTGTCCTGTTGACTCACGTTTGTGTTGGGCCCGTCACATGTTCCAGGCATGGTGGAACACATCTACAATGCCAGTACTGAGGAGGTGGTGAGAGACAGATCCGTGGAGCCCATTGGTGAGCCAGCCCAGCGGAATCAGCAAGCTGGCTCACCAATGAGAGAACTTGTTTCAAAAATTAAGCTTGGCAATGATGGAGGAGGCTTCCCAACATTGATCTTTGGCCTCTACACACATGCACAAATACATACACATGTACCCAGACGCACATGTCTACATGCCCACATGAACATGTATGCATACATGAACATGTACACACACACACACACACACACACACACACACACACACAATCACACAGAGATGGGGGAGGAGGGAACGAAAAAGGGGAGATTGTAAAGGACAATATGAGGGCTGGAGGAACCCTGCCCTGCACAGGTGGTGTACTGGTAGGGGCATCTTGGATTCTTTTGGAATCTTTGCACATAGATTTACAACCCGTCTCATTGTGGGCAGTTCAGAGTGGACAGGTAGAGTCTTACTACAGAGGTATGCGCAAGGATATTTCAAATTCTAAATCACACACACACATCAACTTTCTATGCTAACTCAAGATATTATTTTTTTCCTGTTAAGAACATGGATCAAAGTTAAACAATTCCCAGAAAATAAGAATTTTAAACCTCAATTGGCTTCCAGTTTGAAAATTAGCAAGCGTTTTACCACCCTACCTTCTAAAGATTTAAAAAAAAAAAAAATGAAGTGACAGACTAGAGAGAATGCTCGAAGTGTGTAAGATGGAAGGAAGGTGGCTATGTACATGCACATATACCCACGAAACATCCCACTTCTTAAATGCTCTGAAACCCAAATTTCCAGAGCATAGCCATGACATCATGAGTGGAAAATGCTAATCCTGCTTCATATGACAGGTCACAGTTAAAATGCAGGCACAGATAGTGTGCAAAATTACCGTTAGGCCATGTCTACAAGGTATACACAGCACACAAATGAATTGTTCAAGCCACGCGTGCTTGCACACAGCTGTAATCCCAGGAGGTCATGATTTCGACACCAGCCTAGAGTACACAGCAAGACAAGAAGGAGGAGGAGGAGGTAGAGAAGAGGAGGAGGAGGAGAAGCAGGAGGAGGAAGAGAAGCAGGGGGAGGAGAAGAAAGAAAGAAGAAGAGAGGAGAAAGAAAAAATAATCTTGTTTACTTTTTTGTGTGTTTAATCTTGGGTCCCACCCTTCACCATACCTTGTTATTTATGTGCTAATATTTCAAAATATCTTTCAAAATCCAAATTTTGAAACACTCCTTACAAAGTGTTTCAGATAATGGATATACAGACATTATATAATAAATATATTTATTATATTATTATTAAATTATATAACTACTTCTACTTTTATTTATCTAATTTATTTAGCATTTCCAGTGTGTGGCTATGCAGATGGCTATGGCTGCAGCCAGATAAATAGTGTCCAAGGACGCACACTTCTGCATACAAAGTGTAATGCCTTGTTCAGACAAAATATAGCACTGGAAGAGGAAACAAGTCAACCATCAAACACTCTCTGTTCTCTCCTCTGCAAACATTTGGATAGAGAGGGAAGCTTTGCCTCCAACGCCGCTGGAACCATCTTCCAAAGTCACTGCTAACGTCTGAAAGAGTCCGGAGTTATCTGAGTAATGTGAAGAATGAGGAATCGCTGCTGAAAAGTCAGCCTTTCAAAGGGGTCAGATTGTACAAAAACCCCATTCTGCTGTAAATGTGTAGTAGGCAAGGACAATACAAAGTTAGATTTCTTAAAGGCAACTTACTAAGTAACAGTGTATCTCAGGGCGCAAGTGGTAAATGCTGGGACTAGAGATTGGCCAGGTGAGAAAAGAAAGAAAGGTGTGACATTAGCAGGCACAGCTTTCCTTTCCTCCCAAATCCGTTCAATACCTTCTGCTGGTTGATCTTTTTGACAGTCCCCTCATCCCTCCTACTTTACCTCATCTACAGCTCAGTGCTCTCTGTTTTATATTTCCGAGACTACAGTAAAGTCCGTGTCTTACTGAGATCCAGAGAAAACTCCCCGCTACAGAACCCAGCTGTAATCCGAATCAAGCTAATGTATGAGTTCAGAGAGGCTGAGTGGAAAGGGGGTTGCTAGCAAACCTTGCAGGAATGCCCAACTCACCACCATCCTCAACCAGAGAGCACACACCCTCTGACCCGCCTGCATACACACCTGGGAGCTCCTTCCTCCCTTCTTAAGTGCCCCCAATGCCCAGCCACAGGTACAAGCTTTGTAGCCAGACACTGCTCTCCAAACAGAAAAGGCTCACAGTTCAGAAGCTGGGAGGGGGAAAGCAGTCAGGGGAAAAACAGACAGGTCTGGATTAGAGAATACTTTAGCCATAACAGCTACTTGACACCTTTTGCCACCCACCCACCCACCTACCCACCCACCTACCCACCCACCTACCCACCCACCCACCTACTCACCCAGGCCGTGAATGTCCACCCTACCCTATTTCAGTCTACCACAAAGCGGGACACAGAGATGAGCATCATTGTCCAAGCATATGCTTCCGTGGTATTTGCAGAAGCCATCTGGAAAAATCACAGGGCGTGTGGTGTGTGTGTGTGTGTGTGTGTGTGTGTGTGTGTGTGTGTGTGTGTTGCTGGGTCGGGCACGAATATGCATGTACACCTGTGTGTCTCACTCTTGTCATGCTCTGTGATTCCCTCTGCAACATCATGCAGGCAGGCAGCCCAGGCAGGGTCCAGAAATGTACGGCATGTTGCAAGGGGCCTCCGTGGTTGTTAGCAGTCTGTGGCTCTCTCTGACTGCATCCCAAGCTCCAGCTCTGGTGGACTTTGGGAACAGCCTGCCCCCTTCTGGTCTCCTTAAGCTCCACAAAAGGGCAGGGGTTGGGGTGGGCACAGCTTGAGGAGGATAGACCCCCTAGTTCTAGCCATCCTACGCACAATGCAGCCTCTGGGAGATGAATTTGAGAAAGGGAGAAGCGACTCGAGAGACAAGTATATGACAGAAAACTCCAGTCCAGTAGCAGCAACAAGACTGAATGGTTGACAACTACTAGGAATGGAAAAGCAAAAGAAAAAAGGAACAGACTGCGTACATGTCTACATGGGAAGGCAAAGAAATGGAGATACTGGAGGACACAGGTGGGAAGACGGACGCAAACCTACAGATGAAAGCAAGATTGCAGACAAGCCCAGTAACTCTGTTGCTAGGACTGGGAATCCAAAACCATGGTTAAAAGGGGATGCAGCACCCTGACACCCACCTTTCCAATTCCAGACCTGATGTGACTGGGCTAGGACATGAGGGAATAATACGCCTAGCTGAACACACACGGAGAGGTTGCCGTTCGTTTTAGAACATCGGAGAGTGATGAAGAAACCAGCAGATGGTTTCTTTTCTTCCCCTCTCGATTATCTCAACAGGTGGTCTGTGTACCCTGAGAGTACCTCCTAAACCCCATTTGCAGAAGGTACAGTGAATCCCATGGCCCCCTCCCGCCCCTGCCTGCTTCCACATAGAGCCAGCCGTACATGCTCTTAGACCCTCTCACCTCCCAGGAGGTCTCTAATTCCAGAAAGAATAGTGTTTCAGCGGGAACACATGATCAACTCTGGGAGTTCAAAGGCAGTGAGTGTGCCTGGGTCCCCTCGGGTACAAACAGGAAGGACTTGGGGACATTGAGAATGCTCAGGTTCTCACCCACAAGCCTTACTCTCCACTCTTCACCACAGGTGAGGGCTAGACTTCTCCCTGGTAGCTATACGGCAGCCAAATGCCGTCAGATCAAGTCCCGAGACTGCTCCAGCCCACAGGCTACGCTCAGGCAACAAGGGTCAAGACAACCCCAAAGAACTTGAGCACATCAGAAAGCACTTCTGACATACAGTGTCAAGGCAGTCTTCAGCGAGGGCTGCCGGAGTGACAAGCAATAACAAGGACTGTTCACTTCCTACAGATCCTAGAAACACTCCCCTGGTGGCTACTGCCCTTCAGAAGCTAGGCAGTTCTCTGCAGGGAACTGGGATGATGGACAGACAGTCACATGGCATCTCACGCCAGCCCTCAGACAGGCAGACACTCATTCATTCCCACGCAGAGCAGAGACCCTGCCCCATAGTTAAGGACTCATTTTCCCTGCCTTCCTAGCTCAGAAAAAGGTGAAACATGCCTCCAAAGAAGTTGGGGATGGGGGAGGAAGACAAGCTGCGGCCCCACCTAGGCAGCCAGGTGGCCCTAGAAGAACTGTGGGAAACAGATTCGGAGCCCTGGCTGTCCATATCCAAGCACACCGGGAGGTGTGGTGATAGTGCACCCAGACAGACAGTAAGTGCAACGGGCCGCCTATGTAAAGTCAGAGACAGCCAGCTGGGACCAAGAGGCAGTTCCCTGAAGCTGCGGATCCCAGAGGAGGTGAAGTCAGGGAGGGCAGGAGATGGCAAGGTTAGGGACTGAGGAAGGTGGAGACAGAAGCAGCAGACACCCAAAGGGGAAAACAGAACTCAAAGTCAGATCAGGCACTCATGACCCAGTGTGGATTTGGGTACCAGGGACGTGGTGGAGGACTTGAGACACTCATTCCAGGTCCCTTCTCAGCCCACAGCAAACAGCTCAGACCAGAGAGGCTGCGCGGAAAACCTCTCCTAAGCAGCGGCTGAGGATCCGGTCACGATCCGATGCACGCACTCGGGTGGGAGTGAGGCTTCAACGCCCCCACCTAGAGAGCAACTAGGGCACCCAGCAAGAGTGACAGGGAACAGGACCCCCTTGAAAGCGCGTCTCCCCTGGAGCTCACTTTCCAGACCCCAAGGGGGCGGTCCTCAGACTCCGACACAGTGCAGAGCAGCTCAGTGCACGACCCTGCAGCTGCCCAGGGCAGCCAGGGCAACCAGGGCGCAGAGTCCCTCCGGATACCCCTACTAGAGTGGCCAGGGCTGGTGGCGGCGTGGGTAGGGTCGCCAATCTGTCTCTCTCTGTCCGCGCGGATCCCGATCCCCTTCTGAAAGGGCACCTTACCCTCGCTCGGGCGGCCAGTGCCCCGCGGCTGCCAAGCTGCTGCGCGCGGGCTCCTCCGGGGCCGCCTCCCCGTGCTCCTCCTCCGCCGGCTCGGCCTCCGGGTCCTCCACGGGCTGCGGGCGGATGGGCAGCCAGGTCCCTGCGCTCCCGGCGAGGGGCCGCGGGCTGCTGCTGCTGCTGCTCGGCTGCTCCCGCCGCTGCCCCCGCGCGCCGCCGCTCGCCAGCCCCGGAGTCCAGGCTGCTGAAATTCCACACCACCAGCGTCTGCAGCAGCAGCACCATGAGCGCCGCCAGCAGCGCCGAGTGCGAGCGCCGCGCCAGCCTCCGGGCGCACGGCGCCGCCACCATCTTCCGCGGCGGCCCGGGGCGAGCGTGGTGCCGGGACACCCCGGTGCGCGCTCTATCCCGGGGGCTCCGCGCTCGGGCCCCGCCGCCGTCGCCCGAGCTCGCCGCTGCTCCTCCTCTTGCTCCTCTCCTCCACCTCCTCCTCCTCCCTTTCCTCCTCTGCCGCCGCCGCCTCCACCGCCGCGGCGCGGAGTTTTCAGACGGGCAGGGACCCGGACGTCACCAGGAGGAGGGGAAGGCGGGAGGCGGGCGCGGGGAGGCCGCGGAGGGGGCGCGGCGCGCGCGCGCGGGGACACGGTGAGAGGAGGGAGCTAGCCCTGCATGATTCTCCTTCTCTTGGGCCAGGGTCCTCACCCCAGCCCCAGGGTTCTGGGGCGGGCGTTTAAGGGACCAGGCCTGGGGAAGGGGCCATCAGGGACCCGGGCCTTGAGCAGAGGGCGGGGCCTGGAGGAGGAGCCGAGGGCAGTGTGGGGAGGAGAAGGTGAGGGAGGGGGTGGGGGCGAGGGGAGCAGACAGACATCCCCAAAACAGGCGTGGGAACAAGGTGGCGGTGCGAAAAGGCCAGTACTCTGGGTAGAGAAGGGGGAAAGTGGGGGACAGAGGAGTCGACGGGGCAGCTCGGCTTGCGGAGGGAGTGAGGGGTCCTGAGACCCTGGGTTCCATGTGGCCAGAAAGCTAGAGGCGGAGTTGCAGGAGGCACGGAGTTTTCCGTCCCGGGATCTTCGGTTACGCTGAGAAAACCTTAGCAGGTGGAGATGGAGGAAACGTGGGAGTGTCACAGGTCCGGGCTCTTGCAGCCCGGGATTCCTGGATCACCGAGTGAAGCGATGGGGAGGAGGTTCTCAATGACTCTCCGAGGTTAATCAGCACAAGCACTGTGACTTCTGAGTCACCCCCCACCCCAGGGCCAACCAAAGATTCAGGGCTGGCTGACTCACTTCTCTAGTCCCCAAGGACTCACAATCCAGCATCCACCAAATCCAACTGGCAAGTGGATGCTGTGGTGGCTAAAGGAGTTTCCCAGCCCCTGAAGGCGCCTGGCCAACCGCAGAGTCCTCCTTCTTGCACTTCTTTCCATCCATCCATCCTGACTGGCTGTGTGCACTAGGTTCAGAGCTGGGCGAGTCCAGCCTTGCTGTGTAAGGAGAAGCACTTTCCTGTCCTGGTTGGTGACCTTGAGCCACCAGGACTGCCCCCTTGACCTTGGCCTGTGCTCTGTCCTCTATCAATGAGAGTTTGGAAGGAAGAATCTCTCTGAACTCAAATTTCACCCAGCCCTCTCTGGGTCAGTCTTACTGCCTTTTTCCGTTTGATGAGTAGCAGCTACGAATGTCTGCACGTGGCGGGGGTGGGAGGGTGCTGATGTGTCTGTCAGTGAGTTGGGAATTTACAGTGAATTCTTGACTTTGTTTCCTGCCTTTTTGAACATCATCCTGGTTTTTAGAGGGAAGAGAGTGGATATGTACAGAATCTATCACAGACTGAGGCTGACAGTGGCAAGAAAGGGACCCTTCCGTCCATTGTATCAGCATACCAGAGCACCAACCTGTGTCAGATGCGGGGCCAGGTACAAGAATCCCAAGATGAGTAAGGATGGCTCTTACCTACAGTAAGCTTGAGGGCCAGTCAGTATAGCATCTCAAAAGGCAATGTGGTTGGCATCACTACAGAGGCTCCCACAGGGTCCGTGGGCTCATGAGAGTGCTTCTGGGGTAGCCTGTGTCCTAGGCCAACCTGCTGCCCTGGTGACCTGAAGTCCAGTGCAGAGTCCTCCAGCTCCGCAGCCAGGCACAGAGGCATTCCCACCACCTCACCAAGAGTGAGACTGTATGGGAGAGTAGCTCCCTGGCTCACCAGTCTCCTCTTCTCTGCTTAGCAGTTGGGAATATTTATAGTTCATGAAATAAAACACCTGGTTTAACAATCTAAAAATAAACCTTACTGGATCATATAACTAGATATTTCAGAGGACTGACTCCAGGCATAGCTTGATCCAGCAACCCAGAACAACTACTGCAGAGTTTTCTTTCCTGTTCTCCACTCTATTTTACATGGGATCTGTTTCCCATTGGACCATCACAAGAGGCCTGGCTTCTGTGGCTGAGACTAGTTGTAACTTTAGTTCATTTCTAGTCCAGGATTCTCTTTGAAGATACAGAGAGGATTTTTCTCATGGAGTCATCTATAGGTCCGAAGCTACTCCTAAACCAGTCACAGAACCCAGGAAGTCAGACCATGGGAATGAATGTAACCAGGGTCCCATGATTCACCTCTGGCCTTGGGGTAATGCTAGCATCTCTGTAACCACTCAGCTGCTCCATAGCTTCAGGTGGATGGGTGCAAGCAGGTGTAGAACAGTGGCCCGCCTCATCTATCGGTGCAGTCTCCACTGAGTCTCTTCCATCATGGTCAAATCATCTCCCCTCCCAGGACTTCAGCTACAACATGAGAAGTTAGAGGATGTGTAAACACAGCTTCCAAGTCCTGCACTGGCTGGCTGTGGGGAGTATTCCAGCCCCCAGTCCAACCTTGTTTCCAGACCACTACTGCATTTTGCCTGTAAAGCAGCAATGACTTATGCTTCCTCCACATGATACAATTAACTGGAGTCCTCCAGAGCCCAGGCTCTGATTCAGCTCCCTCAGGGCCCTGATGCTTCAGCACTGAGGTTAAAGATCCTGGGCCTAAATCCCTGGAGAAACACAGTTGTTTATCTTGACTCATACAGAGCCACTCAAGAAAGAGGTTCGGTTGCCCTGGGCAGGTAGGTTGGAGATGCCATAAACAACTCATTTGATGGGTTTCCGGATGAAAATTTACCTGAGGTGACATCTGGGATTATCTTCTTCTGGCTCCAGGATAACTAGCCCTTCAAACATTTTAGAGTGAATGGGGAGGTAGAGACGGAACACAGGAAAGAATAACTGGGAGCTGCAGTGAATTGAGGTGTCTAAAATGTCCATCTCAGGATGGCAGACAGTCAGCTAGGAGATCCAGAAGGTGGGTACCCTAAGTTTGCTGAATATCACCAAACAGAAGTGACTTCTTTGAACTGAGAGGGATACAAGACTTATTATCATTTTCCAGTTATTCATAAAGAGACGGGTGGCCCTGATTGATAGGACAGAGGCCAAGGTCCTGCTTGAGACTCAGCAGTGACTCCAGCCACTGTATCCAGAGTCCTCAGGGTTTTCAAAGCTCAGTTTTTCATTCCACAAAGATACATGAGACCCTATTCCATGCAGGCATCCTGCTGGGCAAGCGAAATCTGGGGATGATGAAGGTTCCCCAAGGAACCTTTCTTTTTAAATATGGTTCCTAAGCTCCCATACTATGGCTCCCAGGAGCCAGAGCTTTGAAGAAGTTCCACCTGATTTGTGGGATTCCCACCACCACCCATAATGCCAAATCTTGTTTCTCCATCACTTTTCAGGATGAAAAGCTGAATTAGTCAGTGAGCATTTTGAGTTATTGGGTGTGCCCGGTCCTAAGCTAGCGATTGCAAAGAAAATGTTTAGGACAGTCGTCGCCCTCAAGGAACTGTCCAACAGGACACAGGACCAAATGAGATGAGTGAGCACTAGACTGCCCAGGTTTAATGAGTGTATGTGCGCATGTACATGTATGTTTGTGCATGTGAAGGCCAGAAGGTAACCTCGGGGGTGGGTTTTTTTGGTTTATTTAGTTGTTGTTTACTTTTATTTGTTTTGTGGCCTGGAAATTAGAAGAAAAAAAAAAGGCTAAGCTGCCCGGAGTCAACTGCCTCCAGCTCCCCAGAGCTTGGACGGCAAAAACAGTTGCTCTCACAGCCGATTTTTTATGTGGATTCTGGGGAGTGAGCTCCTTTACTGACTGACCTATCTCCCTGGTCCCTCTGCTGCATTCTAACTGAGCCTCTAAGTATCCATTGGTAATTTCTATGCCTCAGTTTCCTCCCCCATAAGATTGGGCTTAACATATCAGGACCTTTATTGACACTTTCTCATAAGGACTAAATGAGATAACTAGCACAAACAACTTTTTCATTCAGACTGACATAGAAAGCCAACCTTATTGGCACACACACACACACACACACACACACACACACACACACACACTTGGAAAATGGAGGCAAGAGAATCACCAGCTGAGGCCAGCCTGGGGTACATGGCAAGCCCCTATGAATAGATATTAAATGGCCAGAAGCATTAGAGAGGAGAAAGGTTAGTTATGGAAGGCTGCCTGGACTAGGCTATGGAACACCAGAACGTTGATGCTCCAGTTTCTCTAAGGGTAGATTCTTGCATCATTTCTTTACCTCTGCTCTCTCTGCCTCTTGGTACAATGCAAGGCTTTGGGTGAAATCTGTATGTGGCATGAACAACAGTCAATCACAGGATTGGAGGTACAGTGACCCAGGGGGCATTCTTCCATAATGAAGCAGGTTATGGTTGGAGCCTGGTACATGCTCAGGTTCAAATACTATCTCAGTAACATTTTCATTTCATGATCTGTAAGCAGGTTGTTCAACATCTTTGACCCTTAGTATTGTTAAGCAGAAAAAGTAAAAGAAGACTCGTGTCTTCCAGGAGACATGAAAATGGTGACGTTGTTTGTAACAGTGCGTCACCTATTTCATGTGAAATGGAAGCATTAGCCAGTGGAGGGTGGAAAGACTCTCAGCTGGATCACAACCTGATCACCAAGTAAAGAAATTTCCTGTCCTTTCCAAATGTTCCTGCCGTAGAGTTCTGGTGAGCTGGGGCTTCGCCCACCTCCTTCTGAATTTAAATAAACTTCAGACTAACATTCAAATTTAGCGAGGTATATGGTTTCCGTTTTAATCTCAATCACATGTCTGTTTCTTGTTTTTATAGTCGTTTTTTTTATACCCAAATGCTACCAATTGACCCAACTTTGCTCTTCAAAAGAATTTTTTAAACTCCTTCTGAGTTTCACTTCTGCATCAGCACAGACATTGGGAAGCAGGTGGCTCACCTGCATCTGCTCGATGGTGTGAGACTGGCACGGAACACCTCCACCCCCAGAATCCCTGACTGTCTCCAGCAGATGCTTACAAGCCGGGGCGGGGGGGGGGGGGAGTGTTCCTGGGCAGCAGTGTCAGAGAAGACCCTACAGAGCGTGGGTTCTGCCCTTCACCCTATCCCGTCCAAGGGAAGGAAGTGGCCTCTGCCAGCCCCCACATGACAGACCAACAGCTGACCCGTAGATGTGTTTCCAGGGATTCTTTCATCAGCAGAGGGCGCTCTAGTTAGCAAATAACTTTCCTGTGGCCAGTTTCCTGCAGGCAAGATCTGGAGATAGTCAGAAACCGGGGTGTTAGATGGAGGGGTTCAAAAGGAAGTCTCATGCGCTTGCAAGCCTCAGTGGTTACAGGAAGCTAAAGGGGAAGACAGGGGAAGGAAGAGGCATCGGGTAAGGACAGTGAGAAACACTATTTTTGATTGAGAGATTCCCTGCTTGTTTGAAAGCAGTACTTGACGCTGTGAAGTATCACAGCCTCAACTACAATCTGGCGACACTCCGATGGGCGAGAAGGGGAACAAACTGTTCCAGCCCCACGTCTCAAACTAGACTCACAGGGATGCTTTCCTTTCAAACAAATGTACTGGTGTCAAATTTGGCTCCTGGGATTCCAGGGGTGCCGGTGAGTGCATCCACCCCTTTGCTGCTGCTGCCAGGTGTCTTTCCCTGAGGTCAGAGTCCAGCATCTTGGCCTTCTAATATACACTGAAAATCAACAGGTCTCCAGGAATCCTCTAGGCCTTCAGTGCCAGCTTGGGACTGCTGAGACATCCAGCCTCATGTACTGAGCAATTACAAGAGTGTCCAGCCCTGGGACGTCATTGGACTACCCTGCCCCTGTGGTGTAACTTGGTCTAATAAATCCCCTTTGCAACATATGCTGGCCCTACCTGTTTTGTTCCTCTGCAACCCCCACCCCCAATACAGCCATCAAGGCCAAGAATGATGATAGGTGGTAAGGAAAGGTCATAGTTATTTAGCATTTACTAGTGACTAATATTCCCATTACACACTTCAACACATTATATTCTTCAAATACTGATTGAGAACACCCTTGACACTCAGGGTAGGGAATCCATGGAAACTCAGCCATGAATGAGGCAACATAGAAGACTCCTATTGCTATGGACCTTGTACCCAGTGGGTCAGGTACATCAGGACAAGTAGGTAAATTTGCAAACAAATGGGTTTGGAGAATGTTGAGTGCAATGAAGGAATTGAAAATCACGAGATGTGTTAGAGGGAGTAGGGTAGGCCAAGTCCCCACAGGCCACAGGGAAGCCTCATGAGGCAATGACTGTGAAATAGTACATGTATTATCCTTGAGATACAGCTCCTGGAGGACTCTGACTCCTTTTATGCCTCCAAAATCCACCATGGACTGAACAAATGACTGTAGTTTTTTTTTTTTCCTACTGTATAAAAAACACTCTTGGGATCTGCAAGTTGTTGCTATGTTCATTGGACTTCTGTGCTTGGGATTTTCATAAACAGTGATTAATAAAAATTTAACTACTTATGGGGACATAACAAGAGCTGTGGAATGGTTTTGAGGAAACTTACAAAATAAGAAAAAAAAGATAAAATGCACCATCTTAGGCTTGGAAGGACATCTCAATCTGCAAAGTGTTTGCTAGTCAATCAATAGGACCTGAGTTTGATTCCTAGCACCCACATTAAATTTTTTTTTTAAAAAAGAGGCATCGTAGTGTGTGTTCAGAATATCAGCACCAGCAAGGCAGAGACAAGGTGGATCCATAGGACTTGCTGGTTAACTGGTCTACCTTACTTACTGAGTTCTAAACCAGTGAGAGACTCCCATCTCATAAAAACAAGACAGATGGTAACTGAGGAAGACAACAGAGGTTGTCCTCTGAACCTGCACATGCAAATACTCATGAACTCACACACACACACACACACACACACACACACACACACACACACACACACTGTTCCATCTTACCAACAAAGGACAAGAAGCACTTGGTGTGTTATAGGCTTTAGTCCTGCTTCATCCAAATACCCATTTATCTGACTCCCTGCCCCCAGCCACTCCAAAGTCCCTTCTGTCACAGTTCCTATTGTGCAGCCCCTGGGTCTTTCTGTGGTCAAGCACAGCTCTGTAAACCCAAAATTGCTTCCCCACCTGATTTGCAATCTCAGTTCCTCATCCCCAAAATCAGGCTGTTCTACTGTTGGTTCCCTTGGAGACTCCGGAATCTCTTATATCCAAGGACTCCATTCCAAAAAGGCTCCAGGAAAATGGGAATTTTCTGGTTAGCTCTTTGGTATGGTAGCATTCACTCACTACCTACTAAGACTTACTCCTCCCTTCCTTTTTGGTGACATACTCTGATTTTATTTGGAGTGACAGTGTGCCCCAGACAAAAGCAATGGTTATCAGCGTTCTAGTTAGAAGTGATGTGAGAAAGGATAGTAGGAACGGGTGACAAAACTCCCAAGAAACACTTCCAGATGAAGGCATTAAATACACTGGGACCAGTTCTCCTTTGCCCCTTCTCATTTCCATTCTTTCTAACTGAAATATAGCACGTATAGGGGAAGTTTCAGCAGCTGCTCTGTAACCAAGAGGGTAGAGGTGGTAAACCAGACAGACAGAAGCATCCTGGGACTCTAACTTTTAGAGTCTGCTGTATCTGACCCAGTCCCCTCTTTCCTCATAAGGTTTCTTCATGCTAACTTCCTCATCATCTTTGGAACACACCAGAAGGGTGTTCACTTCATAGCATTGCCCTATCTGTTCATTCTGTCTTTGCTCAGATGTCTGTGTCCCTTGAGGCTCTGCTCCTGATCATCCTGGTGGATGTAGTGGCTGGGCCAGCACCACCAATCACTTTGACTTTATTCTATCTTTCCCATAGTATAAACTACCTAGATTACACGCTCTGTGTAGCCTGGCTTCCTGTGTCCTGGGCATTGCTGTACTTGATGCTTACCACTTGGCATACTGTAAGTCTTCCGACACAGTCCAGAGACAGCTCAGCTAAGAGTGAATGTTGTCCTGGCTTGGGTCATTGGTCAGATAACTGTTAAGTCAGATATAATAGGTAATCTAGCTAACAGGAATAAACGTCACATAAAAAGAGAGCCTATGGTCACCATGGAATGAGGTGGTTACGGACAGGAGGGTTGCACCTGCCATGGGTGTCAGACATGCCTGTGGTTGAGGATGAGATTCAGGATGCAAACCACCCAGCTGACAATGCCACATTCTCTCATCAACCTGTGAGGCAGTACTAGCTGCTTTTCTCATTGCTGTGGACCAAATACTTAATAAGAAGCAGTTTAAGGGAATAAGGATCTATTCTGTGACCATTCCACCATGATGAGGAAGACATGGAAACGGGCTGGTCACAGCTCATCCACCATCAGGTAGGGAGGGGCTATAAAAGCTCAAGGTCTGCCCTCAGTGATCCACTTGCTCCAACAAGGCTCCATTTCTTAAAGGTTCCACAACCTTCCCAAGCAGTGTCACTAGACAGAAGCCAAGCGTTCAAATGCGAGACTGTAGTGGACAGTTCACACACTGTGGGCAAGCCTTTTATGTCTGTCTCTCTGTGTGTGCAAAGCTGGGAGAACACCGAATCCTCCTCCCACGATCGTCAGGGGACTTAATGAATGAATGAATGAATGACTATTTCAAGCCCTTACTGTGGCATCGAGCTCCTGCTGGTGCCTCACACACAGACTGAAAACTATTAGAAAAACAATGGGAACTTGATAAAATAAATACATATATATTTGAAGAAATCAATACACTTGTTTTTCATAGCAAGCAGATAAATAGAAATAAAAATGAAGAGGGACATGAAGAAAACCCTGAGCACAACCTGCAAACTCAATTCCCCAGACTCACTGAGAAGCAGAGGTACCTGGACGGAAAGCAAACAGCCGGTTCTTTTAATCATAAAGTCTATTATACTCCCAGACACAGAGAAAACCTCAACAAATGCAATAAAAAGAACCTTTCTTAAGCTAAATTCTCTGTGATCACAATCCAATGGTTTTAGAAATGTTTTTATTTTTTTTAACAGTATAAAATCTGAGACATACAATCTTACACAACTCATCCTTAACAATACTTAACAGGCTAGGGTTTTAGTGTGCAAGTGTATGTATTGTGCTGTGTGAGTGTGTGTGTGTGTGTGTGTGTGTGTGTATGTGTGTGTGTAACAACAACAATTAAAAGAGAAGAAGTCATGAATCTGACAGAGTTAGGGGAGGGAACATGGGAGGCATTGGAGATTGGAGAAGGAAAGGAAAAAAAACAGTGTAAATGCAGTGTAAATTCATATTCATATATGAAATTTAAAAAATAAATAAATAAAATTAAAGATCAAATCTCCTATAATCAGATTGGTAAATACCCCAGTTGTCATTGGAGAGCTTTCTAGTAACTGATGGAAACAGATGCAGAGACAGTCCACAGTCAAGCACTGGGCTGAGCCCGGGGAATCCTGTTGAGGAGAGGAGAAATGAGCCAGGGCAGTCAGGTTCAGCACAAGGGAGCCCACAGAAGCAATGGGCCTACTTACGGGAACTCAACAGACTACAGACCAGACCGATGGCTAGGGAGCCTGCATGGGACCAACCTAGGCCCTCTGCATATGTGTGAAGGTTGTGTGGCTTGGTCTACTTGTGGGTCTCCTGGCAGTGGGAGCAGGACCTATTCCTAATGCTTTGGATGGCTTTTAGCACCTGCTCCCCATGCTGGGTTGCCTTGCCCAGCCTTAATACAAGGAGAGGAGCTTAGTCCTACCTCAACTTGATGGGCCATGCTTGTTGGTACCCATGGGAATCTGTTCCTTTCCGAACAGTGTTGGAGGAGGGGTGATTTGGGGAAGGGGGCAGAGGGGAGGTAGGAGAGGGGAAGCTGTGGTCAGATTGTAAACTAAATGAAAAAATTTAATTAATAAAAAAATTAAAGGTCAAAATAAAAACATATTTATATGAAAATCTGTATGACAAAATCTAGTCTAAGGAAAAGTTTTAGACTACAGTGCCTTTACTATACAAATGACTAAGAAGGTAACCAGAGACTTACTAAGAAACCAAAAAGCTAAAATAAATAGATTAGATAGATAGATAGATAGATAGATAGATAGATAGATAGATAGATAGATAAACAAACAAATAGTGTGTCATGGTAACACCAGCCTGCCATTCTAGCACACCACAGACTGAGGCAGGAGGATCTTGAGTTGGAGGCCAGTCTGGGCTATCTAGCAAGTTCCAGTCCCGGTGGGGTTATGCAGCAAGGCCTTGCCACAGAAAAGAAATCAAAAAGAGCAAACTAGAGTGGAAGTTATTCCAGACAGAAAGCCAACAGCAAGAGACGCACCACCGTGTTAGGGTCTCAGAAATTTGGGGTTCAGAATGGGCAGTGAGGTGAATGCCTTTTCGTGAGAGATTATCAGGGGACTTTTTAACACTGCCCAAGACAGCACGTGGGGGCTCTGGGAGAGCTCAGAGATGCATGGCAAAGCAGGGGGCTGAGGGGCGGCCTCATGCCATCAGGTTGACATAGACAAGTGTTCATAGTGCACTCATCGGGCTCTTCTGATTCCTGCGAGGCAGGGAAAGGGCAAAGTTTTTGCCCTTTAGTGTTTAGTCATATGGGATACGCCAGCCACCTGTTGTCGTCCCCCCTCCCCCCGCCCCCATTTTTAGGGTGCTTGATGAACTTCCTTGGGAGAGGTAAGAAATAAAGATTCAAAGGCAGCCACTCCACAGGGCACCTGCCATTCCTTCTAAAGTAGCTGTTGGAGTAGAGAAACAATAGCCTAGACAGTTTCTCATGCAAACCTAACACTATAAATATAAGTATAAATTATGGCAGAGAAGGGAAATATATCCAAAGCCTTTTCTGAATGTTTATTTATTTATTGTGATGTGGGAATGCCTTGCACTTTTGAGGCAAGTGCTACATTCCTCAGCCTTCTGTAAAGCTTGTTTGTAAAAGAACTGGATTAATGCTCTACAAATCTAATTTAGGACAAAAGCAACATTGCTATGTCAAAAAGAAGATAATGGGAATCTCAGACCTGAAGGGAAATAGGAGAGGAAGGTCTGCCTTCAACTTGATGGCCAGTGTGTCATCTGACCACCAAAATGACTAATTTCTTCAAAGCAATAAGAAAATGACCCAAGTCAAGACAGGAGAGTTGAAGAAATGAGTCACCAAAAAGACAAGCAATGTTCACCCTTGAAAAAGTTCTTCCACCAGAGATAAGCCAAGTTGCATATCACTGTCTACAAACAAGAAGTTCTCATTGCTATTTATTTCCCAGATCCCAAACAGGTCTCTTAGATCTGACTGTGTGGCATATTCATCTGGTGAGGTTTGAAAACTGGTGATATCCCAGCTCCGACTCTGGCAGTTCCTGTGCACTTGGCCTAGGATGTCAGGGAAGTGGCTTCAGTATAGCTGTCCTGGTGAAAGCCAGGACTCATAACCAACACCATAGAAAGCACAGCTGAGATCCTCAGTTCAAAGTCCATTTCTGGGCCTGCAGTTGCTGCTCAGTGGCAGAGCACCTGTCTAATAATAGAATCAGTCTGGTGTATGCAAGACCTTGGCTTCTATTTCTAACATACACACGCACACACACACACACACACACACACACACACACACACACACACACACTGTTCCAGTGAAGACAACACCAAGAATAGGAAATAAACTTTACTTATAAATAGAAACAAACCTCTTTATTAAAGGAATAATGTGTAATGACAAAGCAGAGGCTACTCCAAGAATGTCAGTTCAACACTGCTTGAATCAGGTAAGGTCTCAGTAAAAGCTGTAATGACATCATATGCTAAAGAAGAAGCTGGGAAGCTGCTTGACCTTGGGACAGCCATGTCTAACAAGACACAGAGTAAAATACAGAAAGAAATCACTTGACTGTAATGAAGGCTGTTAAGCCAAACTCTGTTGAAAACGGCAAAATGACAATCTTTAAATAATCCCGGAAGTTCTTATAAATGAGCCAAGGAAGAAAACAAAACCACCAGTGTAAGCACTAGAGAAGCCTCATCACTCTGGGCTCTTTGTGCTGATGGCTTGCTTGTGTAGTAAGAAACTCAGTGGACTCTCAGAGCAAGAAAGAAGATGGGAGGAAAGGAAGGAGGGAGGAAGGGAAGAAGGGAGGGCAGGAGGGAGGGAAGGAGGGAGGGAAAGAAGGAGGGCAGGAGGGAGGGCAGGAGGGAGGGAAGGAGGGAGGGAAAGAGGGAGGGAAGGAGGGAGGGAAGGAGGGAGGGTAAGAAGGAGGGCAGGAGGGAGGGAAAGAAGGAGGGCAGGAGAGAGGGAAAGAGGGAGGGAAGGAGGGAGGGAAAGAAGGAGGGCAGGAGGGATGGAAGGAGGGAGAGGAGGAGGGGAGGAGGAGGAGGGAGGAAGGGAGGGAGAGGAGGAGGGGAGGAGGAGGAGGGAGGAAGGGAGGGAGAGAAGGAGGAGGAGGGAGGAAGGGAGGGAGAGAAGGAGGAGGAGGGAGGAAGGGAGGGAGAGAAGGAGGGAAGGAGAAGGAGGCAGGAGTGGCCTGACTACAATCAGTATTTGTTGGAACACCAGAAACAGAATTAGACAGCTAACAGTACTAATGGCCTTCCTCTCCACCAGCAGCCATGCCCTTGAAGTGGATACGGGGCCTCAATGAAGCCAGCACAGCACTAGATACAAAGCATGTAGTGTAACACAGGGAGACAAGTAAGAAGCGTCAGGAACAATATGAAAAAAATTCTAAAAATAATTTTCAAAACATCATTGCATGTTGTCCAAGGAAAATAAGCCTTGAGTGGGAAGACAGTTAAAAAGAAAAAATATTTTTTAAAAAATTCGTCAAACTATCTTGAAACTCTAGTATCAATTAAAATATTGATATTTATTTTTAATGGTGGAGAGGGGAAGTAGGGTATTGAATTCATCAAATACAAGAGCAAATACCCAGGAATAAACCAAGCTGATAGGTACATGCATATCTACATGTGCATATAAAAGGCAACTATGTGTATATATCAGAATATAACATGCTATGTGCTATATTAATATGTATCACATATTATATTAATAAGCATCAGAAAGCATTATACTATATAACATATTACTATGCATTAAACTATATATTAACATGGATCAGAATTATTTTACTATATATTAATATGCATCAGAAAGCATTGTTATATATTATATTAATCTGCATAATGCTACATATTACATGATACTATACATATTAGATTGAATCAAATGTATTATGACATCAGAGGTTTAGGAATCAGAAAAACTAGAACCCTGTAAGGGAACCCAAAGGCAGTGTTTGAATCAAGCAGGGAAATGATTTTTTTCTGAGTACTTACCCGTTGATTTTCCATCAGAAGAACACGATGCTGGGCTCTTATAGGATGTGTAACACAATTCCAAATGGACTAAAGGTGAGCTGTGGGTAAGATATTAAACAGTGTCATTTTTAGGAGAAACAGAAGGAACTAGAAGGGAAACATCTCAGATACAGGCTGTGACTGGGAACCGACGAGGCCTGGGATGATTGAGCAAGGTGAAGTGGTGTTGAACACATGGACCCTTGCAGGCCAGGGAAAACTGAATAAGATGCACAGCTCAGCACACTGGCGACACGGTATTAGCCACTGGCTCACTGCTGTAACAAACTCCTGACAAAAACTACCAAGGAAGGGCTTCTTTCACTCCGCCTGAGGCGTAGTCCGTCGTGGTGGGAACGGCATGGGGACAGGAGGATGAGGTAGCTCCTCACAGTGCATCTGCAGTCAGCAAACAGAGAGATGAACGCTGGCGCTCAGCTCACCTTTACCTTTTTATTCAGTCCAGGACCCCAGCCCATGGGATGGTGCCACCCACACCTAGGATGGATCTTCACTCTTCAACTAGACCTAGCAACTCGCTTACAGACACGTGCAAAGGTGTGTTTCCATGGTGATTCTAAGCCCCATCAAGTTGCCATCAAGGTGAAGTCTCACAGACATGGGACCGTATCACCCAGCTCCATAAAGAAATGAGGTTCTGATCCGTGAGAATGTGTAGAAAAGTCTCAAAAAAATCAGCAAGCTAAAGATAAAGGCCGGGCACAAAAGACCGTGCTCCACGTGGTTTTATTTATATGCAATATCCAGAGTAGGCAGTCTAGTGAGGCTGACATACAGTAGTGGTTGCATAGGCTGAGGAAGGAGGCCTCAGAGGTGATTGCTAATGGACATGTAGCTGTTTGGGGGAGGATGATTTTAGAGGTTCTAAAATGACACTGTAGTGATCATTTACAACTCTGTAATATAAGGAAAAGGGTGAACCTTTATCATATGTAAATTATATCTCAATCAAGTCATTAAAATATGAATGCTATCCACCCCACATTTGTTTTGTAACAGTCAATATGTAAAACACAGTGTATCCCTCTTGAAGATACAGCTGTCTTTTTTTTTTTTTAATGTACATTAGTGTTTTGCCATGGGTTTTGGGTCCCCTGAAACTGGCGTTACAGTTTTAAGCTGCCATGGGGGTACTGGGAACTGAACTCAGGTCCTCTGGAAGAGCAGTCAGTGCTCTTAACCACTGAGCCATCTCTCCAGCTCCTGCAGCTGTCTTTTTGCTAGAATTGGTGCATATCCTTTCAAAAAGGTCAATTGTCAGAAATCTAAATGGGACACCAGTAAACTGCTGCTGTCTGAAAACCCAGGCTGTATTTGCCTACCTTAGCAAGGGCTGGACTGGTGGTTAAATGCACCATCTCCAAAGGCAGTCATACTGGCTTAAAAAATTCATCAACATATGTCGTCCTTGCATAGAAGTGGCTTGAGTTTTCTTAACTGTAAAATGAAGAGAAAGTATTGTAAGAATCGAAAGATGTATCTCAGTAATTGAGGCAATCTAGGGCACACAGTGGGTACACAATAAATGTGCTGGTGATGATGATGCTAGGAGAGATGAGCAGGTGTCTCTAGAGAAGTGAAACAGTATTAGGAGATAAGTTTTTTTATTTTTTATCTATCTTATTTACATCTCTATATTTATATTGCTTATGTACATTATCCCTGGTGAGTTTTCACTTAGCAAAACAATTATGTAAAGTTCCATTATTTCTAGAAAGACAGGAAAGTGCTGATTACTGGAAAAGGCATTTGTAAACTGAACAGGAAGAATGCCAAGCATACACAGAGAGGACAGAATGCCACCTGAAGAGCTGGAAGAGTGCCCCCTCCCCAGTTCCTTTGAGAACAATGGAAATGCCTATGAGAAACTGGCTTTGGCAGCAAAGTACCACACAGCAGTGCTAAAGGAGGCCATTGATGTTCAGTATGGCCAGGAGGTTCTGGCTCAGAAAAGAAACTGCAAGTGTTTGGGGGCAAAGAAGGAAGTGACCTTCCCTATAGGCAGTTAATGCCTATTTAAAATTCATGACCTGAAGAGATCTTTGGGGATGTTGAAATGACCCATGCCTTGATCTGGGCAAATGTGCATGAAAGTCAGGTGACCAGCACAGAGGTTATGCAAGCCTTAGACAGCTTCTGTCATAGCATATCTATGTGTCGACATATCTACCTCTTTGCATATTTATGTCTATCATTTATATCTATAACTCCATCTCTCATATCTTTTGCTATCTTTCTTTATAATTTATCATCTGTCATCTATCTATCTATCTATCTATCTATCTATCTATCTATCTATCTATCTATGAATGTGACCCAGTGAAACCCTCCATATTCAGATAGAAAAAGTTTACTTGTAGACAGTTACCACAGCATCTTTGCAGTGTGTAAACACCAGATGCAATCCAACTTTGAACACTGTGGCTTCATGATTAAGTGCATGATGACATATTGATAAATTGAAACATTTTTGCAACAACCAAAATTCAATAAATTTGCAGAATCATGGGCAATATTATGCTATGGAATGAAAAATTTAAAAAGGCAACCCCTTTCCAGGAGAGATAATGTTTGCATATATGTCACAAACATGATTATAGTAAATTATGCATGGACCAATGATGAGGAAAAAGACCCCAGATTTTGACATCATCTTCAGTTGATGGGGCTCTCTGCATGGTTTTATGTGTTCTTTCATCATTTCTTCATTTAGAAGACATGAAGGCCGGGTGGTGGTGGCGCACGCCTTTAATCCCAGCACTGGGGAGGCAGAGGCAGGTGGATCTCTGTGAGTTCAAGGCCAGCCTGGGCTACCAAGTGAGTTCCAGGAAAGGCGCAAAGCTACACAAGAGAAACCCTGTCTCGAAAAAACCAAAAAAAAAAAAAAAAAAAAGAAGAAGACATGAGTTTAACTTTTACAATTGTGTAAACAGCATTAATACTTTGAAGTCTGCAGGAGAAGAAGGCAAACGCTGGAGAGAGACTCAATCTTCCCGTGATTAATAGCATGGGATGCTTGTGATTGCAGCCTTGGTGTCGGATGCTGGGCTCTCTGCTTTAAGGGCAGTCATCCACACAGCTAAAGCCAATTTTCTAAGGAGATCACCATCGGGTTTGGCATTACAGCTCAGTTGCAGATGCCGGACTTACAGTTTTGAGATGTGCCTCCCGGCCAGAAAATAGTTGGCTCTGTCCTATCAATTAAGGATTTCTCCTTCATCGTCGGAGCGAGCTCTTCAGGTAGCTTATGCTTCCAGGAAATCTTGGAACATCAGGACTGGACAGAAATGCTGCAACCTGAGAGTTTTCATCTCTCAAGATGAGATCTTCTCAACATGTATAATTCAGAGGAGGCTCTTTGGTACCTAAATTTATAAACAGTCCAGAACTACTAAGCAAAGGCCCACATCTCAGGGGAGGGGCCTTAGAGGAATAGGAGCTTGTTCTTTGAACAAGACTGTCTAATGAAGCTGCCAGTGAACACAGCATTCAATAATCTCATTGCATCTCTCCCTCAGTCATCTTTTTATTAAGGATTGAGAGGCAGACAGTGCACTAAACTCCATTGTTCATAAACGTACACAGGAAGCTGGCAATAATTTCCATCCTACACGCAAATTTGATCAATTTGTAGTGGTGATTTTGGGTGGCCTACTGGAAGAGATGTTTGGACTGTACTTAAACTTAAATGAAAATATCAGTGATCAGTTAGTAATGTCTGCCATGCAACTGCCATGCAATTGCAATTACACACCATGCAATTGCCATGCATGTAGTGCTACTTCTGACAGACTAAGGACAGTCATTTCAGCCTTGACAGATGGCTCTACTTCTTATAGGCTGATAGAACCAAATTTCTACCCATAGTATCATATCTGGGGGGTACCACCGAAGAGATAACAACAGCAAACATTTGGTGGCCATCTGCTACAGTTTTTGGCTTTCACAGTCCTCTTCGTATACACTAAATCACATAATATTTAGGATATCCTTTTTGATGGCATTATGTCCTTCCAAGGATGTCTGTTTCCATCTCCTTTCCACACATCAGGACCTCGGTTTGGAGAGGTTAAATCACTTTTCAAAGTCCCCAAATCAGTCGCTCTTCCACCCAGTGAGCCACCCCAGGCTTAATATGGAACCAAATGAGACAGAACAGTATCCTCTTCCTTTCAGAAGGTCAGACAATCCATTCTACTAAGTTTTGATAATTACTTTACTTTAATGGGTTCTTGGGAGATGCACTCAACCAAGTTTACTTATTCAGACAAAGTGAGGCACAGTCTGTTTCACTTTCTGCCCGCTAGATGTGTAGAATAGCTGGTGCCATTTGGCAAGAATAAGACTCGTGCCACCCAGACAGTAAGAATGGAGATTTTTTTACCCTGTCCACAAATGCATGCTTTGCAGATAAGCCTCAGCCAATATAAGTGACCCTCTTTCTCTCTCTTTTTCAAAAAATTTCAGCCTGGTTCAAATGTTTATAATTATTTGGTAGACTAGGCATCATCCCGTAAAACACTATATAATTACACATTTTTCTGTATGCCAATGCCTCTGCTAATGGATCCAGCTGCATTGTTGCCTCACACTGTCCATACACAGAGATATCACAGAGAATCTGAGCAGACACAGAGGAAAATGCAAAAAATGCAAGGTAGAGCTGAGACTCCACCCTAGGCAACCCGACTCCCAAGGCTATAGCTTCCCGTCTGCTTGAACTGCGTCACCATCTTCCTCTGCCTGCCAGCTTCCAGTAGGTCCTCACCACAAAGAAGCAGAGACTGAAGTGGAAACCGCCCATTCGATGGGAGAGTAGAGACAGGAGGTGGGGGAACGAGGTAAGGAGGAGGAAGACAATTGCTACTGTGGAAGCCAGAGATCAGCAGAGCACTGGAGAAATCAGACTGTTTCAGATGTGCCCCGGGGCAGGAGAGTGGTGGGAGAATGCTGTCAAGGAAGAAATAGCCTGTTACTTCAAGTCTGTCCCACATGTGCACAGGGTGAAGTTTGGTGATTCAATGAAGCCCCTGAGCATGGAGCCCTGGGACAGGAATTGACTGCCAGAGAGCCTGTAGGGAACACAAGGATCTAGGGGGTGTGTGGACAGCGCCACAATTGCTCAGTGACCACCTCTATTCCCTCTATTCGTTTTCTCTTTAACCCAAACAACTTCACTGAGGCGTGAAGAATGGACCATGCATTCATCTGCACTAAGAGCACAATTTAATGATGTTTGGTAAATTTATTGAGTGGTGTGACTATCCAATATAATCTATTTGGGGGACATTTTCATTACCCACAAACACATATCTATTCATAGTTAGTCCCCATTTCCATTTCAAATCCTGAGCAACAATTAATAAACAATCATGCCTTAGTATCCTCAGGACACTGGTTCTAGGACCCTCTAGGGTAAAAAAAAAAAAAAATCAGAAGACACTCAAGCCTCTTATAGAAAATGACATAGTGTTTGCATAGAACCTACATACCTCCTTTTGTATTCTTTATCCTCTAGAGGGCTGAGGAGACAGCTCAGTAGAAAAGTGCTTGCTGTCCAAGCATGAAGATCTGTGTTCAGATCCTCAGGTAGAAATCCTGAGTTTGTTGGTGCATGTAGGTAAGCCCAGTGCCAGAGCATGGGGCAGAGATGAGTGGATCATGGGGACTCACTGGTCAACCAGTCTAGCTTAAACAGTGAGCCCAAGGTTTTGTGAGAAACCGGGCCTTAAAAAATAAGGTGTAGAGTGACTGAAAACCACCTGACATCAATCTTGGACACACCCATGGGTGTGTGATATCCACAGGCACACCCATGGGTGAGCACACATTCTCAAGCATATGCACACAATCTTCTCTAGAGTACTAAGGCAATGTTAACAGTTCTTATATTGCTGCTTCTAGTTTGTTTCATTTATTTACTTTTAAATCATTTTTATCTAAATTTGGCTGAATCTGAACAGGTAGGGGAGAAGATTCTAACTCCATGTTAGACAGGACATAGAAAGTGGTCAGGGATGAGTTATCCTTGAAGATTCAATCTCAGACACCTATTTTCTATAGTCATGTTCCACCTCTGATTATTTCTAGACACTTCTACAATAATATCGCCACCTGGGGGTCAAGTATTCAATACTTGGATCTGAAGATCTGAAAAAGGTGACCAAAATCTCTGCCTCTGGATATTTTATATAAATAAAACCATTTGGTATATAGCCTTAAGGATTTGTCCTGTTCTGAATGACTCATGCTGCAGAAATTAGAAAGGAGGATGGGCAACAGCTAGTGACTAGCTTCTTACTAAGAGTTGGGAACCTTCTGTATGACTTGGCTTCATTATGATTGACAACTAATGCCTGTATTTGGCCTGGAGTCTCAGATTCAGCATACATTTCTCCATCTGTAATCTGGAGATGTGTTTTAAAAGTATCCTTTCAGCATAAGGGACTGTCCGTGGTTGGTTAAGAGACTTGAAGTCCATTAAGCTACCGCTGCATCATTGAAACCAATGTGCCTGGCTTAGGAGCCCATGTACTTCAACATATCTAACAGTTTCTGGTGGTTTTGGGAGCTTCAGAGGTCAGCCTTTGGGAATAACTGATATTCAGAAGAATCTCAGTTTTTAATCTAGCTTACCACTCCTTCATCATTTTCTTTTCAAAACATTTTAAGTGTATGGGTGTTTTGCCTCCATGTAAGTATATGCACCATATGTGTGACCAGTCAGAGGACAGAAGGGAGAATTGGATCCCCTGCATCAAGAGCCATAAATGATTGTGAAACATTTTGTAGGTGCCAGGAATTGAACCTAAGTCCTCTGGAAGAGCAAGAAGTATTCAACAAGTGCTCTTAGATACTGGGCCATCTTTCAAATCCCTCATCATTTTCTTAGAAGTTAATAAAATTAAAAGTAACTTGATGAAAACCAACAAGAGCCGGGCGGTGGTGGCGCATGCCTTTAATCCCAGCACTCGGGAGGCAGAGCCAGGCGGATCTCTGTGAGTTCGAGGCCAGCCTGGGCTACCAAGTGAGCTCCAGGAAAGGCGCAAAGCTACGCAGAGAAACCCTGTCTCGAAAAACCAAAAAAAAAAAAAAAAAAAAAAAAAGAAAACCAACAAGATCAGAACAGCCAGCCAACTCGTCAATCTGAGTTGCATCCTGCAGAATTGCCTTCTTGGAGAATGGAGCTTCTTGTCATGCAGATTGGGTGTCTGCTAGACAAACTGATTACAACTCTCTATCCATAGAAGTATAATTGGTTTGTGACTAACTGTAGTAACAATTGCTTATAAACACAAATGGCTTAGGATATCAATGTAGATCCTCCATCCTATTGTGCCCACAACAGGATAATGCTGCTGAAGGCCAGGGTCATAGAGTTCTTCTGTCTCCTTGACTCTGGAATAGCCCACCCAGTAGTAGTTTGACTGCCCTTTCTCTTGGTATCATTGTCAATTAGACATGATTAATTAGAAACATCTAATTTTCTCCTTAGCACTATGAATCAATTGGAAAATAGAATAAATAAAAAACAAACTGACAAACTTCATTGTTGATGCTGCTAGGTAGAGAATCTATGATTACCATGTATTGAGTCTTACCCCTGAGTTCAGATTCCACAATCTACTGCAGAAGAGCTACAGGTTCAGAGCTGCAGGTGAAACATGCTGGACCTAAGAATGGAGATGGAGAGAGCTAGATGTGCCCCTATCTCCTTGAGGCCAACTCTGGTAGCTTCATTTACCTGCTAACATAAGCTCTGTGAGCATGAGTTTTCAAGTCCTAAACTATTAAAGCTGTGTAGTGTTGACTATTGGTTTGTTCTTATTTTAACATTTTTCATCAGGTTTCTGTAGTTGTAAATTTTCTCTGGTACTGTCTGGCTTCCACAGCCCTGTGGTCCTGCAGCTGCTTTTAAAATAATCACTCAAAGACATATTATTTATAACTGCTTGGCCATTAGCTCAGGCTTATTACTGACTAGCTCTTACACTTAAATTAACCCATAATTCATAATTATGTTTAGCCACATGGCTTGGTACCTTTTCTTTGCTTTCACATCTTGCTTCCTCTGTATCTAGCTGGCAACTCCTGGCTCAGCCTTCCTCTTCCCAGAATTCTCCTTGTCTATTTGCCCTGCCTGTACTTCCTGCCTGGCTACTGGCCAATCTGAATTTTATTTAGTAACCAATAAGAGCAACACATATTCACAGCATACAGAACAATATCCCACAGCACTTTCCTTTTTCTATCTAATCAAAAAAGGAAGGCTTTAACTTTAACATAGTAAAATTATATATAATAGAATAGTTGTCAAGCAAAAATTACCATTACAATATCTAGTCTATTGATATTTGGAAAATTTAAAAAAAATATTCTATCTATCCTATATTTGTTGAGTCTAAGGTTTTATATCTAACTTATCTTTTATCATAACCAAGGAAAATTATAACTATCTAGTCTTCAACTACATCAAAGACCCAAGAAGGATATAATATTACCTAAGTAAACAGGGAGAGCATTGTAAGTAACATCCACAAATCTAGAACAGCAGAGACAGCTGTCTGCCTGGATAGTTATCTAAAGTTCCTTTGCAACATTGGGGCATCCATATTCAACCCACAGGCCTAGAGTCTCTCAGTTACCTTTTTCTGTATCCTGTAGAATGTCTGGTAGTTTTTTCTGTGAAGCAAAAACCTGAAGGATCATTTCACCTTGCAAGGTTCAGTGGTCATCTTCCTATGGGTTATGCATGTCCATTTTATACAACATACTGTCAAGCAGCCCAGGCAAGAATAGTTTCTTGCCCAAATGGCTAGCTTTTATCATAAAGAAGATAAACTCCATATGGAGTGTCTTCGGCACCCATCCTCCTCTCTGAAGTAAATTGGTGCTGCCAGGAGAAGATGTGTCTCATTGTCCAGGAAAGTTTAAGTTTTTAAAACATTTTAAATGCTATATTCTGTAGGTCTTTGAAGTGTTTGAAGATTTTCTATCAAATTGAATTTTATCTATGTATACCTAGAAAACAACATGACTATAGGTTTGACTATCATAGAAGACTAATTATTAATCTCTATTTCTTAATTATCCACAATTTAAATGAGGTACCCAAACATAATACCTTAAATAAGAGTAGAACTATATATACAGTATAACAAAATTAACTTTAAATTTGTATCAATAAACAATGTAAAACATTTTAAAGAAGTTGCTCTTTAATAGTAGGTTCAATAATCCACCTTTTTATCCTATAATATCTATATCCTATATTTCTATATCATATCATACTTTTTTTTAAGAAAGAGACTGACTATGACCAATAACAATTTGTAACCAGCAACCTAAACAAAGACAAATATCCATAATCCATTTTGGGGGGAATATAGGCGTAGTTTTTTTATGCTACTTCCTGCTGGTTGTGGGTGCTGATAGTCTTATGGGAATCCTGAGAAAATTTGAGATAATGTTCAAGTCCTGAGAAGACTGGCTATAACCTTGGTTAATAGGTACCATCTGTTAAGATTCAGGAGATCTGGCTTGGTCAAATCTGATCCATCTTAACCTGGAACAAATCCACAGTCTCTTGCTTCCTGTGGAAACAAAAGCAGAGCCTCATTTCCAAAGCAACATATCCTTAGATCCAAATTTTGAAGTCAAAATACCTTTAAAATATACATATTGGTTTAACTGTGTAGCCTTTATAATCAAACATCTTTCTGCAGTTAAAAATCCCAAAGACGACATAATCCAGATTCTCTGTGTATTATCCATTTTTATGTGGCTTATTTTTTATATTATTTTTATTGTCTCTTTAAAGACTTTATTTTTTAAAACTTTTTATTTCTTTATATAACTGTTCATATTGCTTTTCCTCTCTTCCAAGCCTATGTACATTTTTACATACATTGTAAACTGTTTAGGGTTTATCCCATCTGAATCATTCCTATTGTGAATCTATTGCTTTAAACTGTAGCATTACTAGGACTAAAATAATAGCTTTGGCTACTGGATCCTCCCATCTCAGCTTTCCAACATGACAGAACTATGTTTACTGCCAGCTTTGGGGGAAACCATGTTCACCACTAGACTCTGGGAGGCAGTGTGTCTGTGCCTCCATCCAGCAGTGTGTAGCCCAAAAACCTTGTCTACCCTGTACTAGCAAAAGCTAAATCTGCTGCATAGTGCTCTGCATGGCTTGGAGACATCACTGTGTATTGCGGTGGGAATTCACCATGCTACGCCTGAATGCTGTGGCATCTGGCAGCCCGCATGAGACATGAAGCAGGAACCTGTTTTTCATTCCATTTAGAATCTTTTTTCTTTTAAAAAGTTTTTAGGTTTTCAGTGGAAACTATTGCCCCACGTTGGGTGCTATTTGTAGTTGTAAATTTTCTCTGGTCCTGCTTGGCTCCCATGGCCCCGTGACCCCGTGGTCCTGAACCTTCTTCTAAAATAATTACTCAGAGATATATTATTTATAACTGCTCAGCCATTAGCTCAGGCTTATTACTGACTAGCTCTTACACTTAAATTAACCCATAATTCTTATTTATGTTTAATCATGTGGCTTGGTACCTTTTCTCAGTTCTGCCTTCACATCTTGCTTCCTCTGTGTTTTACTCCTGACTCAGCCTTCCTTTTCCCAGAATTCTCCTTGTCTGTTTGCTCTGCCTATACTTCATGCCTGGCTACTGGCCAATCAGCATTTTATTTATTAACCAATCTGAGCAACACATATTCACAGCATACAGAACATCCCACAGTAGGTTTCTATCATTTTTCTTAAATTCTAAGAAAACTTGGAGGATTTTTGGCAAGATAGAGTAGAAACTGAGACCCTCCTCAACACAGGTTGATGCAATGTAGAAGAGTAATTGAAGAGAGTAGAGGTCTCTTGTTCTTGGGGGTAAGTCACAGAAGTAAAAGTAGATACTCGATTTGTGGGCGCAGCTCTCTTCCCTATTACCTGTAGCAGTATTTCAAATTCACCATTTGAAGTGTGTTGTCTTAGATTCACCTGAATCATCAGTGATCGAAGAGCCCAGAAATATATAAACAATGTGGAATATGTCCTGCACTTAAAACTGTGCAACCAGTTGTTAGAGGATGTCACCCAGGATCCACGTTGCACACAATATGTTGACATATTCCTTCTATTGAACACACCATACTTTAAGGGAAATATTGGGATGGATTTTCAATTACATTTTTGATAGATGAAGGGGCTGGCATTCTCTCCAGGTGTTACAATGCCAGTCTGTCACCTTGGGCAACCCATGGGTAGAAGCGGACCCAAGACAGAGTTTGGTCACTGGTTTGATTTAGATGTGTGGGTGACTTCACAGTGGAAATGGCCCACATTGCCACCATCTCTTCTATCTTCATTGCAAGCATGGCTTCTCAACACAGTTTACCTGTGATGGGAGAGTTATCTGAACCTTCCCAATCACAGCTACAATACTTAAAGTGGGGGAGATGGAAGCACAGGACGTTTGATGGGTAGACAATGTTAGAATAAGGGGTGTGTGGGGAAATGGCTTGATCAGGTAAGTAGTGGCCTTGCAAGTGCAATGACCTGAGTCTGATCCCCAGAATCAACATACAAATGCAGGGAGTGGTGGCTCACACTTGTAACCCTAGTACTGGGCATATGGATTCCTGGAGCTCACTGGCTTAGCCTAACTGGTGAGCTTCAAGCCAATGAGAGAATTTATGTCAATAGAGGTGGATGGCCTCACTCATTGAAGAGGATACCCAAGGTTGTCTTCAGGTCTCCATGTACACTTGGAGAAACAAGTGCGTCAGCATACACATGAACACACACACACACACACACACACACACACACACACACACACACACACACACTAAAAAAAGAAGGGAGAGGAAGCTGAAGAAGGGCACACAAAAAGAAATAAGGGAGAACCATGAAAGGATGGCACTAAAGCAGAAGAGAAATAAAAGGAATGTGAGAAGGAGGGAAGAGGGGGAAGAGGAAGGGAGGCAGGGAGGGAGAAAGGAAAGAAGGGAGGGAGGGAGGAAGGAAAAGGAAAAATCAGTAAGAGAGCTGGTGGGAGATGGGATCAGAAAAGGACAGCAAAGAGAGGAGGAGAGAAGGGAGGGAAGAGGAAGAGGAGGCGGGAGCACAAACAGGGATAAAACCCAGTCTTACACCATTAGCAAAGCCTCTGGGTTTCTTAACCTGGCTGGTGTTGGCACACGTGTCTTGATAACTTCTATCATAGCTGGGCCCCTAGCCCTATAAGGTGGTTCAAAGACCCAGGTGGCATTTCCACCCACATCAGTGTCAACTCCAAACATCTTAGAAATTCCTCCTGTGGGAAATACCACTCTTTATCAGGAACCCCCTAGTGAAAGGGTCCCTGACCTTCTAAGTCTGCCTGAGCTCAAACTATACACCCAGGCGAATGAACTGCCTGTTGCAAGAACGCTTATGAGCTTTTTTTTCCATTGTCCCTGACGGTAATTTAACACATTACTTTTATATTAAAACAAATGTAGATATATTATAGAGTAGAATCCAAATGTAAGACTGGAAAGAAATTTCATGTCTGAGATGAGGTGATGTTGGCTACACTCCCAGAACCCTTGGCAGATATACACTCACATCTCTCAGCCTTGGAGGGAGCTAATAATAGCTACCAATTATCGAGTGCTGACCAGGGGCCAGCAAGTCTCAGGACAATCACCCATTTGATCCTTATAGTCTGTCATTTTCAGATGAGGTGACTGAGGCCCAGGGAGGTCCCTAAATTAACTGAAGGACCAGTATCTCTGCTCATCATGAAGAGATGTGTTGGAATCACAGTCTGTTCTTTCTGGGGATGCATGTCAAAGCACTTCTGGAAACATCTGTGGAAAAGTGAGCAAGGAGAGACTGCCA
This sequence comes from Peromyscus maniculatus bairdii, assembly GCF_049852395.1. Lineage (NCBI taxonomy): Eukaryota > Metazoa > Chordata > Mammalia > Rodentia > Cricetidae > Peromyscus > Peromyscus maniculatus. The sequence continues at coordinate 127,480,339 of NC_134852.1, read as the reverse complement.
AAGCCAAGATCCTGCAACTGGCTGATGAGATGGCTCATGAGAGAGAAGGGCGCTGTAAGACAATGATAAAGACACTCAGCGTTGGTGGTGCATGACCGTAATCCCAGCGCTCAGGAGACAGATGTGGGAGAGGCAGAATTTTAAAATCACCCCCAACAATGTAGTGACCCCATTCTATGATACTTGATTACCACAGTCCTAAAACCAATTTAGCCATTATCCAAACTGGACCTGGATCTCAAGCACCAGGACCTCAAGAACTAGGATTCAAATCTAATCTCTGCTATTATCTGTGGATTTTCTCATCTCTCTAAAATGGAGGGTCAGGACAATCTATGTTGTGAATTATAGAGTGTGAAGGGATAGGGTTCCAGCACAGGGAGTCCACAGAATTCCCGAGTTCTCAGTCTGGAATGAGGCTCAAAACACGGCAACCTGTTCCCCAAACTCCTATCATCCTAATATTTCCCAGTCCCTGGTGGATGTGAAAAGCATTTCTGAGGCAGAATCTTGTTATATAAACCCTGCTATCCTGAACTTGCTACATACCTTAGGTCAGTGACAACCTTGCAATCCTTCATGAGCTTGGCAAATGCTGGGGTTACAGTTAATTGACACCATCCTGTTTCATTCATTATTTTCATATCTAAAATTATCATTATGAGATAAGAAGAGGGCTGGCAAGATGGCTCAGAGGGAAAAAGGGCTCACCATGCAAGACTGGTGGCCTGAGTTCGATTCCTGGAACACACTTAAAAGTAGAAGAAAACTGACTCCGAGGAGTTCTTCTCTGACCTTCATGCATACACTATGGTTCACACACACTAATAACAATAAATAAATAATTCTTAAAAGGTGAAGAGCAAGGATCTCAGGGTCTCAGTTCTTCCTAGGGATCTCTATGGTTACTGGAGGGGGAGGGTGCTTTTCTTCAGTGATGTGGTCACTCACTGGCAAGGTACTCAAGCTCCTCTACACACTCCCTCACTCATGCATCTGCGAGCAACCCAAAGGAAAGTCACTGGATCACACAGGAAAAAGACATGGAAGTAGAAAGGGGAAGAGGAAGCAGGAGCAGGAGAGGATAAGAGGAAAATGGGGTGAATGTGATCAGAATACATTCTATATGTGTGTGTGTAAATGTCATAATAAACCCCATTATTATGTATAGTTAGTATGTGCTAGTCCATATTTTTAAAGGTGGCAAGGATCCTAGTTCTAGGAACTAAAGGCCCAATATTTAATACTAGCCAACTAGGAGGCATATAAGGAAATGGAATCAGTGCCCATATTTTATCCCTACAGCTCCTTAAATCTTTTAGATCCTTGGGTGAGTTTCTCCACACTCCTTTCCCCCCTGGAACTGATATGTTGAGCTTTCTCATGGCACAGTCTTCCGGTATCTTCTGATCATCCGCTGCTTACATCCCTGCACAATCTAAAGCACCTCACCCTGGTCGCGTGTCACTTGAGCTGCAGAGCCTGGCTTGTGTGACACATACAGCTTCCCACAAGTGACAGAAATTCACAGAACTTTCCTTGGTCAGCAAGAATAATTATCTATTGAATACAGTTCATAACCACTCATTAGAGCGGTTGTCTGTCATTGTTAAGCATGATCTAAAGTTCTCGTTACCAGGAAGGGTGTCTGAGCCTTCCACCAACTGAGCGTGGGTCATGTGTCTGCAGCTCACAGGCATTGTCCCATGGCATCCTCACCTGCCCTTCCATAGTGATGATTCTGTGATGACTGTTTGATAGACAGGGCATCACAGTGTAGGGTCCCTTAGTGTGGGATGGGGAGGAGGGGGGAAATCATGATGGAGCAAAGGGAGACAGATGCACTCTGCCCCTGTGGGTCCCTCAGCTCCCTGCACAGCATTCTGGCAGCAGTTTCTGAGACTGAGCTAACTCTTCACAAAGTTGATCTGACTCACATGGGTTAGATGGCTGAGACTCCTGGAACAAAATAGCATGATGACAGTGACGTCACCAGGAGCCACTGGCAAAGAGGTAGAGGTCTGCAAGTCTAAAATGAAGGCGTTGACAGAGTTTGCCCTGCTGAGGGCTGAAGGGAAGGGTCTACTTCAGGCTTCTTTCTTTGGCATGTCAAGAGATCATTTAGTCTTTTGGAGATATTGTGATAAAATATGGTGAGCTAAGTGTATTATAAACAACAGAAGGTTGTTTGTAATACAATATATTTGTTCACAGTTTTGGAGGCTTGGGAAGCCCAAGGCCAAGATGCTAGCAGATTTGATGCCTGATGGGGGCTCTTCAGCTTGTAGAGAAAGCCAGCATCACCTGCTGGGTTTCATAGAGGGAGGGAGAAAAAGGAGGGGGCAAGAGAGGAGGGAGAGAGGAGAGTCCCATTACACTTGAAGCTAAATTTGAGGGTACACGGTCACTTAACAAATAACAACACCTACTTTCTACTGTCTCCACATACTGCTCTGGGACATGATAAGAACGCCTGCCCTATTTAATGAGGAATCACCCTAATAACCATGTTTTTATTTACTTTTAAAATCAAGATTTTGTGTGTAAACAATGTCCCATTCTGATACCAGGGCATCGATGTGCAATATATAAATTTGTGGCATGAAAGAAATGATTCAGGCCCAAACACCAGCCACGTGGGGTGGGTAACTTAGGTATCATGGCTTTCCCTAACCACCCTGCCTCACCCTATCCAGAACCCTTCTCTAGCAGGAAGGTATTACCTAGTCTAGCCACTGCTGAGCTTTTATTCTACTAAAATGATCACAGACTGTTGCTTCCTTTTCCAGCCCTGAGATTCTGACTGTGTGGTGTTGAATCCACCCATCCACCCCAACCAGAAGACTCCAAACCAGGGACCTGAGAGCCGAGGTCCAGTGGGATGTGTTCACGCCATCGTCTCTACTCAAATCATGCTCTTCAGCTCAAAGCAGAAGGCAGGCATGAGCAAGGACTGGAAAGGTTCATGGCTGTGGCTGAGAAGCCCAAGAACTTGAGTTTAAAAATAGGTAAGCTGAAATAAACACTGGGAGATGGCACCAAAATAGAGTGGTAATTGATCTAATGCGACTTTTGCCTCGGATAACATCGTGATTTGTGAAATCATGTCAGTGTTACTCCTGCCAAGTCAGCACTTACAGGACGCGGCTTCTAATTTAGGAGTAGGACTGCTTGAGGCTCATCTCAGAAGGCTGAAGACAGGAACTCGGCCCACACAGGGTAGTCAGACTCTTGAGAGCCCTGACTGGAGGATGGAATGTGAGAGGTTGAAGCACCAGGACAGACCAGTTTAAAAAGCCAGGGACAGTGGTACACATCTGTAATCCCAGCACTGAGGAGAGAGAGATGAGAAGATCCCTAGAGCTGGCTGGCCACGGGTCTAGCTGAATCAAAGAGCTTCAGGTTCATTAGAGACTACATTTCAAAAAATAAGGTGGAGAGTGAGGAAGACACCCAACATTGATCTCTGACCTCCACACATGTACCCACATGTGCACCCACCTACTTGAGCTCAGACATACACTGCATACACATGTACACTTACACACACACACACACACACACACACACACACACACACACACACACACACACACGGCCAGCCTACTAATGGACAGAAGAGATGTGATTTGCTCAGGTGTGTTCAGAGCACCTCCTGGCATTCCAAGCACCACATGGTGTGTGGAAGCAGCTGCAGAGCAAACAAAAGTTTAAGACCCAAAGGTATCTAGAACCTAATGTTGGTAGCCTGTCTCAGACCTGGTGCACGCATCTGTCCAGAGCAGTCAAGTCAAAAAACGTTCAGAAGTCTCTGCCTAGATGACACCTTTTATGTCAGTGTGACTTTAGAGAGGATATCATTTTCTCCACTTTCCCTGATGGCTTCCCTTTGCCCAGATAGGGGGCCACAACCTCTTACATGACTCCTGCATTAGAAATCATTTGTGCTGGGAGGCCCTGAGTCACCTTAGGATCTGCCATCCACAGGGAATCACTAATTGTGGGTCATTGACTCTTGAGCTAAAACTATGAGCCAATATAAACATTTTTTTTCCTTATAAAATTACCCAGCCTCAGACATTTCATTATAGTAACAAAACTCAGACTAATATACCATGCTATCAGCAGTGCCTTCACTATGGTAGCTGTATATATATAATACATAATATATAATATTATATAATATATAAAATATAATACATATATATTATGATCATTCTTTCAATTATTTCAAACAATGCATTTTATACAAATGTATTCTTTCATAGAAGCCCAATAAATAAAAAATTGGCATTATACTTTTAAATAGTTTAGAGGATTCTTCCACTAATAGGGCTAAGATGAGGGCTTCACTACATTAAGCAATGTCACATTACAGTAATGAAATACTCAAGGTGATTCAGTTATAAAGAGAAAAAAATTTGTGGTACTTTTATGGTTATAGTTCTGGAGGCTCCAGTCCAGAATTAAGAGGTCTGTTGCCTTGGGCCTCTGGTAATGGTATAGTATCATGTCAGGAAGGATGTGCCAGAGAAAAACATATCATAGAACAAGAAACTGAGCGAGGAAAAGGTGGGTGGGGTGCCACAGTTCCTGTAGGGGCACAACTCCAGGGATTAAAGAAATTCCTGCTAGGCCCCACTTCCTAAAAACCTTCAGTACTTCCCAATACTGACTCCTTGGGGATGGAACTAAATACACTGATCTTTGGAGCTCACACTCAAATTCAAGCCATATCCCACTGGACAAACTCTCTTGTGGTCGTGCTTAAGTAACATAGCATTAAGCTGCTGTGACCACTGGCTCCATGTCTGCAAACAATGGGTGTCAACTAAGATCATGTACAAAATACATGAGCTTGGGCAGGGCAGATGATATCCATGGGTAGAGTGAGTCCAGATCTCCAGCTCCCAAATCAAAAGGCAGGAACAGTAGCACACATCTGCAATGCTGGAGCAGGAAGGTAGAGACAGGCAGGTCCCTGGAGCTTGCAGACAAGTCAGTCTACCCAAGCAGTGAACTCTAGGCTTGGTGGGAGACCCTGTCTCAAACAACCAAACAAATAGAGAATGACAGAGGGGGATGCCTAGTATCAACCTCGGCCCCTCCACATGCACATGCATCACACACACACACACACACACACACACACACACACACACACACACACACACGGAAAAACATGAACTTAACAGAAGGATATTCATGAGAGATAGCAAGGACAGAAGCAGAAGCCAGCTCTAGCTGTGCTGGGACCTAAAGCACATTGGACCCTAACAGGAAAATAGGGGACCACCATTAGGAGAATCAGCTCCAACTTCATCCTGCCTTGAACTTACTCCATTCATGTCTTACTGTCCTGGGATTGCATCTCTTCCTGTCCCCAGGGGAGGAAAGAACACCTTGACTGACATTCTCCTCAAGACTGTGTGTGATAAAGGCTGAGAATTTTCTTAGAGACACTGAACTTTTATATTAAGATAATTCATCTTGCCAAAGGCAAGGTCATCAACCTGAGGGAAGAGTGAGCAGTTTGGGGCCTCTGCTGGACCATAAGCAGCATCCAGATCATGTTCAGGGAGCCAGCCGATCACCGGAGCCTTTCTTTCCTTCTCTCCTTAGGTTTTTCTCCTGAGCTGGTGAGCCAGAGAGATTTGGTGTGTCATAGGCCAGAGGAGCATGGTGCCCGATTAGCAGGCATTTAAGCAACCCCTTATCATCTTTTCAGGGCTTTCTTGCTTTATATTTTTTTTAAGTTTTATCCAATTCTCAGCAACTCGATTTTAAAGGTCATTGTATTAACTGCAAAGATGAATCGAGGGATGAGGTCATTTTTCATCTGGGGAAACTGTTTGGTCTCATAGATGCTGATCTGGGCTTTCAAAGACCATTTTATTTCAGCATGGCCTTCCTGAGGTTGGGGAGAGGCCTCTGCTCTTCTTTCTTGCCAGAGGCAGCCTTGTGTCCACATTTGTCTTTCTCTCCTATCTGAACCGCGGGTGCTGATGTACCATCCCATACCAGTTCAAAGTGGTGGGTGACTACATTGTGTTCACCTCGCTGAAATATCTAGAATTGTATAGCAAGAGACCAGTTCTCTATTGCCATAATTTACGACAGAAGCCCGGATAAAATCCCCAGACATGGATTTTCTATAAAATACTTCCTTGTGAAACTTTGTTACACTACAAAATGAAAAGAAGATGAGGGAGAGGAGAGGAGAGAAGGGGGCAGCCGGAAGCCTGCAAGGTGAACATAAATCTCCAAGGGTGCCCTTTCCATTCATCATATTTACTGTAAGGACAGGAATTTTATTTGATAGAAAAAGAATGAATCACAGTGGTTTTAGAATCTAATACGAAGCTTGCCGGAAGCGGCTCCTCCCGACTTTCTGCTTCCTCTAGAGCCCCTGCAGTCGGAGGGAAGGAAGATGGAAGAACACTGTCAGACAGAATATTCTGCATGGGCCGCGTGTCAGAGGAGAGGGGTTTGTGGCTTCACTCATCCAGATGCATAGTTTAATTATGCAAATTATGCTGTATGAGGTGATTCAGGAAGACAGCCAGAGATGGCTGGGGGAGAAAGAATGCTGAAGGAGATGAGGAGTGGGAAACGTCTCAGCCAGGGGGGTGATTTTCATGGCTTTCTCATTCAGAGCCTGGGGAAAGAGACTGAAGATTAGATTCTGAATATCCCTCCCCCAGCCCTTTGCCTCTCACATCATGGGTGTATACCTATGCTCTTTCACATGGCTGTTTATATTTACCATGATCCCTTCATCATTTCTGGGGCTCCAAGACCCCAAACACAAGAGTCTGATTGTCTAAGGTTGTGCAGAAATGAACTGCTCACTGCTTCATGCGTGTGGGGTCCTGCAGAGAACTTCTAAGGGATATTATAACTTTTTGATTGAGCGCATACCAAGCATATGCAAGACGCCACATTCAGTTACATGAGAGGAAGAGAGAGAGAGACAGAGAGAGAGAGAGAATGTAAATAACTCTTAGGGTTTTAAGGTTGCTGTGTACTGGAGCCCTTAATGAGCAGACAGGGATAAGGGTGTGAACAGGTCACAATTTCTACACTTGTTATTCACTAGATAACAATAGCCCTCTTCTTTGTCAGGTATCACACTAAAGCCACCCTATGAGACAAAGCAAAAAGTTCCCCACTGGTCTCTACACAGTGACAGCTTTTTGAAAATAGGAAGGCCCTGGAGGACATCCTTCACCAAGAACAGTATCGAGCAACCTTTTACACACAGGGTCTGCTTCAAGGAAAACAAACACATTTCCCCCACATTTTTTTGGTTCACCCAAAGTGAAAATTGTTTTAATTGAGTTCCTTGTCTGGAACAGGAATCTTTCAAGGGAAACTCCTTTGCTTGGTTAGACAGAAGAAGACTTGGCATTGCCTTTGGCCACTAAAATGTAAATATTTGTGTAGAATTAGGAAGTGGCCTATGGAACTGGTTTTCAAATTGTTCAGTTGGAAATTGGACTGTGGATCAAATCCAAAGCTGAAGCAGGCCTCACACAGGTGGCCTGCAGCTTGTGCATTCATGGAGAGGGGTGGTGAGTGGGAAGCCATACGTGAATTCCTTGTAAATACTTCACAGAACATTGCAAAAATACCCATCTCTTGGTATAAGTACCTCTTCCACATGTTTGCAAGAAATGAAAATGGAAAATTGGATGTATGAAACCTCACATCCATTGGAAGTCTGAGGTGTTTGTTGTCCCAGGCATGGCAGGAGTCAGATATACAAGGCATTTAATAGTATTCTGTTCCCCTGTCCTCTGTTCTGATGTTCTCTCTGGTAGTTTCACTTCTAAGCAGGCTCTCCCATGTGCACCCACCACCTACCCAAGGGATCCAGACTAGTATATATCAAAGGTAAGCCCAGTGTAAGGGTGGTTCCTATCAGGGCCATGCCTGCTGTCTTCCTGGAATTGGAACTGATGGGTTTTCCTACACCTTGAACAAGAGTCAATGATCTTATTGACCATGATAAGCCTATCAGTCAGGGAGGGAGCTAGAGTAATTTAGAAGGTATAGACAGAGAGGGTTATTAGATGGAAGGACTCAGTGATGGTGGAAATTCAGACTGTTATCATGTTTTTCTATGCTGCTCATCTATCTACCAACTCATTAATCCACCCATCCAACTATTTACCTTCATATGCATCCTTCTATCCATTCATCCATTCAATTTATACATCCTCTTTATATCTTTATATCCATCCATCCATCCATCCATCCATCCATCCATCCATCCATCCATCCACCCACTTGTTCATCCATCCTCCCATTCTCATATCTATCCATCCACTACCCATTTTCATATTTGTCTAGCAATCTACCCACCCATCTACCTCTCTTCATCTTCACCCACCTACCCACCTATCTTTATACCTGCCCAGGCATTCAAATATCCATGCATTCATGCATTAATACATCCATCATATCTGTCTATCCATTCATCAGTGCAATCACTAAGATATCTAGCTAGTCAGCAGCTGTTCCCATCTTTACTGTAGAAAGCAATGATATTTCAGTTCACAGAACATTTTAAAGAGTGAGAAAAATCATTTTTAATAGAATGGATAAATGAATTTCATTCTATTCACATTTTACATGCAATGAAAAGGTAGATCACATGACAAACCCCAGCAGGCAATGTTAGACCTAGAATCTACACCCTGTCTCCTTATTTCCATTTGTCCCAGAAGATGCCACTCCATCTGCTAAGCAATGGGGGTTCCCAACAAGCTAGAGCTACTGGAATTACTTACTAAACAAAGCCATGTCATGTAAAGGTATGTTTATCTCTAGTTTCATTTTTACCTCACAATCATATCTATCTTTTCAAAGGAAAATGTACCTTTATTATAATGCCAAATCTCAGCAAAAATAAAAACATGTTTAATGTCAGAGCTGGGTGCATTCTTATGGTGCTGAGCCCTAACATATACTAAGCTATTAGCTATTCTATTGACATGTGCCTCCATGTAAAGGTGCCTTGGAAAGTCTTTAAAAATCACCATGGTATTGGTCAGAAGGAGTGGAATGCAAATCATTGCAAGCAGTTTCTAGGAGAAATGCCTAGTACAAACCAGCTAGGTCAAAGGAGCAGTGGGACAGGTTGTTCCAACCTTTCCTTGATGATTTACATCACCAACCACCACCACCACCACCGATCTTAAATGGATGCACCTCCACACTCTGATGTCTAAAATTCTTCCATTAGGTTATATCCCTGTCACTATCTCACATCTGCAGGGTCACAGCCAAAGAGTGCTCGACAGGCTGGGACTGAACAGTAGAAGACAGCGCAGGGCAGACACGCATCACCCGTGGACTTGCTAACACATCCATAGTCGGGACTGTTTCTTCCACATGGAGCCGCTTTGGTACAGGCTGTGCATCTGAATCTGAAATGAATTCAATTTAGCCTGGTGTAATTGCTTATTTGATTCTCGACTATGACATGCAGTTAGGAGGGAAATTGACATTCTGTCATTTCTGTTCCAATGAACCAAATTCCAACAAGTTCCCTCCTCACTACTTTGTGGCAGCTGGGCCACCTGCTTTTTCTTCTAAAAGGAAATTAGAGAGCACAGGGAGCTTGGAAATATAGGCTTCTAAGCCGGTGCGTTTTGAGAGTTTTGAAGCAGATGAACCGGGTAGCCAGCCAGAGGTATGCCTGGACCTCCTTCTCCCCAGACTAACAATAGAACTCCTTTCAGAAGCACTCTGGGTGGATTTCTGCTTTAGAAATAGAAATTCTCTCACTTGTCATCCAAAGATCATTTATGCTTAAGGTCAAATGTTCTGAAAAGTTCTCTAATAATTCAGAAGTTGGAGATATCCCTAGTACATCATCAAAGACCTTACAGTTTCAAACACAAGAAAATGTGTTTGCTGGACCATGGTTACCCAATGGCCTCTTCACCCAAGTCTTTATTGTGACCATGGGACCCCGAGCGATGTTTGTAAGCTGGCTGGTAGGCCAGCTTGAACCTTAAATCTTAGTGATGAGAGAGGAAAATCCACAGGAGCTTAAGTAGAGGGCTCAGGAGTCAATAGCCATGGAAACTAGACTTCCTGGGAGATGTGATTTAGATAATAATCCTAAAGCATGGTTTTAAAAAAAGAATGGGGAATTCTCAGGGGAGATGACTGTGCCTCCCTCCCTTCAGATGATACTTGGCAACCTGAAGACATTTTTGGCCGTCCTAATGGGAATGGTGCCCATTACGGCATCTAATCATTGGAGGTCAGGAATGTTGGTGCCCTGTCCTATAACACATAGGATGTCTGCATATAACACAAAACAACCTGCTCTAAACACTGTGTGTGTGTGTGTGTGTGTGTGTGTGTGTGTGTGTGTGTGTGTGTGTCTGCGCGTACATGCTTGTGCATGCATTTTTGCCCTTGTGTGAATACGTGTAGCCTAGAGGATAATGCTGTCTGTTCTTTTTAAGTTGCCACTCATCTTGTTCCTTTGAGACAGGGGCTTTCACTGGCCTGGAACTTGCCAAGTAAGCTGGGCTAGTTGACCATTAATCCCCAAGTAGCTACCTGTCTCTGGAATTCCAAGTGTGTATCGCTACACCTAGGTTTGATTTTACAGTGTGGATTCCAGTGGTCAAATGCAGGTCTTCATGCTTGCAAGGCTTACTGCAAAGCCATCTCTGCAGCCCTTTTCCAAACTCTTGACAGTGCTGTGGTTGAGAAACCCACTGTGGTTCGAGGAGGTGTGGCAGATGTGACAGGGGTGCCCACCTTGGAGAAGAAGATACTGGCTTACTAGGGAAGTCAATTCCTGCCCACCGGGGAAGCCCACAATGAGATGAAAGGTGGAAGTGTCATTCACAACCACAGACCTCATTATGGTCCTTCTAGGCTTACAGCCCCACTGGCTTCCCATGGCCTTTACGAAAAGTCCAATATACATAACACAGACTCAGGGTTCTTTGAGCAACTTTCATCTGCTGCACAAGAAGGAGGCTAGGAAGGGATGGAAGATGGCATTCCAAGAGAATCCTTTGTTGTTGGACTTGAGGAGGGTGGAGGAGTGGCAAATAAATATGTATTTGTACCCAAGTTACTACAAATGGGTCCCTACAGTAGTCAGGGTTCCCTAGAGGAATGTGGCTAATAGAGTAAGTGCATATTAGAAAAGGATTCATTAGATTGGCTAACAGGATACTAATGGAATAATGCAAGAATAGCAGCTGCCATACAGTGAAAGGTCAGGAATTAGGGAGCTGCTGAGTCCATGAGCCTGGTGCTTCAGTAGCCCCAATCTGGTGCAGAAGGACTGGAAAATTCCTAGAGAGTGGCTAGTCTTCAGGCCCCATTGGAAGCCCCAGGAAGATGGTTCTAACATCAGGGGAAAGATCAGCAGTAGCAGTAACAGCATCGATGAACTTTCCAGAGAGAGAGAGTGAGCAGAAGTGGAAAAAAGAGGCTTTTTCCGTGTCCTTTTATCTAAGCTTCCAGAAGGTGCTGCCCACACCTAGTGTGGACCTTCCCACCTCAATTGACGTGATCAAGACAACCCCACAGACATACCCACAAGTCACCCCAGTGTAGACAATGCCTTATTGAGATTCTATTCCCCGATGATTCTAGGTTGTGTTTAAATGACTAGTAAACCCTAGTTTTAGCTAGGGTTACTACGGCTGTGATGAGACACCATGACCAAAAGCAACTTGAGGAGGAAAGGGTTTTCTTGGCTTATGGTCCACATCACAGTCCACCATGAGGGGAAATCTACAAAGGAACTCAAGCAGGGACCTGGAGGCAGGGGCCGACACAGAGGCTATGGAGGGGTGCTGCTTACTGGCTTGTTCATCATGGTTTGCTCAGCCTGCTTTCTTATAGAACCCAGGGCCACCAGTCTGAGAATGACACCACTCACAGTGGGCTGGACCCTTCCCATCAATCAGAAATTAAGAAAATACACCACAGCCTGATCTTATGAAGGTGTTTTCTTGGCTGAGACTCCCTTCTTTCTGATGACTCTAGCTTGTGTCAAGTTGACATGAAACTATCCAGGACAACAACTAAAGCTGACCAGCACAATCCACAAACAGCAGTAGAGGCCTGGGTTGTTAAGGCACTCAGACATGTCAAAAACAAACAAACAGAGGAAGGAAAGATGATTCCTGTAGGAACCCTCCTCCTCCATCTTCCGTTCAGAATTGAAGGACTGCTGTTTGTATAGCAGCTCTTTCGATTATGGTCAAAGGCAGTTGGTGAACTAGGAGAAATTTGGTCAATGGATTTGTTTTATTCATCAGGAAATAATGTGGCATTCCTTGAGCTCCACGATTCTCTCCAGGGCCCTGTCCCCTGAGACTGGACAAAGAGCAGCCTTGTTCTAGATGGGCGGTGTACTTTCCTGATCTTCACAAGTCAGTTCCTGCAACACTAGGCATCTCTCAGGATCTCGAGCACCTTGTTACTGTCTCTCATGATGAGCTCTTGCCACAGGTTGGCTCCAGACCCCGACATCTTCCGGTCTCCCTGCACACACCCACACACATGGTTCACGTTGTCAGCAGTCTGATCTCAGATGGGACATTATTTCTAGAGAGACATCCTTGACTTTTTCTTGACCAGGCATGGTAGTTTGAATGAAAATGCCCCTTTCCATAGGCTCAGACATTTCAGCACTTGGTCCCTACTTGGTGACACTGTTTAGGGAAGCTTAGGAGGTATGGCCTTGCTGGAGGAAGTGCATCACTGGGAGTGGGCTTTGAGGTTTCAAAAGCCATGAGCCATTCCCAGGTCATGCTCTGCTTCCTGTTTGTGGTTTAAAATATGAGCCCTCTGCTCTCAGCTTCAAACTGAGTCACCATGCCCACCTGTGATGTTGATGAACTCCTATCTCTCTAGAACCATAAGCCCAAATTATTCCTTCTATAAATTGCCATAGTCATGGTATTTTATCACAGCAACAGAAAAGTAACTAATACTCTAGGCTCAGTCTTCTTTTTGTGTGTATGTGTTTATGTGTTGGTGTGCATGTGGGTGCACACACACATGTGTGTGCATGTATGGGGAAGTCAGAGGATTATAGAGGGTGTCTTCCTCAATCACTCTCTACCTTACTTTTTAAGACAGGGTTTCTCATTGGATCTGGAACTCACTGGTTGACTAGACTCACTCTTCTAGTTATACCTCCCAAGCAATTCAAGCATAACTGTACTGCCACAGCCCACTTTTTACATGGATGTTGCTATAATTCCAATAACACCCACCCACTCCTGGAATTGTGGATTGATTGAAATTAGATGGCTGGGCTCCAGCATGGTCCATCACTGACAAAGGAAACAAAACTCCTTTTCAGACAGAACAATCTCCCAGGTCCATGCAGAACAGTTACCTCATCAGCATGCAACACACACTGGTAGCCATCGGCCAAGCTGCCATCTCAATAAGTCAGGAGTCTGGGGCTCTGTGTCCCAGAGACATGCTGGTGTCCACTGGGAGTCCAGTGTATCTTGGAAACCTGTGACCATTAGTCTCAGGATTCTCAAAACAAACTGGTGAAAAATATCAATGAGTAATTAAATGAGTCTTCCTACTCTCTTTATTGACTGCAAGAGTCACCCATGGCTCTAAAGTCTCTGTCTCATTGGGTCCTGAGAAGTAGGCTCGCCTTTCCCTGCTCCCACCCTGTCATTTGCAAAATCATGTTATGTTTGGAATCTGGAAAATACCTCAGGTTCATCTCAGGCTTTAACATTTGTTTCCCAGCTACTGGTGCTATTCGGGGAGGCTGTGAACCCTTTAGGAAACAAAGTCTGGCTGGGCTGGTGGAAGCGGGTCATTGAAGGCTATAGTCTGGCCCTGGATCCTGTCATTCTCTTTACTTCCTGGTCCACTATGCTGTAAACAGCTTCTGCCATATGCTGTCACTGCCATGGCTTTAGCTACCTCACCATGCTTTCCCCACCATGATGAGACAAAACCCTTTGAAACCGTGAGCCAAAATGAGTTTTCCCACTTGTAAGTTGTTCCTGTCAGGCATTGTGGTCACAGAGGTGTAAAAGCAACCAATAAAAGTGGCATCCTGACAACAGTGCCTGTCACCAAATACAAGGGGTGCAATGCACACAGTGCAGAGCACACTGCTAACATATATGTGTGCATGCATCCAGATCTAAATCTGTGCATGTGTATCAGTATAAGCCTCTTCCCATGGTGCCAACCATTAGAGAGTTATGAAAATTAACAGTGAGGACCACTCTCTCACCAAGGCTGTTCCAGGGCTGTCCTTACCTGGAGACAATAAGAAATTTCTGTTACATTTGAGTGATCAGAGAAGCCAGGGAGTTGAAAGGGAAGGCCCTCCACCAGATGACATCCCTCTCTCTTTCTCACTGCCCAGGAACTTCCTAGAGCTGAAAAATAAACTAGAGAAAATGTAAAGGGAAGCCAGCTTGAAGTTCAGCTTCAGCACACTGAGCTGTTTTGTGTGGGACAGTCTATATGTCAAATTGCTCTGATTGGTCGATAAATAAAACACTGGTTGGACAGTGGCCAGGCAGGAAGTAGGTGGGACAAGGAGAGAGGAGAATTCTGGGAAGCAGAAGGCTGAGGCGGGGAGACACCGCCAGCCGCCGCCATGACCAGCAGCATGTGAAGACGCCGGTAAGCCACCAGCCACGTGGCAAGGTATAGATTTATGGGAATGGATTAATTTAAGCTATACGAACAGTTAGCAAGAAGCCTGCCACGGCCATACAGTTTGTAAGCAATATAAGTCTCTGTGTTTACTTGGTTGGGTCTGAGCGGCTGTGGGACTGGCGGGTGACAAAGATTTGTCCTGACTGTGGGCAAAGCAGGAAAACTCTAGCTACACTGTTTAGGACTTTGTTAAACAGATGGGGGGAAAATAACCCAGAGGAACACACACAACAGTGTTTCCAAACCTCTCAGTGCACTTTGACTCTGTACTGTTGGAGAATTCTGGTCCATTCACTACAGAAGCTGGGCACCAGCTTTCCCTGCCTCCCTTGCAGCTAGACTAAAACCATGTGACCACATCTCTATCATTCAGGCTGTATGCTCCAGGCATCATTTTTGAAGCCAGTATTGATAATTATGGAAGCAATTTTTGCCCGGCATCAAAGGTAGCAAGAGAGGGACAGAGGGGCCAGGGGAGTGTCCAGGCTTTGGCATCACAAGGTCTTGGAGTCCACTACAGGATGTAAACCCATCTCACTCCCATCTCTGCCCCTGTATTCTTACTCTCTTTTATTCTAACTATGTCAAATATTCCATATCTCTCATCTTTTTATTTTCTTGTTGATAGAATGTCAGTACACAGTGTACAATAATACAGGCTGGTCTCAAATCCATGGTCTTCCTGCCTCATACCCGTTTATTTTTAAATGTTTTAAATCTATCTATCTATCTATCTATCTATCTATCTATCTATCTATCTATCTATCTATCTCTCATCTATCTCTCTATCAATCTATCTATCATCTGTCTATGTATCATCTATCTATCTATCTCTATTCTATTTATTATGTGTGTATATGTGTGTTTGTGAACATATGCACATGGAGGTCAGAGGACAACTTGTAGGAGTCAACTGAGTCTTTTTTTCCACCATGTGGCCCCCAGGGCTTGAACTCAGGTTGTCAGCTTGGTGGCATACATGTTTTACACACTGAGTCATCTGGTGAGCCTTACCTCAGCCTCTTGAGTGCTTGGGTTATGAGTGCACATCACCACATCAGCTTCTATCTCACCTTTACAAGGATGCATGTTTGATTTAGTGCTGGCTTAGAAAATCCAAGATAGCTTTCCCCACCACACATTCTTCACTCCACTCTATCTGTGAGAACCTGTTTTTTTGGTTTTTTTTTTTCCCAAATAAGGTTAAAATACTAAATTTTAGACACTAAGGCCTGGGTCTCTTTGGAGACACTTTAACCCACCACATCTCCTCCAGGAGATCCTGTGGGCTCATTAACATCTTTTTTGTACATTTTTGCCCAGTTGATACTAGGCAAAATTTGCTTCTGGGTTTTATATCTAAAAGCCTGACATTAAGCATGCCCTGCCTGTATCCCTTGTCCCTGAAGAGAAGCAGGCATCTGCAATGCAGCCCTGCTTAGAGTCCAGACCTTGATGCTGGTTTCCATGGGCACAGACGACTCCTCACTTCCCACTGCTCATCTTGACCCCTGCTGCATGTAGAACAATGCTACCCATGTCTGCAGCTGTGTGGTGAGACAGCTTCCTGTAGGTCAAAGCATGTCTCCTTGCCCAAAGAGGTTGCTACAAGGACCCCACTGCAGAGCTAGGAGGAAGGCCGGCAGGGCGGTCAGCCTCAGAACATCAACTATTTATGAGTTTGTTAAAAAATAAAAGCCAGTTCAAACTCACCCACAGGAACCTTCAGAAAAAGCACAAGCCCTTAGGATGCCTCTGAGAAGACAGTGGTGCCCTTTAACCACCCCCTCGTCCCAGGGACCTTTGGCACCATCTTCTCTGTAAGTTCCAGGCTTACTAGAGAGTGAATTCTTTCTAAAGGAAACATCTCATTCATTCTTGTACCAAATGGCAATTGCACAAATGTGAGAATGGGTGAAGTGGTGGCACACTGTCCTCAAAAGCCAGAGGGGGCAGGAGTGGGGAAATGTCCATAAAGTGCTCACTAGTCAAGCAAAAGGACCCCAGCTTGATCCTCAGAAACCACCTTAAAAACGTAGGCGTGGTGGGGCACATTTGTCATCCCAGTGCTGGGGTGGAGGAGACAGATGGATTCCTGGGGCTTGTTTGGTACCACTGTCGATGAGCTGTGTCTTTTAGGACTTCACTCAACCTCCTAGTTACATGTTCCCATCCCTAAAGGATGTTACTGCTTCCCTTGTTTGTCATTGGATGTGAGGGATGGTTCTTACCTCCATGCTTGTGAACATGTGGCATCTTAAGTTCCTTTGCCTCTGCTGTTCCGTCTTCTCCAAACAATGCCATCTGGAACTCAGTTGAATTTGGGGGCTTTGCCTCTCTTCTCTTCTAATTCCCATAGAGCCTGATGCATGACAGGTGTGCCTTGAATTGTGTAAAGCTTCATTGTTTTGATAGGTTTGATCTGTGTTTAAAGGGCCATAAAGGGCTGACATTCGATGAGCCATCCCAGACATGAAATCAAATGACTTTTAGCTCTATTATACACACAGTGGAAGCAATTCTAAGGTCACCGGTACCAGCTGCCTGAGTTTTTCGAAGTTCCTCATAGAAAAGCTCACCTGTTCTTATGAGCTCAGCCCTGGCCATCTGGAGAAGGCCACCACTTTCTATCTGCTCCATACTGCCCTCTATAGGTGACAATAGCATCAATGCCAATGGTTATGAGTAGGCAATGAACAAGTCCCTTTTGGAACAGAAATGGCTTAACCCGTCAATGACCATTGCTGCACTCATGTCTTTAGAAATTTCCTACAAATGGGCCTTAGTTTTGGCTTCTCTTTTCATTTAATTTGTTACTTCCTTTTTTAAAAATTTAATTTAATTTTATTTTACAATACAGTTCAGTTCTACATATCAGCCACGAATTCCCTTGTTCTCCCCCCTCCCATCCCCCTCCCCTTCCCCCAGCCTACCCCCCATTCCCACCTCCTCCAGGGCAAAGCCTCCCCCAAGGACTGAGATCAACCTGGGAGACTCAGTCCAGGCAGGTCCAGTCCCCTCCTCCCAGGCCAAGCCAAGCGACCCTGCATAAGCCCCAGGTTTCAAACAGCCAACTCATGCAATGAGCACAGGACCCGGTCCCACTGCCTGGATGCCTCCCAAACAGATCAAGCCAATCGACTGTATCACCCATTCAGAGGGCCTGATCCAGTTGGGGGCCCCTCAGCCATTGGTTCATAGTTCATGTGTTTCCATTCATTTGGCTATTTGTCCCTATGCTTTATCCAACCTTGGTCTCAACAATTCTTGCTCAGGGAGTCCAATTAGTGAGAAAGAGGAAGGTTTATCTGAGTAATTTGTTACTTCTTAACACTCATCTTTGAGTTCCTAGGAACAAGATAGACTAATATGAATTTCAAGGCCAGTGCTGGGTTCTACATCCACTTTCCTTTACAGTTCTGGGCCCAAGGATGTTGGTGGCTCAGAGTCAAGGCCTTAGTATAGAGGAGAACAAGGATGGATTTACTAATTTATCTTTGAGTAGACTTAAAAATGACTCCACCACATATCAGCTCTGTGTCCCTGGCTGAGTCCCCATCTTTTAAAGTCTGAGTTTTATCATCTGTAGAATGGGGAGTAGAGAATTATCTCCCTCCTAGAGGTACTTAGGGTAAAATTAAATAATGTGCATAAGGGTAGGTACAAAATAATAGCTTATTTGCTAAGGTATAGGATGTTTCTGGTGGCTTAACCTGCCAATACTGCCTTTTGGTAAATCTACCATGTCTACCAGGTACATAGGGGTGAGGGAATATTTAGGTGCTTCTAAGAGAATGGGGAAAGAGGCCTTCTAAGATCTCAGAGGAATAAAACCGGTTGTCAGGAGCAGGAGAATATTCGTGGAGACCAATGAGAGAGCAGGAATGGGGATTATGAAGTGGGGTTGTAACAAACCTGTCAACTGTGAATTCTACATGAAACACATTTGCATGCATCCTGCATGGAAGGAAGGGATGACATTGGTGAGAACAAGAGAATTCCAGGCTGGAAAGACTGGCAGATTGGAGAACCACAGCATTGCCAAGACAGCCAGAGCTAGGTACCAATGGTACTATAGTGCTGGTGAGTTATAAGGCTGAAGGCATGTTAATTAATTACCCTGCCCCAAGTTTTCCCCAAAGTAATAATTTTCATTGTCAACTTTCACGTAGTAAACATAATACATATTTTTCATGAAAACAACCCCAAAGAGAATGCAGAATAAAATTACATAAACAAAATATGGAAATCTCAGTCTTCTGGTACTCATTTCCTCCCAGGAGATGATCACTGGTATTGTCTGGGATGAAGTCTTTATCTGAACATCTACATGCATAGATATTTTTCTATCATAGATAAATGGAATCAGGGTGTACATATTCTTCTGCAATTTGCTTTTTCTTATTCTAACCCCATGTTTCTCAGCAATCTTTCCATAGCACTCCATAGAGGTACGTCTTGCTTTTGTAATGGCTTCCTACTCCCGCATAGTATGGATGGAGTGTAATCTATTTAACTTTCCCATCATTAATGGACATTTATATCCATCTGAATTTTCCCTCCTCCTGTGATTCATGAGCTCCAGTGGCTCTGCTAATGTCAGGCTTTACAACGCTGCAGTATAAATGACCGCATTTCTCTCTCTCTGAATTTGTAAACGTCTTATCAAAAACGGCATGGGGGTGGACGTGTGAATTTTACAGATATCATGAGCACAGCCTCCTCAGTGCTGGTCCTCTGAGGGCAGATGCTGTTTGTCCCTTGATTTCTGGGTCTAGAAAGAAGAGAAGTTCTCTTGTCCATCCCCAACACATTCTCTCTTCTTTCAGGCATACAGCATGACTGTTACATTCCCAACAGTAGTGCATCCTGTTATTTGACTCAACAATCATATCCAGTTGCAAATGGAGCCTTTGCTAATTTTACATGGAGTCTGGATAAATCCTTAAATTATATTGCACGATGACTCTGCACGATGACTCTGCAATCACTTTGTGTTGGGGGAGTGTGTGTGTGTGTGTGTGTGTGTGTGTGTGTGTGTGTGTGTGTGTGTGTGTGTGTTCAGGTGGAGACACCGTTGGATGTCTTCCTGAACCACTATCTACCTTATTTTTTGACACACCATCTCTAACTGAATCTAGAGATCACTGACTTGAACTAGACTGATTGGCCAGAAGGCCCAGAGGTCTGCCTATCTTCATCTCTACAGATCTAGCATTATAGGCATGTGCTGCCTCACCCAGGCTTACACAAGGGTTTTGGGGGATCAAACTCAGCTCCTCATGCTCACTCTTACAGAGTGAGCACCAACTATTTTTGATTTCTTGCTTTCTCTATTTTTCACCATTGTTGTCAATTCTTGTTTTTGTTCTCTCTCCTCAACCCCAAAATCCTGAATTCCACCCTCTGATGACAATCCATGTACCCTTGATGTATCCGTGTTCATGATAATAAACAGGACAGCTAAGATGTAGGAAGAGCAGCACCTTGTCTGGGAAGTTGAGCTGAGAATTCAGAACTGAAGATTTTCAAAGGGCCCCCTTCCAAGACTCACACCTGACAGAGTCCCCAGAACTACCACATTGATCATGTTCCACATAGCCCTCAGCACCATCTAGGTGATCCTAAGAGCTGCACCCACCATCCTGACATTCCTAAGGTCAGCATGTGCTCTTGGATAAATATTTACATTAAATACAGAATTTTAGGGGTGACTCCCACTACTAGTTGAGGAGCTACTGGCAGCTAATGGCTCTTGAGGGGAAGAAGAATCAGTCTTTTGAGGGGAGTTTGGTATTGGTATGTTGTCTGTGCTTCAGTGGATGGCCCTAGATCCATGCACATGAAGTCACACTAATTGGAGTTAGTGGGCTATTAAAAAATAAAAGGATATAAAATTGGAAGAAGGGAAATAGGCTAGAAGGACCTAGAAGAGGCTGAGGGGTGAGGGGTTGTATGTAATCATGTTTTGTTGTATACATATATTTGAAGTTCTCAAAGCATAAAGTGTGTGTGTGTGTGTGTGTGTGTGTGTGTGTGTGTGTGTGTGTGTGTGTGTGTGTGTTGTGTGTGTGTGAGATTTAAAAATTCTGAATGGTCCATTTTCATGCCTGGAGTACATTTCTTTAAGTAAGAATAATTCAGCATACCCTATCACTAGGAATGGAGTTGAAGATGGACAGCTATCCTCTCCTTTTGGAAGGAACTGAGAAACCATGCCTTATCGCATCTGAAATTCCTGCCACACAGACTGTTCCTTGGGAACTTTAGGCACCTCAGGCTCCAGAGCTGGTCTCTGGGTCTAGTGAACCAGAACACCACATCCCCCTGGCTGAAGGGATGGGCTCAGGGTAGATTGTCCATTGTTGGTAGTGTGGATCTGAAAATGTGCCTCTATTTCCAAGGCTCACATGGTGAAAGCTTGGTCCTCAGTGCAATGCTGAGAGGATTTGAGAATATGATTGGATCGTGAGGGCTGTCCCTCATCAATCCATCAGCCTGCAGCAGTATGAGCTAGGGAGTGGTGATTCTGGGGAAATGGGGATAGGATTGGAATGGAAGCCTTAGGTGGAGTTCTGTTGAAGATGTATCAGTTGAGACTGTGTGTCTAGTTTGATCCACTCCTCGTGCCCCTCTGTGGCCACCATGATGTGAAGAATCCTGCTTTACCACCCCCTGCCCCATGCCACCACGATATTCTGCCTTACCACAGGCTCACAGACACGGAGCCAGGGGACTGTGAATTGACACCTCTGAAGCCATGAACCAAAGTGACAAATACGTTACCCCATTTGGGCCACTGGGAGTCCTCCCTGGAGGATGAAGATTAACAATGAGGTGTTCCAATGGTGGCTCAGAGCTTGTGGGAGTGGCCAACCAATGACAGGTCTAACTTGGTGGAAAAAGAATGAGGTGATTTTGGCTGGGGTACACCAAGTATGATGTGTGTCTACAGCTGGAGGGGATGAAGCCAGACTAGGAAGATGAGATCCATGCCTGTGGAGAGGGGATCCCAGTGCCGTTGCAGAATATTGGAAGCCAGCCCCTCATATCTGAGACTCCTATCACACACTCTATGCATCTTATTTACCCTCTCCTCAAGGTATTATTATACCACACCCTTTTAGTTCTTAAACATTGCTATGTAGCTTTTCCTGAGAAGGTGGGAACAAATATCTTATTCCCATACTACATGGCACCAACAACAGACCAATGTAAGCATTCCACCCAAGCCCAGCTTGGG
This sequence comes from Peromyscus maniculatus bairdii, assembly GCF_049852395.1. Taxonomy (NCBI): domain Eukaryota; kingdom Metazoa; phylum Chordata; class Mammalia; order Rodentia; family Cricetidae; genus Peromyscus; species Peromyscus maniculatus. The sequence goes on along the minus strand of NC_134852.1, from coordinate 127,458,390 downwards.
AAGCCAGTGAGTCTCTTAATCTTACTATCAGGAACATAGGTGATGACTTCCTGTGGCTGCACAGATGGGGTCACCCCCTTCAGTGAGCCTTCCACTGTCTATTCACTCCAGCACCTCCCAAAGTCACATGCATCTCAGACATAATGGTAGATAACTGTCAGGGAGGAGCAGGGGTAGTGGCTGGAATCTCAGGGTGGGGGTTGGATGACCCTCTGCATCTTTTTCTTCTACCAGGGAGCCTCAGCAGGCTCCATCCTGAGTAGATTCTGCACATGCACAGCTGCTTTGATGAACACAGTAATGGCTGCTCTGCTCAGAGCACAGCATCCCACAACAGCTCCAAGGATCTCTGGATCAGTCACATTCACGGAGGCATCACCCAGAGTCTGCGGGGATCTTGAAGGTTGTTCTCCAAAAGAATGCAAAGGGCCAAAAACCCCTTGCTCTGATTTAACAGGGCCAGGCCTGCAACTGCCTCACTAACAAAGTTCATGGACCATTCTAGAAGCAGCCAGGTAGATGCATGGTGGGAAGCATGGTCAGCCTTCTGAAGAAGTCACCCCCTTTTCCAGCACCCTGTGCTGTTTGAGAGAGTGGGTGACCGAGAAGGAAGGAAAACAACCTGAAATGGAAATAGATACTATGCACCACAATCTCATTAATGTCTAAAATTAGATTAACATAATTAAAAATTTAAAAGCTAGATTAAAGCGTGTCCGCCCAGGATGGAGCTGCTGAGTAATTCTGGGCTCTCTCTACCTTTTCCTAAATGGTTCGTGCTAATGGGCATTTCAAAGACTTCTGGGTTACATGTTGTCCTTTGTGATTTTTTTTTTAAGTATCATGAAACACATCCAGTTGAAACTTTTTGAGAGACAGCTCTGACAGGAAGGCCGTTATGACTCTCTAGAATGTCCACATGTGCTGAATCATTGGATATCTACTCTACTGACATTTAGGTCCTTTGTAATGAGCTGTTAAGGAGGCTTATTGAGTCCACAGAAAGTAGGCACACAAACTTGCGTCATTCCCATGACTGGTTTATACGTTGTTGAGATTCCCATTGTATAAGTAAATAAAACAAGGTTCAGAGACAGATAAGAATTGGCCCAAAGTCACACAACTAATTAATGGAGGAGTTGAGGTACTAATTTTGTTCTCTTTGACCTGAAAACATCTATAAATCTTTTTGTGATCTTTCCAAAGAATAAACTATTCTTGGGTTCCATTTAAGTTGTTGTGTGCATCATCAAAAGAAACCATCATAAGAGTGGGAGCAGCCTGCAGAACAGGAGAAAAATCTGCCAGCTATGAGGAAGCTGGCATCAATAGCTAGAATTTATAAAGAACTGTAGAAAAATGAAGAGCCCAGATCTTCCAGTCTGTATTGGCTAATGAAGTGAATAGATAGTTACTGAAAACAGAAAAGCAAATGGCCTGTAAATACTTGGAAAAAAAATGTTCAACATCCTTAGCTATCAGAGAGATGCAGATTAGAATTGAGATTCCAGTTCACTGTAGACAGCATGGCTATTGCCATGAAAACAGATAACGGAAATGCTGGCAAGGATGTGGAGAAAGGAGAAGACTTGCTGTTGGCAGAGTGTTGGCCAGTGTGAATGTATCAGTGTGAAGGCTCCTCAAACACTGAAAATAGAACTATGTGACCCAACTATACAACGCCTGGGCATATACCTACAGGACTCAACATCAGCATACCAAAGAGATACTTGCACACCCATGCTTATTGCTGCACTGTTCATAATAGCCAGGGTGGGGGGCCCAGCCTAGATTTCTATCAACAGATGGATGGGTAAAGAAAGCATAGTGCATGTCTTAGTTAAAGTTTCTATTGCTGTGAAGAGTCACCATGACCACGGCAACTCTTATAAGGAAAAGCATTTAATTGGGGTGGCTTATATTTTCAGAGGTTTAGTCCATTATCACCTTGGTGTGACATGGTGGCATGCAGGCAGACATGGTGCTGGAGAAGTAGCTAAGAGTCCTTACATCTTGACTCAGGCAACATCAAATGGTCTGAGATACTAGGTAAAGCTTGAGCATATATGAGACCTCAAAGCCCACCTCCACAGTGACACACTTCATCTATCAAGGCCACATCCACCCTAACAAAGCCACATCTCCCAATAGTGCCACTCCCTTTGGGGACCATCGTCTTTCTTTCACCATATTCTATTCCCTGGCCCCCAAAGCCTTATAGCTGTATCATAATGCAACAAAATTGCATTCATTCTGACTTCAAAAGTCCCCATAGTCTATAACGGTCTTAAATTTATTTAAAAGTCTAAAGTTCAAAGTCTCTTCTGAGATTCAAACAATCTCTGGAAAGTAATCCCCTACAAAATCAAAATCAAAAAGCAGACCACATACTTCCAACATACAATGGCACAGGATATACATTACCATTCTAAAACATAGGGAAGGGAACATGAGTGAGGGAATACTGGACCAAAGCCAGACCAAAAACCAGCTGAACAAACTTCAAATTCTGCATCTCTGTGTCTGATGTCAAAACTCTTTTCAAATGTCCAACTCCTTTCATCTTTGTTGACTATAATGTACTTTAATGTATAATGTACACTTTTTCTTGGTCTGGTTCCACTCACTGTTAGCAGTTTTCCTCCACAGGTATCCCATGGCTCTAGCATCTCCAACATCTTGGGGTCTCCAAGGGAATTCAGGCTTCACTTTAGAGTTTCATGCAATGACCACTGTAGGCCTCCATTCAGGGACCCTTAACACATGCCTGGCCTTAGCAGCTTTCTGAAGTCATGGAGGCAAATTTCATAGCCTCTTTCTTCTATCCTTAACTCCAGAATCATGTGGCCAAAGCTGCTAAATTATGCTGCTTTCTAGGGCTGGAACATGGCTACCTCATTCAATTACATCTTCAACAGCTTTCTGTTTTTGATGGTTTCCTTCACTGCCCAAGCTTGGCTGTCCTGAAATGGATCTGTAGACCAGGCTGGCCTTGAACTCAGAGATCAGCCAGCCTCTGCCTTCCAAGTGCTAGGATTAAAGGTGTGCACCACCACACTCAGCTTTAAGCTTTTCTTTAGTTCCTTTTCACAAGCTGTAGCTGGGTGGAATTTTGCCCTGAGGTCACCACTCCCTTTATTCCATTTCTTAATCTGTTTATCTCCTTGAACACAGGACTTAGCTCCATTTCACTTTCTGGTGCTCCTTTTCTCCTCAAATTGTTTTCCTTTTGCTCAGCTTGTTCTTTTTCATTACAAATCTTTATAAGCATGAACACTGGTAACCACAGAACAGATTCTATACTAGGCTGTTTTGAGATTTCCTCTGCCAATGGAATTAATCCAAATCTCTTCACTTTAGCCTCAGGCAGACTCTTCACACAAGGGTAAAAATCAGCCGCATTTTTCATCTAAATTCACAAGAAAGATCTCTAGGCAACATACAAAAATTCCTCTCCTTTGAAAACCTCTTTAGCCAGCCCCTGACAGTTCGAATCATTATCAGCCCCATTGTCTTCGATGCTCCTACTAGTATGGCTCATTAAGCAGTGCTTAAAGCATTCCACTGCTTTCCTAACCCAAAGTACCAAAGTCCAAATTCCTTCAAACAAAAACATAATCAGGCCTATCAAAGCAATATCCCACTCCTGGTACCAACTTCTGCCTTAGTTAGGGTTTCTATTTCTATGAAGAGACACCATGACCTTGGCAACTCTTAAGAAGGAAGAGCATTTAAATTGGGATGGTTTACATTTTCTTTTCTTTTTTTCTTTTTCTTTCTTTTTTTTTTTTTTTTTTTTGGTTTTTCGAGACAGGGTTTCTCTGTGTAGCTTTGCGCCTTTCCTGGAACTCACTTGGTAGCCCAGGCTGGCCTCGAACTCACAGAGATCCGCCTGGCTCTGCCTCCCGAGTGCTGGGATTAAAGGCATGCGCCACCACCGCCTGGCGGGATGGTTTACATTTTCAGAGGTTTAGTTCATTATCATCATGGTGTGACATGGTGGCATGCAGGCAGACATGGTGCCTTAATGGAGAAGGAGCTGAGCGTTCTTATATCTTGACTCACAGGCAACATGAAGTGGTCTGAGATATTGGGTATGGCTTGAGCATATATGAGACCTCAAAGCTTGCCTCCACACTGACACACTTCCTCCAACGAGGCCACACCTACTCCCACAAAGCCACACCTCCCAATAGTGCCATTCACTTTGGGGTCCATTTTCTTCCAAACTATTTCAGTGCATGTATACACTGGAGTTGTAAGCAACAGCAAAGAAAAATGAAACCATAGTATGGAAGGACATTGATGCAGGTGAGGGTCTTGGGAAAGATACTGCCACTGAGCTGCAAATTGGCAGCTGGGCCAAGCCCAGCCTAAATACAGAAGCTCAGTAGCTCCACAGCATGGAACTGGGAATAATTATGCCAAGTGAAATAAGCCAAACTTGAAAAGGTAAATAGCACATGTTTCTCTTACATGTGGCCTCTAGATTTAAACTTGCATGTATGCATGTTTATATGTGTACACATGTGTGCATTTGTGTGTGTGTGTGCATGTAGACACTCACAGATAGAAAGAAGGAGGCAGGCACCAAGAGAAAAGGTGACAGCAGACACACGATTGCAGTTTGTCCCTTTGATTTTTCTCCTTTCCTTCCATTGATGTCCTTTACTCTGTATTAGAGCAGATCAGACTGAGGGATGTGTTTCCTCACCAGAGTCACAGGCCCTTATTAACCCAGCTCTAATTCTGGTCCTGGAGCCAGGAAGTCTGTCCTCAGACACCAGATTAGCTTCCCCAGGGTGAACATTATCTGTGACATCCTTGGCTGCTGCAGCTCTTGTCCTGGACTCAGGGAGGCTGTCCTTGCTCAGGGTGACAAGAGAAGGCTAAGTGGAGTGGGATCTTCCTGGGATAAGGCTATCTCATAGGTGGCCATTCTTTTTGGGGGTGACATCCACAGCTTGGCAAGATTTTCTCCTGAGTCCCCTGAAACTCACCTAGAGTTTGTCGATATCTAGTTTCTTGTGTTCTTTATATGTTTTGGGAATTGGCTGTGAGGGATGATCTTAATCTGATTAGTTGGAATGGTAAGAGTACCATAAATGTGGATGGCATCAAACCTTAGGCTACTGTCTTTTAGATGGTATAAAGAAGAGAAACTGAGTTGATTCCTGACTGTGGGTGCAACGTGACCAGCTGCCTCATGCATGACGTCTCTGCCATGATGGACTATGCCCTCGTACTGTGAACCAAAATGAATCCCCTTTCCCCTAGGTTGCTTTTGTCAGGCATTCTGTCTCAGCAGCAAGAAAATGAGCTGCTGTTTGCTTTTCTTTATTTCTGAGTGACCATGAGAACACATTTGCTTTAGATGCCCATGTCTGGCTCACCTGTTAGGATGGGAGTGCTACTGAGAAGCATCGCATACCTTAGGTCCTGAATGGAGCCATTGTTAAGAAGGAAGGAATGGCTCAGTGGGTGGAGATCGCCTCCAAGCTGAAGTTTATCAGTCTCCCAGCTTGCTCTCAAGAAAACGGGTCCAGCATCACCTTGCTTCTCACCCCACTTAGTGGTGAATGCTGCTGCCTGCTGGTGAGGGGGATGCCAGGAGAGGCTTGTAATTAGTGTTCTGATTATTCAAATTGAAGCCATGATGGCTAACGGATGGTGTTCCCACTAAAACCTGCAGGAGAGCCAGACCATTTGGCAGCCACGGTGTTCCCGAGGAAGCAGATCAATTTCCATTTGATTTGTTTAAAAATAACAAATAAACAATGCGGATCTGCTTACAAGTTCGGTTCCTCCTCTGCTGAAATTTTGGGGGGAAAGGAGGCAATTTGAAATCATCAGTAAGAACAAGACAGGCAGATCACATTCACTGCTCAATCGGATTCCCCTATAATCATAGCTAATAACTGTGTTTTTCTAGGACTAAGCAATTCTGTTATTCTAAAGCCGGCCACAAGAGCCACCTAGGAGATACTTGGGGGTCAGCCCCAGAGGAGGGCCTAGGAAATGCCACAGTGAAGTCTGTTTTTTCCACTTTCTTCTAATTTTATCCCTGCTGATGAAGGACTTGATCACCCCTGGAGGGAGGGCCTGGGGGGTTGATGGAGATTAAGAAGCTCAGAATCATCTCTCCTCTTTAGGCCCCCTGCATACTTTCTGTTTAACACAGAAGAACCAAGCAGCGTTTCTTTTAAGGTCAGAATACAGAGTGCCTCTGCACCTCAATTGATTCTTATTCTGGGCTCTGCTGACCTCTGCTAGTCTCAGACTCTGAAACATATTCCTTTCCCTGCCAATCCTCCAGGCACACCCCACTGCCATCACACCATGTCGGACTCATCCACGTAGCTTACATGGCTTCCTCCCATCAACCCACAGTCCAAGTCCTCTGCACTCCTGTCTGTGTCTTATGTACATACAAGGTCAAAGTTATGGACTCTGACCCAAGAACACCCCATCCTTATTGTGACTCCTCCGTGTCTCTGTTATGTGACATCAGGCAAGCTGTTTAACCTCTCTAGGCTACCTTTGTCACATCCAGGACTCAAGGACAGTGAGAGTATTTGTCCTGTGACAGGGTTGTAATTATATGTCCGTTAGTGTCTGCACAGTACAGGACTGGGTGGCATCAGTGAGTGCCTAGCACTGGCTTTTTGCATCACTCTTCTCCAGGGCTAGTTTTCTCTGAACATGCCATTTCCTTTTGGGGGATCATTCTTTGTGCCCCCTGTTCCTTATTCCCTTATCTTTTATGTCTAGCTTAGATATCACAATTTCCTAGAATACTTCCAGATATTATGTCTTGAGATAGGCTCCTCCTTTCCTTGGGTCCTCTGTGTTTTGTTTGCTTGTCTGTCTTACAAGGAACTTCAGAATTTCTCAGCTTCAGCACCGTTGACACCTGGGGCCAGATCGTTCCCACTTGTGGAGGACTGACAGGTGCATTGTGGGGTGCTGTGTCACACACTCAACTGATACTCACTGGAGGCCTGTAGCATCCCTGCCACACCCTCAACTGAGATGGCTAAAACGTGTCCCTAGACATGCCCCACAGGTATGAGATCTCTTCCAACTGAAAACCCTGACTAGACGAGAAGAGCTCAGAGGACAGGAAACACATTTGCCTCACTCTGGGAAATCCTGGCCTCTAAAACAGCAAGGGGTATCAGCCTGCATCATGGAACAACATTTCAAGAAAGAACTGCACAGGTAGGGGAGGTCCTGAAGACCTTCACAAGGTTGAAACATTCCCATTCACAGTGTCAGAGCTGTGGCAGTGTCATAGTGCAGTACATGGCTCACATCTTTGAGGTAATGCTGGTGTCAACAGAACAGCTAAGCAGTGCAAGAGGGCGTGGGAGTATACAGCAGGTGACAACCAGTATTTAACAGGTCAACCCACCAGATGAATCACTCTCTGTTGGGAAGCCCCACCAGGCAAAGTCTGTGGAGTCACCAGCTGTGGAAACTGGTTGTTCTCTGTCCATAACTTTCTCATGTGCCACCACTTACCTCCCTAAAAAGAACAACTGTGGGGTTCTTTCCACAGTCCACTGGTAGTGTGTTTTGCATATATAACTGTGGATGGTCAGGAAGATGATTTCTGTTTAAGCTATATAATTCTGATGAATAGAAAATATACTAGAATGTTTTTCTTAATTGACACAGCAAAGTAACAGTAGTCTCAGTCTCAAAGACAGCTAATTTTAGATTTCAGAACAAATTCAAAATAGACTAAGCTGCCTCTGCAGAAAATACACAAAGACTAGTTTCCAGGTGTTTGTTGATGAATCAAGGTCAGAACTGAAGCAACTTTGGTAGACATAACCCTCTGCAGTAATTCTCTTTCTGCACATATCCCAACCACTCAAGGTTCAGCCAACTACTGTTATTGTTAAGTCCTGAATTTCAATGTCATTCCCTGTCTGGGAATGTTAACCACTCAGGCTACATGCTTGGCCAAGCGTTACTCACTGGCCAGTCAGTGTGACCTTCCTAGCCTGAAACAAACATAACAAGTATTATGAGGATGGGTCGGACCCTGAAAATGTAGCATATAATTGTCCAGAGTTTGGCTGTGAGAGAAGCAGTGGTCTAGGGAGGGGGGCTGTGTAGAGCTATGTGAAAGATCAATGTGAAGGAACCATGAAAAGAGCTGGGCAAAGGTGAGAGTGTGTGCTGTGGGATATCGTTCTTTTTTATAAATTTTTCTATTAACAGCTTGATACAGTATATATTCTTATCCTAATAGTGAAATGTTTCATTGAGGCTTGCCCAGTAATTGAGTAAAACAAAAACTTATTATAAGCCACAGTCATCCTAGGGTCCCTCTTGCTATATAGCCTCCCTGGTTCTGTGGGTTGCAGTCTGATTGTTCTTTGCTTTATATCTAGAATTTACTTATGAGTGAGTACACACCATGTTTGTCCTGGGTTTGGGTTACCTCACTGAGGATGATATTTTATAGTTCCATCCATTTGCCTGCAAATTTCATGCTGTCATTGTTTTTCTCTGCTGAGAAGTACTCCATTGTGTATATGTACCACATTTTCTTAGTCCATTCTTCAGTTGACAGGCATCTAAGTTGTTTCCAGGTTCTGGATATTACAAATAGTGCTGCTATGAACATAGTTGAGCATGTATCTTTGTGGTATGATTGAACATTCCTTGGGTATATGCCCAAGAGTGGGATGGCTGGGTCTTGAGGTAGATCGATTCCCGATTTTCTGAGAAACCGCCATACTGACTTCCACAGTAGTTGTACAAGTTTACATTCCCACCAACAGTGGAGGAGTGTTCCCTTTGCTCTGCATCCCCTCCAACATTGACCATCATTAGTGTTCTTGATCATAGCCATTCTGACAGGTGGGAAGTGGTATCTCAGAGTCGATTTGATTTGTCAATATGTAAATGATTACAAATAGATCCATATCTGTCACCATGCACAAAACTGAAGTCCAAGTGGATCAAAGGCATCAACATAAATCCAGTTACACTAAATTTAATAAAAGAGAAAGTAGGAAGTACTCTTGAACTCATTGGCACAGGAGATCACTTCCTAAATATAATACCAACAGCACAGACACTGAGCACAACAATTAACAAATGGGACCTCTTGAAACTGAGAAGCTTTTGTAGGGCAAAAGACATGGTCAATAAGACAAAAAGACAGCCTACAGAATGAGATAAGACCTTCACCAACCCCACATCTGATAGAGGACTGATCTCCAAAGTATATAAAGAACTCAAGAAACTAGACATCAAAATACTGAACGATCCAATTAAAAAATGGGCTAAAGAGCTAAACAGAGAATTCTCAAAGGAATAAACATAAATGGCTGAAAGACATTAAAAAAATGCTCAACATCCTTAATCAGCAGAGAAATGTAAATCAAAACAACTCTGGGATATCATTCTTTATGCTGTGAATATGTATTGCTCTGACTGGTTGATAAATAAAGCTGCATTGGCCTATGGCAAGGCAGCTTAGAGGCAGGTAGGAAATCCAAGCAGGCATACAGAGAGAAGAAAGGAGAGGAGGGAGAGATGCCAGCCCACTACCCAAGGAGCACCATGACAGCAGACTGGTAATGCCATGGCCATGGGGCAATATGTAGATTAACATAAGTGGGTTAATTTAAGATGAAAGAGCTAGCTAGCAGAAGCCTGCCATTGACCATACAATTGGTAATTAATATTAAGCCTGTGAATGATTATTTTATAAGTGACTGCGGGATTGCAGGGCTAGGTGTGTGTCCTGAGTAAGAGATTTAGCCATGTGGAGACAGAGAGAATTGAAACTAAAGAGAACTGGAAATAGAGAAAACTGGAACCAAAGATTTAGAGTAAAGAGATTTTGGAGAGGAGTGAGTGAATGAGTGAGTGAGTGAGTGAGTGAGTGAGTGAGTGAGTGAGTGAGTGAGTAAAGAGTGAATGAATGATGCAATAGTGTGTGAAGGAATGTAACAGAGTAGAGAAATACATAGCTGTATGTTAAGAGATGTAGCTGTGTGGAGACAGATTTCCAAAAAGAGATTTTTTTAAGATGAAGTAAAAGAGAAAGTTACCATCAGAAAGTGTATGTTTCCTTATTTTTCTCCTCAGATAGAAAAAAAATCTAGCCCTCAGGTAGATAAGAATTTTTCCTAAACTCTCACCACTTTCATGGTTTTTTTTTTTTTTTGCATACCCTGGTGGTAGCAGGGGGCTGGCCCCCCAGCTACTGATAATTCAGCCTGGGTGTCAAGTACAGAATGCACACAGTGTACCAGATGTGACACTTGAGGACAATGGACACCAGGTAACTTGTTCATATTTTTTGACATTTGAGACATTCCTGGGGCTGGAGGAGAGCAGTCCAGATCCCAGCATCTCTGCAAACACCATAACTCAGCTCTGAGGGATCTGGTGACTTCTTCTGGCCTCTGTGTTCATATACAATCACAGACAGACAGACAGACAACCAGACAGACAGACACACACACCAAATAAGTAAATAAATAAACAAAACAAATCAAAAGAAGCTACAAAGAGTGTATTGACTTTGTCTGTAGGGAAGCTGAGTGTGAAGCAGTTTCGTCTGCCATGTCCATGCAAGAGCACACATCATGGTGCTTGACCTGGAACTGCACCCTTTTCTGTTTTGATCCCAGGCTTCACTTGTTCTCATCAAGTTCAGTTCCTCATAGTCCTAGACACAACAGATCATGCCATTTGTATGCACAGTATCTATATATAGCCTGGGTGTGTGGGTGGCTGTCCTATAGCAATATCTGTCTTAGTTACTGTTTTATTGCGACGAAGAGACACCATGACCAAGGTAACTCTTACAAAAGAAAGCATTTAATTGGGGGCTTGCTTATAGTTTTAGAGGGTTAGTCCAATAATCAAAGAGGAGCCATACAGGCATAGTGCTGGAGCAGTAGCTGAGAGCTTTACATCCAGATCTATAGGCATCAGGCAGAGAGAGAGAGAGAGAGAGAGAGAGAGAGAGAGAGAGAGAGAGAGAGAGAGAGAATAGGCCTAGCATGACTTTTAAAACCTTAGAGCGCGCCCCCAGTGACATCTCCAAAAAGGCCACACCTCCTAATCCTTCCCAAACAGTTTACCAATTGGGGACTAAGCATGCAAATTTATGAGCCAATGAAGGCCATTCCCATTCAAGCCATCACAGTGTCTAAGCACATTTAGTAATGTTCTCACAATGCCAAAATGTCCCAGTGACCCACTTCTTAGAATGGAGTCCTGTTCTTAAGGGACACATTGCTACACTTATTTGGCCTTTTATGTCCACTATGTGGATGAACTGAAATTCTGGCCTGAGCAGCCAAGCACATCACAAGTTAACCCTGGAAGAACTGATTTCTCCTGCTTCATCTGTGTGACTGGAGAGCCTGAGTCTGGTTCTGGGGAGCTGGGCTACCCAGGAGCTTCCTGTGTGGCAGAGACAGTCAGGCCAGCATTGCCTGGAGGGGTGTTAGAAGCATCATCTTCAAGCTGCTCCCTCAGCCCAGTGAATGGGCACCTGACATGGTGCTTCTGTATATGTTCAAATAAGCTCTTGGGGCTCCGACTCACACTGGAGCTGTCCTCACACCTGGCTGTTCTTGGAATTCACCAGAAATGCTTTTGAATGACAGGGCGCCTGGAAGATGAGGCTCTCTCCACCCAGAGCATGAGGAGCTCTGGCAGGAAGGGGACTGCCTTTGGCATGTGTGAGGGTTTGAATACGGCATATCCCCAATAGGTTCATGTGTCTGAATATTTGAGACGCTGCGGAGCCTTCCAGATATGGGAACTAGGTGGCATACGTAGGAAGAAAGGGTAGAGCTAGAGTGGACAAGGAAGTGATTCTCCCAGTGTCTCTGTTTCCCGGTCTCCTGAGACATATCAAGCTATGCTGCAAACTCCAGCCACCTGAGACAGAGCCCAGGCTCCATGCCTTCCCCACTGTGTAACGCGTCAAAGGTAAACTCTCCCTCAGACTGCTTCCTGCTCATATTTGGTCCTAGGGAGTCGACAGCATGAAAATATAATCATTGCTGGTATTTTATAAATAAAATGAGAAAAGGGATGGAAATTTTGTGTGTGTGTGTGTGTGTGTGTGAGAGAGAGAGAGAGAGAGAGAGAGAGAGAGAGAGAGAGAGAGAGAGAGAGAGAGAAAGAGAGAGAGAGAGAGAGAGAGAGAGAGAGAGAGAGAGAGAGAGAGAGAGAGAGAGAGAGAAGAGAGAACATATGACAGTGACTGAGAACTTACCCTGTGCCTGGGCTCCACCAGGAACCTAATAGACATCAGATTAACTTTATACAACATAAGCGTCACCATTCTCCAGTTCATATGTCCCAAACCTGAGGGACCCTCTCTCTTCCCAGCTCCTTTATGACCACCTGAGGATGTGATGTTTGCAGCTATTGCAGCCAGCTTGTAGCCATATAATGACACCAGCTTATAGTAATAAAATCAAAATGTAGCAACTTCTCTTTTTCAACAGGGAGAGAAATGATAAACAAATTGGAACATGTAAAGCAGTATGTGGCTATGTAAATGAATCAGAGGTGACATATCACCTTCAGTGAGGACCACTGTGCATCAAAAAGTACTTGCTAGAGAATTCACCAATATACTACTTGTATTGAGTTTTCAAATGTGCACATTTGTATTGAGCTTTCAAATGTGTATGTAATCACTGTACATTGCTTAAGGATATGAATACATCGCAAAAGTGCTCATGTCTGAGGGCTAGTTCTAAGCATCCAATTTAAAATGGTGGGTGAAGATGCAGAGATAACACTGTAAAGAGGATGTCTTAGGTTCGTTTCCTGGTGCTGTGATAAAACATCCTGGGGTTTCTTTGGCTTACAGCTCTAGGTTGCATTCCATCATTACAAGAAAATCTCAGGCAGGGACTGAAGCAGCTGGTCACATCACATCCACGATCAAGAGCAGAGAACAGTGAGTTAATTCATGCGTGGTGGGGCTCAGCTCCTCCTCCTTTTCATGTAGCCCAGGGCCCAGCCCACTAAGTGCTGCCACCCACATTCAGGATGTGTCTTCTTACCTCAATTATCCCAATTGAAAATACCTCACAGGCCAACCTAATAGTGACAACCTCATGAATATTCCCTTTCCATGTGCTTCTTCCAGACTGTGTCAAAATGAACTACTCCAGAGGTGCCTGGGAAGTCTTTTTTTTTTTTTTAATATTTTTATTTTATGTTCATTGGTGTTTCACCCGCATGTATGTCTGTGCGAGGGTGTCAGAAGGCCAGGAACTGGAGTTAAAGACAGTTGTGAGCTGCCCTGTGGGTGCTGGGAATTGAACCTGGGTCCTCTGGAAGAGCAGTCAGTGCTCTCAACCACTGAGCCATCTTTCCAGCCCCCGCCTGGGAAGTCTTTTATTATGTGGGGCCAACATTGGTCACCTGCTCTTAAATCTAGTAATCATATATCAAAGTGGCTTCAGATCAGGTCCACACTGATCCTTTGACTTCTGACCCAGCACTCTTTACTGAACATTATGCCACCCTCAAAGCAGGTCATTGTCTCTACTGGGCAAGGTAGGAAGAGAGGAAGTGCCATACTGGATAACCTTTGAGTTGACTACTGCCCTGACACACCCCTGACATCTTCTTTAAAGGTATTTATGTGTATCAAGCTCCAGAAGTAGAAGCTTGGTGTCAGAATGATTATATATAAATGATATATTACATACCTTCCAAAAGAAAATGCATAGACAAAAGAGAGATGTTGAAAAGTGTGACATAAAAATGTAAAGATGAACCAGACTTGGTGGTGTCCTTATAGTTCTACCTACTCATGAGGCTGAGGCAGGAGGATGGCTTGAGCACAGATGTGTATGGCAAGGTTGGGAATTATCTCAAAAGTGTTCTTTCAAATTTGCTCTGGAGAATGAATTGCCCATTGCCACAATGAAGGCTAACCTCAGAAGGGCAGCCCCATCTGTTTGGTGGAGACCTTGCTTGGTTGACTTTCAGGGGAGATGACTCTTTCAAGTTCACCTTGGAATGACTGTAACCATCTGGTTGTGATGACAGAGGCATTTGACCCAAGGCTTCTACTTTTTTGCCTTTCTACAGTCCTGGTGTCCCCATATTCTGGGCACCCATGAGTCTTCTCCACTTACAGGAGAAATTACATACAAGATGCATCATTTTTCCTCCATTTATTTGTCTCTTCCATTTCTGGGCCAAAGCAGCAAGCTTCAGAGCTGGGCTGGACTTGGGAACTGGCTGTGTAGACCCAACTCTTCTCTCATAGTTTTTTTCTGCAGAGAAGTGGCCACTTTTACTTCTCAATGTGTGTAAAGAATTTCTCACATGTTGGAAAAGCTGCCAACATCACTTCCTTTGACATGTCACAATAATTTACTGAGAGCTGCATTACCATCTCCTCCCTCATCTCATTCACTCCTCATAGAGAAAATGAGACACAGCTGCTTCTTGGGTCCCAACCAGTCACTGGCTCACTGTCCCTGTACAGCAGCTGTCTGAGGAACTGTCTAGCCTGGGATTCTGGAACCTAAGTAGATGTATGAGCCCAGACTTGGCATGCTATCAAAGATACCTTCCCTCAGAGTGAACAAGGAGTTGGCAGCAAAACTACAAGATGCCCCTAGATGCAGTTGGGGTGACCAACTGTTCCTATTTCCTGGCATTGTCCCAGCTTCAGCATGAACACCCTATGTCCTGGGAAGCCCCCAGTCCAGAAATGACAGGCTTCATAGGTTTTGGGTTTAATGCAGAATGAAATATGGTCTCCCTGTTTCAAAATGATGAAGAATTTTAATTAGACTAAATGAGATGCCTTGCTGAGCTGTGTCACTCACAAGTCCCATGTGTAGGAAGCCAGCCCTAGTCTGTGTCCACAGGATTCCTAGGGGTCCCATTTCCAATACAGAGGTCTGCAAAAGAAAAACATATTGTCACTGTTACAAGCCTGAGAGTTCCTCACCAATACACACCCTTTGGAGACAGCAGTCTGTCCACTCACCTTCTCCATATTCCTCCATCTGTCACTTTTCTCTCTGTCATCTAGTCTAGAGTATACTCAAACACGAGTAAGAACAGCCATGCAGATGCTGCAGCTCCTAGGACTGACTGAAATCAGTGAGAACGTCCCACGGCTCCAGTGCCCGCCAAATACAAAAGAAGCCTGCCGGACACAGGTGAGTGCTGAGCTAATGGCTCTCAGACAATGGGAAAGCCAAACTCATGACCTAAAGAGCCCTTTACAGCATAGCCCTGGCTCTGGGTGGTGAGAGAGAGAGAGAGAGAGAGAGAGAGACAGACAGACAGACAGACAGACAGACAGACAGAGAGGGGTGGAGAGGGAAGTCAGGGACAAATTGCAGGAGTTCATTCTCTCCTTCTACAATGTGAACCTGAATGGAGGTTCACAGGCTTGGCAACAAGCACCTTCACCCACTGAACCATGTCGCTGGCCCCCAGACTGGCTGACACGGTACTTGTTACGGAGGTGGTTCTTTCTTCCCTGGTTGCAGGTTACTGTGTGGTTCTTTCATTACTTTCTTCTCTTTGACCAAGTTGGATACCTTTGCCCCCAAACCACGGCCAGATGTCACTGGTGGGCACTTCTATTTTTCTCCCAGAAACTCAGTACAATGAAAGGTGTGCTGACTGATGTCTGTAGGATCAGGCTTATGAATGCAAACACAGGCATCAAAATCCCACTGAGGCACTAAGTTATCAGTGGGTAGACCAAATGAGCAAATATACCTATATTAATTAAAAACCATCATTAAAATAAAAACCTAACAATAATGATGATGGGAACTGTTGTATTTTTTAAATGGCAGGAAGGAGTCACCATACAACAGACCCACGTGGGAGGTTTATTGAGGGGAGAGGAGAAAAGGGCCAGAGAAGGGGGTAGAGACCAGCCCCTGGGGATGAGAGCAAAGAAAGAGAAAAAGAAAGAGATGAGAGGCAGGTAATGCCTACCTTTTATAAGGAAATGTAGCAAATGTGCACGGGGTACTCTTAGTGGCTACAGCTGAGGATATATCCTGCCAAGGCCTTCGGGGCAGGCCAATACAGATGCCTAAATGCTAACAGAAACATACCAAGCGATTCCTGCACAGCAAGCACTGTTCTAAGTACTCAGCATGTAACAATTTGCTTACCCTTCATTGCTCTATAAAGTGGGCACTATTGTTGTCATATTACAGATAGTAAAGTTGAGGCTCAGAGGGGTAATAGTCACGCATTGTGGAGTCATCCACTCATAATATCTCCAAGAAAAAGCCTCACTGTGCACCTGTGCACCTCTGATAAGACATGAAGAATCCTGGGGCGTTCTTAGCCGCTTGTTATATAAGTAACCAAGCGGCAGGATGAAGTTACAGCTCTGTGCAGGATGGCTTTCCTCACCTGCCCTTGGACTCCCGTTCTCATCTCACTGCTTCTGTCTCTCCCCAAACCCCTCTGCTGCTGGGCAAACCTAAACTCCAGTGGCACCAGGCTGTCCCATCCTCTCCTCTTCCCTGCGCTCTGATGTTTCCCCTGCCTGGAAGGTTACTTGTTTTCTCAAGGCCGTCTATGCTTTGAGCCTTCTGAGCCCATTCAGAGGCGTCTCTGGGTAAACCAAGGCGGATTCATCTCTCTTCGGGCTCCTGAGAACCAAGGTGTCTTTAAGTTCACATTGTCTTTTCATGGCCACTAGCTTGGCTGCCCTGCAGAGCTAAATCAACCAGTCAAGTCTCCTGTTAGGTTTCTTCCTGCTGTGACAGAAACACACGGCACAGGCAACTTAAGGAAGGCAGGGTTTGCTTTGGTGCGCAGTTTGAGGGTAGAGCTCACCATGATGGGGAAGTCTCGGTGGCAGGAGCTTGAGGCAGCCGGTCACACGGAATTTGTAGTTGGGAAGGAGAGAGAGAGAGAGAGAGAGAGAGAGAGAGAGAGAGAGAGAGAGAGAGAGAGAGAGAGAGAGAGAGAGAAGAGAGAGAGAGAGAGAGAGAGAGAGAGAGAGAGAGAGAGAGAGAGAGAGAGAGAGAGTGAATCCTGAAATTCACCAGAAAAACCAGTTCTACCACCTTGGCCAAATTTAAGCAAGCTTTTATTAAAATTTTAAATACTTACCAAGATGAAATTTGGTCAGGATCACCCCCTGGAAACTTTCCAGGTGAGTAGCCTTGAGACACATTTTGGCGGGACTTGTGTAAACAAAACCTACAGGCCACCATTTTTCCCATGAGGCTTTGTTGTTATTTTCCAAGAACTGTAACTCCCAGAATCTCAGAAAGTTACCTGTTACAGGTAACTTAGGATCTAACAATGGCTGTTGGTGCTCACCTCATTTTCTACTTAATTTTTTTTAATTGTAGAGTTCCTTCCTGTACCAAAGAGACTAGAAGGCTCTATGTGGGCACCAGCTCCACATCTCCATGTTCAGCGAGTTGTGTAGGACCGAAGACCATGGGACTTCAACACCCACTTTCTACCTTAAATGAACACAATCGGGAAACTGTCACAGACATGCCCAGTGGTTTGTCTCCTAGACAATTCTAGATCCTACTGAACTGACAGTAGTATTGACTATTATACATCCCTTCTGAAGACTTTCAAAGAAGAGGCCCAGAGCCCATAGGAACTTGAAGCTAGAATCTGTGTTCTGAGAACGGCTGATACAGATCAAGCGATTAGATTGTTATCAGCTGTATCTCCAACCAGTGAGCATCACTTGTGATGTCAAGGTCACAGCAATAGGACATGGCAGGGTTCACTGTCTCCATGTTTTCCAGACAACAAAGTTGGTGTACAGGGAAGCAGAATTCTCCATACTGTAGCAAGGTGGTGGTGTCTGCAAGTGAGTCCAGTCTACAGGTTCTTAGTCATCATACCACACAGCCTGTATGACTTCAGAAAGGCTAGAACAGGAGCTAACACCATGAAAAAACCATGGGCAAACCCACAGTTTATGTAAAAGACCAAAAAATACATAGGATGGGGAAGGTGAAGCAGGATGATGGTAGACTGTAAGAATATTAAAAAGTTGTAATCTTGCATGACCAAGCCACCCCTATCCCTCCAGGAAGTATGATTATACTCCCTCAAAGACCCACAGCTTCTGCTAGATTTACGTTACTAAAATGTGTGTCTCTGAATTGCACGGAACCAATTTTCAGCAGCACCACCATTAGGCATCAAGAAAGAGCAGCAGGAACAGATTGATGGGCTCATGTACTCATTATGGCTGGAGACCTGGGACCTGCTCTAGGTTGCATCAACCTTCTAAGCTTTGGGACCACTGAGGATGATCCTGCTAGGGTAGCAAAGAATTTAACTGAAAGCAAAAGGGACATGTGAACAGATTTGCACCCTGAGATGGAGTGGAGGAAGTAGATGTGTTGAGGTGGTGAAGGAGAATTGGGGGAGATGACTTCTTTGTCGGGCCTCAAATCTCACTCCTGAAGCTAGACTAGACCACACCCACAATTATTCCGGGTGCTTTCAAGCCAGAGTTCTCCCAAGTAACGGCAACTTGGATGGATATAGAGCATCCACAGTTTGACATTTGTCATGTCAGAAGCACCTCCAACCCAGGAAATAGTATTAGCATGGCAGGCAAGTCACAGCTAGAATTAGCCTGTTCCATACTGCGAGGCATTGTTAACAAGCTGCCTCTCTTTAAGTGGCATTCCTTTGGAGGCAATTGGCAGACTGGGAAGACAAATCCCCTGTGCCAAGTTTCTGCTTCCCATTGGGGGGTTACATGGTGACTTCACTTCTTGCATTCCCGGGCACTCCAGCAGCTGTGGGACTGGAAGGGCAGAAGATGGCATTCAATATATGCTTCTTGGCAGAGGAGGGGACCCACCATTGAGAAGCCACAGAGAGATGGCTCTGGAGACATGTCAGTGAGAAGGCAGAGGGCAAGAAAGAGTTTACTGAGGGCAAAATGCCAGAGTAGATAAACAAAATGAAACAAGACAAAAAGGCAAGAGCTTTCCCCTCCCACCTCTGTATTTGTGTCCGCACATAAGCAGGGATGCTTGGAAGAATGTAAAGAGGAAACACAAGGAGAGGAAGCCGTGCTGCAACAGAAGGGCTGAAACACCCCGTGGTTGTGCAAGATCATCCCATGGGGTTCCACATAGTGACTCATCAGCTACACACAGCTTTCGTTTCCTTTGAAATCCAGATGTGTTAGTAAAGAAGACAGAGTGCCAGCATGGTGAACAGGATCACCGGCCTCATTTTTTCCCTTAAGACAGGGATTTGGGTATTTTTGATCATCCCCTGTGGGTTCTCAGCCTTGCTAGATTCAACTGACAGCAAATGTCAAGTCCATTTGCTGGTGGAAAAGGGTTGGCAGATACTGAAACACAGAGCTCAGAGGTTCCAATGGGAATGGACTTCATAGCCAACTGGCATTTGACTTTTAGGGTGCCTTAAAGCCAGGTTGCCTGGATATTGAATAGTGAACCCAGCTCACTGCTGATCTATGCTAGCACTCTGCTCTCACTCTGTGTGAGGTGCAGGTGTGGAGGATGCAGGCTTTGTTTCTCACTTCCCATAGCCCATAATTCTTCCCAGAATTCAGTCTTGCCAGGACCCTGCAAAAACTCTTAGGGACCTGCTCATCCCATTGGATCCTTCATCCCTATGATCTCTACTCCAACCACACTGGCAAACAATTTCCCACCTCAGGGTCTTTGAACTTGATCTCTCTGCCTGAAATTCACCTCTTTCAGATACACAAAACTTGCTTCATATATCTCCAGATCTTGCTTTGAACAGCCAATAAATTACCCCCTTGTCTGCGTTCACATCAGTTTTCTTCTAAGCACCCATTCCTCATTAATAAAGTATAAAGTAAAGATAAATTAATAAAAATCAGACTGAATTTAAAATTAACTAAACTAACACAAGAAAGTTTGCCTATTGATTTTGGCTTGTGCCTTATCTTCTGGCACTTTGCCAAAATGTATACTCTATGAAGGCAGAAATGTGGCCTACCTGTCACTAACTGATACTCAGGGCCCCAAGACAGAACCTGGAATGCATTAGTCACCCTCAATCCTACCATTATATTAAGGCTTCCTCAAAGGGTTAAGCGTTTGATTAGAACAGATTCCCCTAGAATACAGTTACTTCCCCAAAGCATGTAACCTTCATGTGTGATAGACTTTATACCCCTCAAATGCCATAACAAACACACAGGACATTTAAAATGCTGAAATTGTATTGGGGTATGAGGTGGGTGGTCAGTGGTGAGCTGGCTAACGTTGATTCACTTTCATTTTCAAGTTGAACAGAACATGGTTACATTGGTTCACGAGAAGTCAGAGGCAGATATCAGATGTCAGGACCTCTAGGCAGGGATATACCTGAGGGTGTCACACCTGTATATACTATAGCTTCCTTGGAGCCACAGATAGCTCCCTAAAAGCTCATTTTGACATTCAGACCTGGAACCTGTCACCAATCAACCTTTGCATCTATGTCTCCAATAATTCCTCGTGGATATCTACTTAGCAAATAAAATGATTCCAGTTAAATACACCCCAGGTATGTATCCAACTATTATATGATCTTTCTGGGTAGGGACATATTTGTTTTCACAGCTCAGTCTTCCAGTTCAACTTCCCTACTTTCACTTTACTGAATCGGGTATCAAGTGGCAGCACAGACTCAGGGTGAAGTGATCTTGGTAGTCAACTTGACATACCTGAAAGGAGGAAACCTCAATTGAGAAACTAAATAGATCAGATTGAGCTGTGGCCATTTCTGTGAGGCATTTTCTTAATTGCTATATGATATAAGAGGGACCAGTCCACTGTGCCACTTTTAGGCTGATGTGTCTGGACTGTATAAGGAAGGTAGCTGAGGAAGCCAGGGGTGTGGGCAAGCCACTAAGCAGAATTCCTCTGTGAGTTCTGCTTCAAGCTTCTACCTTGAGTTCCTGTCATGGCTTACCTCAATTATGGACTATAATCTGTAAGCCAAATAACTCTTCCCCCTGCCCCCATGTTGCTTTTGGACAGTGTTTTATCACAGCAGTAGAGAACAGGACACAGGGATTCTACTTTCCGTCTGTGGATGCTGCTGCATGGACATCAGAGGTGCTGGAATCTGTAGATGTAACCAACCGTCTTATTAAATAAGAAACACAGAAACAATGTAAAAGAGAAAGCCGAGAGGTCAGAGCTCAGAGCTAAAATCTCACCCTTCCTCCTGCTGTCCCAGCTTCGCGAAAAGAGACCTACTTCCTGTCGGTTCGTATTTTTAAAGTATGTTGTTCTGCCTTCTCATTGGTTGTAAACCCAAACACATGACTGCCTTGTCACTGTCTGAATGTACAGCCCCCTAGGTCTTAAAGGCATATGTCTCCAATGCTGGCTGTATCCCTGAACACACAGAGATCTTATGGGATTAAAGGCGTGTGCCGCCACCGCCACACTCTTGCTATGGCTCTAATAGCTCTGACCCTGAACACACAGATATCTATGGGATTAAAGGCGTGTGCCACCACCGCCACACTCTTGCTATGGCTCTAATAGCTCTGACCCCCAGACAACTTTATTTATTAACATACAATCAAATTAATATTTCAGTACAAATCAAAATAATATTTCAATACAATTAGATTACCACCACAGGAATCTGCTGAGAATGACTGAGTTTTCTTTAGAGGAATCTTTGGAGCATCTTTCAGAGTGTAATTCTGGAGGTTGGAAGCAGTGTCTACCCTGCCATTTAACCCAGAGCACATAGTGGCATATCCACTGTGTGAGCACACTGACAAACACAGAGATATTAATACATAGGCATGCAGTTAAGCGCTCATAAGCAAGACATAAACATGCAAACAAAAGTTATGAAGACATATGAAGCTGGTGCACACACAGGGACTAGATTTCTTGGTGTAAATCCAACCAAACTTTCCAGTGTTCTTTCTGGTATATCCTGGAGACAATGTGGAAAGGCACTGGGGAAGAGGAAAGACTTTCTACCCAGTAGGTAGCTTTTTCTCTTTTTCTTTCCCTGGAGTTTGTTTTCTTGTCCAAATCAAACTTTGGCTTGAGTTTGCATTGAAACATCTGTAGCCCTGCTTTAGACTTCTCTATAGCTGAAAGTTTTCCTGTGTCCCACCTGGTTCACAGCCACTCAGACCCAAGTAAACACACAGAGGCTTATATTATTTACAAATGATATGGCCTAATGGCTCAGCCTTTGCATTATCTAGTTCTTACATCTTAAATTAACCCATTTCTATAAATCTATAGTTTGCCACATGGCCTGTGGCTTACTGGTACCTTTACATCTTGCTTCTCATGGTGGTGGCTGGCAGCATCTCCTGACTCTGTCTTTCTCCTCCCTCTCTATCTGTTTGGATTTTTCACCTGCCTCTAAGCTGCCTTGCCATAGGCCAAATGGCTTTATTTATCAATCAATCAAAGCAACATATTTTCACAGCATAAAGAAAGACATTTCCCCATCACTTCCCCTTTTCTTTCTAAACAAAAGAAAGGTTTTAATTTTAACCTAGTATTTTTGTTTATGTTGTTGGTTACAAATTGTTATTGATCATAGTCAATATCTTTCTAAAAGAAGAAAGGGGGATATGATATGGATATATAGGATATAGATATGATAGTATGAAAAGAGTAGATTACTGAATCTGCTTTTAAAGAACAACTTGTTTAAAAATGTTTTACATTGCTATGGATTTTACTTCATTGATACAAATTTAAAATTAATTTTGTTACACTGTATGCATATTTCTATTCTTGTTTAAGGTATTATATTTGTACAGCTCATTTGAAATTGTCATGGATAATTTAGAAATACAGATTAATAATTAGTCTTCTATGATAGTCAAACTTATAGTCATGCTATGTTTTCTAGGTATACATAGATATAATTCAATTAGGTAGATAATCTTCAAACACTTCAAGGACATACAGAATATGGCATTTAAAATGTTTTAAAAACTTAGACTTTCCTGGACAATGAGACATGTCTGCTCCTGGCAGCACCAATTTACTTCAGAGAGGAGCATGGATATCAAAGACACTCTGTATGGAGTATATCTTCTTCTTGGCAAAAATAGCCATTTGGACATGAAACTGTTCTTGCCTGGACTGCTGATAATATGTTATATAAACTGGACATGCAGGACCCATAGGAAGGTGACCACTGAACTTTGCAAGACAAGATGGTCCTTCAGGTTCCCACTTCACAGAAGAAACCTCCAGACATTCTACAGGACACAAAGAAAAGTGACTGAAAGACAGTAGACCTGCAGGCTAAAGAATGGCTGCCCCAACATTGCAGAAGAACTTTGGGTAACTGTCCAGGTAGCCAGCTGTCTCTGTCATTCTATATTTTTGGAAGTTGCTTACAATGCTCTTCCTGTTTATCTAGGTAATATTATATCCTTCTGGGGCCTTTGATGTAGTTGAAGACTAGATAGTTATAATTTTCCTTGATTATGATAAAAGATAACTAGATATGAAACCTTTGACTCACAAATATAGGATATATAGAACATTTTCTTTGAATTTGCCCAATATCAATAGATTAGATATTGTAATTGTAATTCTTGCTTGATAACTGTTTTGTTATATATAATTTTACTATGTTAAAGTTAAAACTTTACTTTTTAATTAAACAGAAAGGGGGAAATGCTGGAATAATGCTTTTATACACTGGTTTAATAAAATGCTGATTGGCCAGTAGCCAGGCAGGAAGTATAGGCAGGATAAGCAGATAAGGTGAATTCTGGGAAGAGGAAGGCTAAATCAGGAGTTGCCAGCTAAACACAGAGGAAACAAGATGTGAAGGCAGAACTGACAAAAGGTGCTAAACACAGATAAGAATTATGGGTTAAGTGTAAGGGATAGTCAGTAATAAACCTGAGCAAATGACCAAGCAGTCATAATTAATATTAAGCCTCTGTGTGATTATTTTATAACAGACTTTGGGACCATGGGTGAGAGATTTGTCCCAACTGCGGGCTAGGTGGGACACAGAAAAACTTTGGACTACACTTCTCTGCCCTCTGCTCTTGCTGAGCTACATTGTTAGCTGAGAATTATTAATTTTAATTGAAAATAGAACATGATCCAGCCATGCCACTCCTGGAATCCTGGGTATATTATAACCATAAATTTAATTAATTAATTAATTAATTAATTAATTAATTAATTAATTAATTAATTAAAAAAATCAATGTTCCATGCTAGAGATGCCTGCACATTGTGTTTATTGTAACTCTATCCACAGTAGTCCATGATAGAATTAGCTTAAGTGCCTATAAAGAAAGAAAAAAATGTGTATACATGTTTCTAATTTTGCATTCTCAGAAAAGCTGCCCCTCAAACACTAATCCCAGCTTCTGTGATCAAGGAGAGAAGATGATTGTAGAATGTTCCTTGATTTTTCCTTATCTATAGTTATCTGTTATCTAACTTAGGCTTCTATTGCTATGATAAACCACCATGATGGAAGCAACTTGGAGAGAAAAGGGTTTGTTCATCTTATGCTTCCACATCACAGTTCATCATCAAAGGAAGTCAGGACAGGATCTCAAGCAGGGCAGGAACCTGGTGGCAGGAGCTGATACAGAGGCCATGGAAGGGCACTGTTACTGGCTTGCTCCCCATGGCTTGCTCAGCCTGCTTTCTTAGAGAACCCAGAATCGGCATCCCAGGGATGTCCCCACTGATAATGGGCTGGGCTCCCTTCCTCATTTGTCACTAATTAAAAAAATGTCTTTCAACTGGATCTTATTGAGGCATTTTCTCAGTTGAGTCTCCCACCTCTCTGATGACTCTAGCTTGTGTTAAGTTGACATAAAACTACCCAGTACATCTGTTGTTTCTCAAAGTGGAGCCCTGCAGATACTCCTTCCATCCACAGCAGAAATACCTTGTGTGTGCATACATACACACCTATGATAGAGTTATAGTCATCCCATTGAGGAAAAATGTATGGAATCGGGTAAAATTTGTACTAAGAGATGTAGGCAGAGTTTTCCTGTCCTGACCACCTGCACCCAAATCACCAACATGGAGACTTACATTAATTATTAATGCTCAGCCAATAGCTCAGGCTTGTTACTGACTAGCTCTTACAACTTAACCTATTTCTATTAATCTATGTGCTGCTCTGAGACTTGTGGCTCTTTGCCTCTATCCCATTTTCTATTTCTGATTCATTCTTCATCTGGCTGGTGACTCCTCTGACTCTGCCCTTCCTCATCCCATCAGTCTCAATTTGGCTTTCCTGCCTAACTTTATTCTGTTCAGCTATTGGCCAGCCAGCTTGTTTATTAAACTGATCATAGCGATATATATTCATACAGTGTACAGAAGGATTATTGCACAGCATCGGGAATTAAGGTAGGCTCAGAAAGACAAAAATTGTATGTTTTCTCTCATACAGAGAACATGAATTTAATATGCATAAAATACAAACAAGAAATCCTGTCCGTACATGGCAGTGGGAGGAAGATTATTGGGGAAGAAGAAAGAGGCTGTTGGGAGTGAGGGAGGGGGCAAGGAAGGGTGTCAGGAGGGGATTATGATCAGAGTGCATCCTATACATGTATCAACTGTTAGAATCAATTCACTGCATTGTGATACATAAAAAATGGTGAAGCATGAATAAAAGGGATCATTTACCTGAGGGATTGTTTTGAGAAAAAATTGCTCACATTGGTGCTGTGGACTCCACTTGGAGAAATAACAGGTAGCCAAAGACGAGGAAGAATTAAGACAGGGACACCCTACAGTCGTCTTCAATCTTTGGTGCCTGAAGCTGGGGTTAGCACTTGGAGAGCAGTTTTTCTGAGTGTGCAAAGTCATCAGTGCTAATCTGACAAAGGAAGAGAAGTTTGGAAGCCGATTGTTCCCAGCTGACTGGGGGACACTGTCTTTGGCCATCTTTCTCTGTCTCTACCTCTTCTTCAGCCTTTTTTGCTGGAAATGATTTCAAATGAGCTTTGGCTACTAGATGTGGGGTGATTTATCTCAGTGTTGTAATGTCAGCAAAAAGTACCTGTCTACATACATGTGTACACGTTTGAGCTTGAAACTATTCAGGAAAGATTCCCCACTTTTGACTGTCTAGCAACATGGCATCCTTTCCAAATTTTGTTTGTAAAACATCAATCCAGGGATGAAGTGAGACTTTCTCAGGGAAAAGGGGAGGAGTGGTTCTCATTAAGCCCAAAATTGTTGCCTTCCCATTAGTCATGTAAGCCAATGTACTTGATTTGAATTGCTGAGTAAAGAAAATGAATTAGCTGTTGGTACCACTCTCACCGGGTAGATGGGCCTCCCTTCAGCATGAGGTGTGGGGTGTTCTTAAGAGTTTTTTCTCAATCTCATAATTTAAGCAAGGTGATAAGCTGAGGCTTCTGAATCAACTTCCTGTGATTTCAAGAGGAATGGAACATCTGTTCTCCTGAAATAAACAACACAATCTGGAAGATTCCTCTAGCCTCCCAGGGGAGTGAGAACAACATGGGTGGGGCTCATTGACTCAAGGAGGGTCAATGACGACACTCAAGGGTCTGTGATGAGGATGGGAGAGATACATCCATCACTTTCAGCTTAACTTCAACAGTTGACTGGGGAAATAAGCAAAGTTCACAACAGTGTTACCGTGGTTTCCCACCCAGGGTTCTTACAGATAACCTATATGGAGCCTCAGAGTTCTTTGTAATTGGATGTAGTCCATTTCATGTGCTTAAAAACACCACTTTAAGAAGGGTTTATTGTAGAGCTGGGGAGACGGCCCAGTCAGGGAAGTGTCTGTCAAGCAAACATGAGGACCTGAGTTTAATACCAAGGCCGCATGGAAAAAGATGGGTGCAGCAGTGCATTGTGGTCCTGGCACCAGGGAGGTGGACACTGGAGACTGGATGATGCTTGAGGCGCACAAGGCCAGCCAGTCTAGCCAACTGGTGCACACCAAGTTCAATGAGTGACTGAAGAAATCAAACATCAACCTCTGGACTCTACTCACACACACCTGCACAAGTACACACACACACACTTGACTCTGCATGCCTGTGTGCATATGTCTCTGTGTATGACAGCGTGTGGATATGCCAGTGTGTGCTGTGGATTAAATGGCAGGACAGGCACTCCTTCTGCCAGCTTCCAAAAGTGTACTGTGGCATTCTCAACCTCAGAGAGGTCTGTGACACAGTCAAGGCCAGGTCCCTGAGACCTGACTATGAATGAAGGTCACAGTGTCTGAGCAGGTGCAGGCACACGGGCATTCACCTGTGGGAAACTGTCCTTTGGGCTCTGGAGGCCTCTCAATCACCCAGCAGAGTGCCCATTCTCCTGCACAGCTGAACTCTGCTGTTGCTGTGTGTATTTAAGATTCTCTGTGACTTGCAAGGACGAAAGAGGAGGTCCCTGGCCATTCCCTCAGCTCTCCACATATGATTTATCCATCTACTCAGTTGTTTGCTTAGTATTTTTAGTTGTATTTGCGGATCAAATCCAGGACTGAACGTGTGATAGAAACAGTCTCCCACTGACTGACAATCCCAGACTTTGCTGTATATTTTTAGAAACAAACAAATCATATCAGGGCATTGGAAACTCAATATTCTGACAGCCAACCTCGATGGGGTATTTTTCTCTTTCCCATGCACCATTCCAAACCCTTGGACTGTGCCACCTCAGCTGCTTCTCAGGCTGCTCTCTGAAGAACATACTTGTTCTGAATTCCAATACGCACTAGCAACACCAGTGACACTATTGTCTGGGATGTCTGCTGTCTCAGAGTGCTACACACGACCTCATTCCCTTCCTCCTCGGGTTAGGATAGATTGTTACATCCTGCTGCAGAAGGAGAGATGGAGGCACAGAGAGAAGAAGAATGATATCCAAGATCTCATAGCTGAAAGTCATTGGTGGAAAGTTCCAGGTAGAGCTGGCCAAACTTAGGAGACTGCATTCTCAACAAGTGGGCAATTCTGATCTCCACTATGAAATTTGACCCAGTGATTCTTTGAGCAAACCTTAGTTTCTATGGCCATTGCACCCTTTCAGGAATTCGATGTGACTTTTGCTACAATATGGGGTAGATCCTGAATGGTAAATTTACACTAAGCATAGCATTCTTTATTTCTTTTGTAAGTTTTTTTTTATACATGTGTATGTCTGCATGTATATATGTGTATATGCGTTTGGGTTCCTGTAGAGCACAAGAGGGTTTGGAATCCTTGGAGTTACAGATGATTGTGAGCCATCTGATGTGGATGCTGGGAACTGTACTCTGGTCCTCTGCAAGAGTAGCAAGCATTTTAACTTCTGAACTACCTCTCTAGCTCCTATTTCTCTCTCTCTCTCTCTCTCTCTCTCTCTCTCTCTCTCTCTCTCTCTCTCTCTCTCTCTCTCTCTCCTCCATTCTTCCATCATTCTTTCATTTGTCCTTATTTCCATTTTCCTTCCTTCCCTCTCTTCCTTCTTCCCTTCTTTTCTTGTCTCACCTCATAGCCTAGGCTAGCCTTGAACTTGGGATCTTCCTGCTTCGGTCCCCACAAGCACCACAGCACCTACTCCATGTAGCTCCACTTCTTGAGTAAAACAGAGAAATAAGGAAGCAGTATGTTGGATGTTCTTCTTTCTGGATGTGATCCAGCTATGATAATTTGATGTGACTTAGACATTTGACCTTCTTTTAAATTCCTCCACTCTGTAGTTAAGGGCAACCATTCAGTTAAGCTCTCCTCTAGAGAATGGTCCCACGCCACCTAACGATTGCAGGAGGAATTTCATGCTCAGCTCAATTGAGAGACCTTTAGAGTTGGGTGAGGGGCAAAATCATCTGGGACAAATCAGGGAGATGCAGGCCATTGCCTAAGGCATTGTGTCCACATCTGTCTGAGACACCAATGCTTTCAGGATTCACCATACATATGGCTGGATGGTTGTGACCACAGCCACCACTGTAGGCTCATGTTAACTGAAAAGTATTGTTTTTCCAGAAAAAAAAGCTAACAACCTGGTAAAATGCATGGATTAAGCATGTTTGTGACTTACCAAGCCTAAATAATGTCTTTACTCAAGGCTTTCTATTTCATGCAAGGCATTGTGCTAAGACTTTTTCATAGAGCATTCCATCTGTTCTTTTCTAATAATTACAAGAAAGGTTAAATTATCCATGTGGTCAAATTGGAGCTCAATGAAGCTGAACCGTTGTCTGTATTCACACAGGTAGTGTATGAGGGAAGTGAGAGCCAAGGCAGCAAAGGCCAGGCCGAGCTACTGCACAGCCCTGCCTGGGATGTGCAGACACGGACCAGGTACTTTCCTCATTGCAGTGACTGAATACCTGACAAGCAACTTCATGGAGAGGTCTGATTTGGGCTCAGAGTGTAAGCGGGGTTGTTGTCTACGACTGCGGCAGAGAGAGCATTGGGCAGCTGTTCACACTGTATACTCAGAGAAGGAAGACAAAATGGGGCCAAGCTATACAAGCTGGCTATACTGAAGGTCCACACCCCAGTTGCCCATTTCCTTGGCAAGGCTCTACCTTCCAAAGTTTCCAGAATCTTTCAAAACAGGGTCTAGATGGAGACCTAGTGATCAAATGCTGAAGCCTATGGATAACATTTCATGTTCAAACAACATCCCACACATACATATATATGTACACATGTATGCACTCATGCACATACATACATATACACACAGAGGTTTAAAGCCATAGAAACACAATTTATTCATCTAAAGAAAACTTTCAAACAAAGTTGTTGTTTTTTTTTTTAAAAAATCCTGTTTATATGTGTTTGTATATTCTCACAGACATCAAAGACATCAGATACCCCTGGAGCTGGAGTTACAGACAGATTGTTGTGAGGTACCTGATGTGGGTGCTGTGAACCAAATTGACACATGGCAGTGAGCCATCTCCCCAGCTGCTAAGAAATTTTTATATGAAAATACATCATCAGAATACAGTGCTGTATGCAGGCAAGAGAGTGGGGGCTGCCTACTGTTGTACACTGCAATATTAATAGTATTAATATTAATACAATGGACTCTGGAGAGGGCCAACTTCATGGTTTTGCATCGACAAACATGAGAAATTGAATCCTTCAAAATATTTTTAAAATGTTCAATAAAGTATTTTATTTTTACTTATTTGCTTGTTTTTATTCATCTATTTATTTTACATCCTGGCTGCAACCTCCCCCTTAATCCTCCCTTCCTAGTCCTTCTTCCCCACGCTCCCCTCCCACCCCCAATCCCCTCCGCTGCCATCTCCATCCAGGAAAGTGCAGGTCTCCTATGAGTATCAATAAATCATGGCAAATCAAGTTGCAGAAAGACTAAGCACATCCCTGTGTATTAAGGCTGGGCAACCTCTCAAAAGCCAGGAAAAGAGTCAGAGACAGCCCCTGTTCCCACTGTTAGGAGTCCCATAAGAGGACCAAGCTACACAACTGTCACATATATGCATTAGGCCTAGGTCGGTCTCATGCAGGCTCCCTGGTTGTTGGCACAGTTTCTGTGAGCCCCTTTTGAGCCCAGGTTAGTTGATTGTGTGACTGTCCTTGACCCTTCTGGCTCTTACACTCCTTTCTCCTCCTTTTCTGCTCCTCTACGGGATTCCTGAACTCCACCTAGTGTTTGGCTGTGGGTCTCTGCATCTGCCTCTCAGTTACTGACACCTCTCTGAGGACAACTGGGCCAGGCATCAATCTGGGCACAGATGATGGCCAGTTCAGTCTATGTCTCCACTATTGCTAGGAGTCTAAGGTGGGGTCCTCCCCATAGACTACTGGGAGATTTCCCTGCACCACCCCTTAGCAGTCCCCCTCAGCACTCTCCCCCTCGGTGTGCCCCCCAATCTGATTGCTCTGTTCCCATCCCCACCTGCCCTCAGTCCTCTCACCAAATCTCTTCTATTTCCCCTTTCCAGGGAGATCTGGGTGTACCCCCGTGAACTCTCCTTCTTACCTAGTCTCTCTGGGTCTGTGGACTGTAGCATAGTTATCCTTTATTTTTACAGCTAATGAATCCATTGAAATATTAAAAGGACAATTTATCATGATAGAGAGGCTTTTTCCCAGGGACTCAAGGGAAACGATTCCACCTGCACTGTCCTATAAGTACATCACTAGAGCAACAGAACTAGGAGATGAAAAGATATCCTATATCCCACGGCTTAGAAAACACAATACTGATGTTAACTTACTAAAAGACAAGTTTGGACTAAATGCAATCACTATTAAAATTTTAATCTCCTCTCTCTTTTTTTGGTAATAAATATCAGTTCTCATGCCATATGGAACTGTAGGTATCCTGGGTACCTAAGATGGTCTTGTAAAAAGAGAATAAATTCAGAGAACTCACACTTTTTTTGTCTCAAAACTTCCTACAATCTATGGTAACCAAAACTATGACATTGGTATAAAAACAGATTTGTGGACCCATGGGATGGAATGACAATCTAGAAATACATCTAAGGCCAATTGACCTTGGACAGGGGAGTCAGATCCACTCAATGGAGGAAAAGTAGACTTATTTGGGACAGTTGGCATTACACATGACAATAAGTGTAGTCAGACCCCTACCCTGTACTGCATAAAAATAACCTCAAAGCCAGGCGGTGGTGACACATGCCTTTAATCCCAGCACTTGGGAGGCAGAGGTAGGTGGATCTCTGAGAGTTTGAGGCCAGCCTGGTCTACAGAACGAGTTCCAGGACAGACTTCAAAGCTACACAAGGAAACCCTGTCTCAGATAAAAAAAAAAAAAACCCAACCCAAAACAAAACAAACAAACAAACAAACAAACAAAAACTCAAAATATATCAGTGGTCAAAAGTCAGGGGCCAGGGAGATGGTGAAGTGGGTAAAGCATTTGCTGTGAGGATCTGCGTTCGGGTGAAGCCTAGTGTGGGAGTGTGCATCTGTAATCCCAGCACTCCTACCCCGAGATGCAAGCCAGAGGCAGGAGAATCTGCAGAAGCAGGCGAGTCACCTAGTCTGATGTGTGTAGAGGAGAACAAGAGATTGTGTCTCAGAATAAGGTGGGAGGGGTCCTCTCACTTCCATACAATTCCTCTCTGTCTCTCTGTCTCTCTGTCTCTCTCTCTGTCTCTCTCTCTCTTTCACACACACACACACACACACACACACACACACACACTCACACACACAGGCATATGCACAGGTATACACATATAAACATACAATATAGTTCTTGGGAGAAACCTAAGGGTGAATAGTCAGGAACTTGCATCTGATTCTTAGATATGATACTAAAACCACCTATCAAAACAAACAAAATAAAAAGGTGTGTGTGTGTGTGTGTGTGTGTGTGTGTGTGTGTGTGTGTGTGTGTCCATATGCACTCATGGGTGTTCAGTATTAAAAGACAGAGAACAAGAGCCATGGCTTTTTAGAGCCACCATCACCCAGCATCTTAAATACAACTTCAGTGTGAAATAACTGGGGAGAGCCAAGGATGGTTTTCAGTGTCTTGCTGTTGCTGTTTTAACAACACCAAGTGCTCCAGTCTACAAGCATAAGTTGCTTTCTCATTTGTTTAGGATGCTGGAACACAAAAAGATGAGGGAATTTATTCATAATCTACCCTGTCACATGAGAAAAGGCCTGGGGCTTTGAGTTGAGTTCTTCCTCCCAGGGAGTGCTAGGAGAGTTATTCATCTGTAATTTGTGATCATTCAGACCAGGGCTAGTCTCTAGTTTCATCTGCTCTGGGGAAAACTTCCTCCTGGATAGTGTGAACCGTGTAGGGAAAGGGCTGCAAAGAGAATCCTGAAATGATGAAGACGTGTAATCAAATTGCTTTTAAGCACACTTCAGCACTTCAGGAGGATCCATTTATATATTAAGAATGAGTATGCTAATTGCAGCCATTCTTGTATATCCTTGAGGAATCTCTACCAGGCAAACCTCATTTGAATTGCTCTTTTCTTTCAACAAACATCCAGTCCTTGAGATGTTCTGATTTGGGCCTGACTCTGAATCATCACTTTTTTTTTTTTTTTGAAAAGATGAAATTATTAAGGCAGAAGGAGAATGGAGCAATTCAGCACTTACCAAACACCTAGCAAGTGGCTGGCAACAGGATCCTCATTCTTAACTCACGGCTAATGTAAAATGGAGATCAACTCCTTAGCAGATTACCTCCATGAAGAAAATATATAGAGCTAATTGTCTAATAGACTAAAAAGAGTGGGTATTGTGATGGCGACTCACATCAAAACCTTATTTAAATACTCCTCCCCCAAAGATTCCCTCTTCACCAATTGCTTCAGTTTCTCTCTACCACAGACCCCCAAATCAAGGACGCCTACTGTCTTCGATAACTTGACTGTCTCTCTGGATTATAAACATCATTCGGGAGGAGAAAAGTCAAGTGAATTGAACAGAAATGAGCAACTCTTTGTGCAGTATGTTCATTCTGTGTGTGGGTGGGGGGAGAGAGAGGAAGAGAGAGGAAGAGAGAGAGACTTCATCTGGTGTCACTTGAATTATTTCCTTTGCTCTTTGAAATGGCTCTCAGAATTTCTCTCTTCTGCCATCCTGCTTTCTAGAAAAGAAGGCTGCAGTGTGGAGAGATCTAGTACAAGGTTGCACAGCTTATCAGTGGTGAAAGTGATGATGGGATTGGTTGATTCCAGTATTCACGATGCAGAAAATGAGACAGAAATGAAGTCTGTGGCATTCTTGGTTTCCAGAGTATGGAATAATTGTTATGTC
The DNA here is from genome assembly GCF_049852395.1 of Peromyscus maniculatus bairdii. Lineage (NCBI taxonomy): Eukaryota > Metazoa > Chordata > Mammalia > Rodentia > Cricetidae > Peromyscus > Peromyscus maniculatus. The sequence goes on along the minus strand of NC_134852.1, from coordinate 127,424,627 downwards.
TCCCACATTGGACTTTCTATAGTGGTTCTTTGTGAGTGTTGATCAAATACCTATGAGGGTTCCCTACAAGGTTGATAGTCTAACACAAATAGTTAACAGGCTACCACCATGGACCAGATCCAGTGGGCTGTATATAAATAAAGTTTTATTGGCACACAGTAGGCCCACTCTTCAGGTTGAGTCCATGGCTGCTTTCAATGAGAAAGTTAAATAGTTGTGACAGAAATGGAGGATCCTCCAAGCCTAAAATATCTATAGCATGGACATTGACCATGATACCACAACAATATGGCTGCCTAAACAAGACCCAAACAGTAACAACACTAACAGACATGGAAGGGGGAATCTCACAGGTACCATCCCTAAACAAAGTTTAGGCAACTAATGATGACTGAGAGAGGGAGAATTAGTCTTCCCCAGGGATATGCCCTCTGATTGGTTCTCCAACACAAAGTGGTCAGTCAGCCTTGAAATCATATACATACAAGCAACACTGAGCAGACTGAGCAGATTGGTTTTATATATTTATGCATATAGATATGCAACAACAATAATAATCAAAGAAAAAAGAGGCCATGAACTTGAGAGGGAGTAGGGGAAGTGTGGGAGGGGTTAGAGGGAGGAAAAGAAAGAGGGAAAATGATGCGATTTTATTTTAGTTAAAAATTAGAAAAATAAGAAAAAGAAAAAAGAGGCACATCAGTCCCTCATTTAGAGAGTCAACTGAGAAAACACTTCAGAAATTGAAAACTGAAGAATTAAGTTGGTTGAAAGTGATCGCAAAGAGCAATGCAACTTCCAATGGGTAGGATGCTAGCGTGCAAATATGAATGACCAGCATCCTTCACACTCCTGTGAGGACACTGACAAGGACCAGTTAAGCTGACAGCTACACTAAGCACAAGCTCTTTCATCAGTAGGGCGGGTGAACTGTGACCCAAACAGTGTAAAAACACTAAGTGTGGAACGAGGGAGAAACAGAAAGATAGAAATAATTGGTATCAGTGAGGCACAAGCAGTTTTCTGTGCCTGTGTACCTGGTTGAAAAGGCACCAGGTTGTGCCTGGCAAGGATAATCCTGTACCCACTGCCTCAGAAGCAGGCATATGGGACATCACAATAAATGAGTCACCCAGTGTCAGGCAGCTGGCCGCCTCGCAGAAGGATGGATTGGGCTGGTGAGAGAGATCCCGACACTTGTGTTGCGTATCCATTAATGTCAGCCACAGGTTAATTCTGAGCAATTTCCAGGTGATCCAATAATTCATTAAACCGACGAAAACAAATCTTTGGAAAATCGAGCCAGTGACAGAGAGAAAGCCCATGATTTATTGTCCAGAGAGAAGTAAGTGTCTCTCGTTCCATTCTTCAGTCTGTTGAGTGAATCGACATGTGCAGAAGAGCAAAGTGGTGGAAGCCAGCAGCAGAGGAACCGCTTCCCTGTGCCCCTGCCCTTCCTCTGCGATGCTTCATCAGTGTGAGGTGGAAGGACCTATAAAGCAAGAGGACTTGAACACTGGGGTCAGGCAAGACTCAGTCCAGTGCCAGCTCTGTCCACAGTCAGCTTCCATGGTGTGTGTGTGTGTGTGTGTGTGTGTGTGTGTGTGTGTGTGTGTGTTGTACATCTTTTTGCAGAGGCCAGAGCAGGAATCCAAATGCACTACTTTATGTTTTCTATCTTAATCCCTTGATACAGGTCACTAAATGAATTTGGAACTGGCTGAGGATCAACAAACAAGTCCTCTTGATCCACTCTGTCTGTGGCCCCACAGGGCTTGGTTTATAGGCCTGTGCATGATCGTGCTCAACTTTTTACCATATGGGTTCTAGATCTGAACTCAGGTCCTCATGCTTGCACAATAAGTGTTCTTATCCTCCAAGTCATCTTTCTAGCCCCAGGGCTCCCATGGTACATTCTTCTGTGCTCAGGACTAGCTATGAAGAACGAAAACGACAAAGCTCAGTATGGATTGTCATTGGAGAAGAAGGCGGTGGTGTCTTCTTTCAGTGTGCAAACAGTGTGAGCACTTGGTATATGGCCATTCCTGCTGCTGTTACAAGGGTGTCATGGGATCCATGTGGATGTCCATGAAGAGACGTCTAGAGTCGCAAGGCTTTGCAACATGGAGCCACTAGAAGAAAGTGGACAATCAGAAGAACAGGATGAAGGGGTATTCTGGTGAACAAGTAGGAAAGGGTCCTCAGTGAAAGTAAAAGAGATGATGGATGAGTCAGGAATTTCTTTCCAAGTGGCCATGGGGTGGCTATGTAGTATGAAGATCAGGAGCATGTTGGTTTAAAGCTTGGATAAGACAGGTTTTAAGCTCAAACCTATTAGAGATGTGGGCGTAAACTCTATCCAAAGGGAAGGCTGCTTTCTCTAGCTCTTGTGTAAGCTGACCCACTCTTTCCATCAGAGTTCCTGTACACCTGAAGGGCCCACCCCACAAAATGCTTACTGTACTGAAGGGTCCACTCCGCAAAGAGCTTGCTGCCCTGAAGGGCCCACCCTGCAAAATGCTCGCTGCCCTGAAGGGTCCACCCCGCAAAATGCTCACTGCCCTGAAGGGCCCACCCTGCAACATGCTCACGGCCTTTTTTCATATCTTTTCAGCTCCTACGGACAGCACTTTGTCACAGATACAGCAGCCCAAAGAGGAAATTGTGACTGAAAATGTCTAAAAACCATAGAGGTCACTGAAAGGGCTTCTCCATCATGGGCTTCTGCTGCCCAATATGGATCCCCACCCTGCTGAAATGCATTTGGAGCATTATCTACTGGAGGTCTGTTAGACAAGGCTTAGCTGAAGTCCACAGACAGAGACTTTTAAGAGGAACCCTGAGCTTTGGATTGATATGTGTGAACAAGAAGCCTTGAACTTGATCCCTGTCTTTGAAAAGTTTAGATTAGTTCCAAAAGATAAGAAGCTTTGGAATCCGTATGGCATAATCTACCCCATTGGAGGAAGCCTTTCCCAAACTCGCTGGTGTTTCTCATGAGAGAATGATGGGCTCTCCAACACTGAAGCGGAACTTACGTGGCTTCCTGGGGGGAAGTATACATCTCTGGCTCATTCATGTCATGTGACTTGTTTTAGCCAATGGTACAGAAGACAATACAATGCCACCCACATTCAAGCAGAAATTGTAGAGCTTGCATTTCTGCCATTCATCTCCTTTTTTCTTCCCCTGTGGCTCCTGAATGGCATATCATTGATCGAGGCTGTTTCTTCAACCCGGCTCTTGGGGAGAGAAGAAGGTGCGGGGTCAGGACTGCAGGAGAGAGATGACCAGCGACAGACACTATGAGATCAAGAGAGAAAATTAAGTTGTTGGAAGCCACTGAAGTTTTGGGGATGTTTGTTAAGCAGTATAAGCTCCTAGGAACTAACTAATACAGAGAGGGAGAGGAGTCACTGAGTGAAGAGCTGGTCATTAAACACAATGAGAACAGAGATTTGTATTATCTGAAAGTTAAACTCCTCAAGATTAATCCTATAGAATATTGTCTTCCTGCTGATTCAGGAGGGCTTTGTTTACCGGTTTTGTGTTTGAGGTGCCAGTGATCAGACTCAAGGTCTTATGTATGCTATGCAGCACTCTGCCACTGAGCTACAGGCTCACCCGCCTGACGTGGGAGTCCGATTAAACTTAGCCTAGAAGAAGCTGTACTTCCCAATTCACTTACAGTCGGAACTTCATTGTTCAGAAGCTCATTCTTTCTGCCCGCTTCCTTGTCTTTCGTAGTTTTAGAGGAATTTTAGAACATCTCACGGATGTGAGTGAGCCCTGTTCTCCAATGGCAACAGCAAGACACTCGGAGAATCCCAAAGCCTCATGTGAGTCTGTGGACCTGAACATGAATAGCTTCATTTAATGATGTGGTCAATCTACTTCCCACTTTACAACTGAGAAAAAGGAGGCTTAAAGACATCAAGCCACATGCCCCTGACTGCACGGCTCCTGGATAGAAAGGGGACACAGAACAGGACATTTGTCTGTGCTTTTCTGACTTTCTTCAGTACCACAAACATGATTTAAGTGGAAGATAAAATACAATAGAATTAAAATGGTAGACAGGGGAAACAACTCAGTTGATAGAGTGGTTGTCTAGCATGCAGGAAGCCCCGGGATTGATCCTAGCACAGGGTAAAGCAGTGTGCTGGTGCTTGTCCTGAATTCCAGCACTGGAGAAGTGGAGGCAGGAGGCTCAGGAGCTCAAGTCAGCCTTTGTTACATAGTGAATTCTAGGCTAGCCTGGGCTACTTGGGAACTTTTCTTGGAAAAAGCAACCAACAAAAAGAGATGATAATAGTGCCTCTATTTCACACAGAAATGTTGGCCTGTGGAATTCCCAGGTGACAGTGTGGTGGAAAATAGAAATTATGAGAGAGACACACCATCTGGAGACCATACAAAGGAGCCCTAAAGAGCCAACATGGAAGATGGATCCTCTGTATGTAAGCCACTGCCCTGCACAATACTGAAAACAAGTGGTGGGAATAGAGGGTAAGAAGTCTCCATTTCTATTTTGGTAGGTTTCTCCTTTCTTTCAAAGTGATAAAAGCAACAGCTTTTGTTTAGCCCCCTAAACAAACTGTTTACTCTCCTCCCTCATGTGAAGCAAAACTGGGAAAAGTGTGGTGGTGCTCTGTGCATGGTAATGTTGTCTCAGCCTGTGTTATTAGTGATGCTATGGAGGTATTTAATTAATTACCGCTGACATATGTTTGTGCTGATGGTGAGCTCGCACTCTGCATCTGAACTCTCATCTGCCTTGAGAGCATCTCATATGCAAACCAATCTCCTAGCTTGAAACTAAGGAAAGATTGCAAAACATTCCAGAACAGTTAAGTTTGTCAAGTCCCAAGTTAGTTTAGCTCCATGCTCCTAACTTGGGGAGACTGTGCTCTTTCAACCATGTCTGGAGATGTCTTATTTATAACAACCAGGCTGTGTGAAGGGTTACTGCTGGCACTGGGTAGATAGAGTCTAGGGATCTTACCACAGTTTACAAGAACCTCCCCCAGCAGGAAGGGATCCGGCCCCAGTAATCTGTAATGCTAAGATTGAGAAACCTGACCTTGGTCAGGGCTTCCGTCTGGTTTGATCACTCTGCAGAGTGGGACAGCGGCTTACTCAAGGTCACACAGCAACTTAGTGAGAGAATGAGACTGCAGGTGATCTGCGCTGACTGGGAGCTCAGGCGGTGGAATTTGAAGATCTGGCTCCAAATCTTGGATTTGACCCTGCTAACTGGTGAGCCCTAGGCTCTCTTAGCTTTCTGTGCATCACAGACTTTACAAAGCAGGGATCATTGCTACCAATAGATCTGTCACCCTGGCTGGCCTGGGACTAACTTCTGTGTAGACCAAGTTGGCCTCAAACGCATATAGACCCACCGGCCTCTGCCTCCTGAATGCTGGGATTAAAAGCGTGTGCCACTATGCCTCCCTCTTCATCCATAGATCTTTGAGGATGAGCCAACGGGGCAAAGCAATCAATTCACCACCAAGTGTTACATAGTTTATTTTCTATTAAGTTTGAAGTCTGTGTTTTCCTATCAGTGGGACTAAGGGTAAACTAAGGCATATCATTAATTATAGTTATTACTGATACAAAGCAGGCATTTCCATTGGAATAGTCAGTCCATTCTCAGTCCTGCGAACAGAAATATTTGTAGCAGGGAAGACTGCCTCAGCCTCATGAATGTGGTTCAGTTAGTCACCATGACCTTTGACAAAAGGGTGGGTACCTCAGGATGGAGTCTCTCTCCCCCTTAGTCTGTTAACCTCAACACCAGCTTCACCTTTAGAAACAGACAGAAGATGTAGTTACTTGATGGATGACCATATAGCTCCAAAGACATCCAAGTCCAAACCCACAGATGCAGAGTCTGGGACTTTATATAGGAAAAGGGACTCTAAGGATGTGAGTAAGCTAATGCTCTTAGAACAGGAGGACTGTCTTTGTGTACCAGGGAGAGTTTTGTACCACTGTGACAAATACTCAAGAGAAGCAATGCAAGGAAGAAATAATCATTTTTGGGTCAGGCTTTCAGAAGGTTCAGTACACATTGCTTGAGTAAAATGTCATGGCCTCAGGAACAGAACATGCACGTGGGGAGGATGTTCTCACCTCATTATTGACAGGAAGGAGGGAAAGAGGAAGGGAGAGGGATGGGGGGTATTCCAAGGACTTGCTCCCAATGACCTACTTCCTACAGATAGACTCTATCTCCTAAAGTTCTAGAACATTCTAAAATAATAATACCTACTGGGGACAAAATGCAGTGGCCCATGCTATCTAGGTGGTTCCTAAACATAGTCCTCAAGGGTTATGAGGCACAAAAGTTGAAATAACTTGGAACAAGGTTGTTGTGGTTTGAGTGTGAAATATCCTCCATAGGTTCATGCATTTAACATTTGGTGCCCAGAAGGTGACACTGACTAGGGAGGCTGTGGAACCTTTGGGACTGCAGCCTCTCCAGCAAAAAGTGTTCTCTGGGGGCAAGGATTGAAGGTGATATATGCTCTAGATTCCAGTCTAACCTACTTCCTCATCTGCCACCTCACACTCCCACAGGTGTGAATGGAGCCTCCTCAGCTGCCTCATATTCCTGCAGGTGTGGATGGAGCCTCCTCAGCTGCCTTACACTCCTGCAGGTGTGGATGGAGCCTCCTCAGCTGCCTCACACTCCTGCAGGTGTGGATGGAGCCTCCTCAGCTGCCTCACACTCCTGCAGGTGTGGATGGAGCCTCCTCAGCTGCCTCACACTCCTGCAGGTGTGGATGGAGCCTCCTCAGCTGCCTCACACTCCTGCAGGTGTGGATGGAGCCTCCTCAGCTGCCTCACACTCCTGCAGGTGTGGATGGAGCCTCCTCAGCTGCCTCACACTCCTGCAGGTGTGGATGGAGCCTCCTTACCTGCCTCACACTCCTGCAGGTGTGGGCAGCCTCAAGCTGTAGCTCCGGACAAAATGCTCTGTCCAGGAGCCTCCATAAGGAACCAGCCCTGCGGATACTTTGACTTTAGTAGCCCCATGGTGCTCATTTTGGACTGTAACCTCACAGGTTTGTAGATGTGTTTCAGGCCACTAACATTGTAGCAAGTTAGCCAACATGGGGAGATTTTGATGGGCGAGAAAGGCAATGGGGTGTTGACTCCTTCATTGTTGAGGTTCAAGGTTACAGGACATTTTGGCTGACCCGAGGGACCTTATTTACCCACTATGATAGAGGAAGGCTACCACAAGTCTGGAGACTGAGTTCAGGCTTAATTGTATTGGGAAGAAGGTTGGTTCTGGGAAAGGATAGGGTCATGACTAAGGTCTTCCTACAACACCATGCTTTGATATTGTGTATGTGAGTGACAAGCTACAGCTTCTTCTGATGTCCCAAGCTAAGGTTACACGGCACAAATGACATACTTGGGGACCAAAGTGCCAAGCTCAGTGTAAAGCAGGGTGGTGTCATGATGGCCAGGCATGGGCAGTGGTGCCGGGGCAGGTGGTACAGTCAGGTAAGAGACTGGATGCATATGTGAGAGCCAGCAGGTCCCTACCTGAGGTGATAGCTCAGTCTCGAAATGACTTGCTGCTAATCGTGAGAACATGAGCTCGGTTGCTAGAACTCACGGAAAAGCCGGGTATGGTGGTACAAGCCTGTGACTGTGGCACTGGAGGTAAAGACAGGCAGATCCTGGGATCTTTGTCCAGCTGGTCTAGCTAAAATAACAAGTTCCAAGTCAGTAAGGCACTGTCTCAAAACAAAACAAAACAAACACCAAACCAGAAAGCAATCAAGAATCTTGGTGTCAACCTATGGACTTCACATGCAATATACAGACAAATGCACCTGCACACACACACACACACACACACACACACACACACACACACACACACACTTAAATGCAAGTCATTTTCACAGATTTGATATGTACCAGATTTTCCAGAAATGAAAACCAAGGTTTTGTGGTTCATAGCTAATGAGTCATTTACACCTCAAGAAGTCACAGGGCCAAAGGCAGTGTCAATTGTATTGTTCAAATCATCCCACAAAACATCCTTTTGCCTGTGTCCATCGTTGTTACCATCACTGATTCTATACACAGGCTCATGACATCATAATTTTATTAAGACTTCGTCTATTCATGAACATGCTTGAAACTGACATGTTCAAATATATGCTGAAATATTTTATTTTAACATTGCATTGTCTTTTTTAAAATAGTTGTGAGCATAGGCAGTTCCTATTACCTGTGGTTTTCACTTTGAGAAAGCAAAGAAAATATTATCAATTGTTGATCACAAAAGAGGCCGTTGGCACAGGTAGAATGACGGTCTTGGGCCTGGAGTCCCAAAAGAACTGTCCTCATCACTGTAAAGGAATAGATAGGTTCTGCCAACCAGCTAAGGGAGCAGTAGGAATGATCTGTCTTCTGTTTAAAGCCCTTGGATGAAAAGGAAGAAAATTGTCACCTGTGATAAAGTCGACTCCCACATCACTGGATGCTCTCCCAGGATGGAGATACTACAGACTGGGAAATGAACCAGGGTCCTGTGGGTTGAAGCTGAGAAACTATGGCAGGCAAGCTGTTGGGAAGAGAGTAAAGGACAGAGGGAAAGAAGGACAGAGGGAGAGGAGAGAGAAAGGGAAAGAGAGGAGTGAGAAAGGAAAGAGAGAGAAAAGAGGAAGAGGAGGAGAAGGAGAGAAATGGAGGAGATGAAAGAACAAGAGAAGGAGGGAGAGAGGGAGAGGAGAGGAGTCACAGAGCAGGGCTGTCTGCCACTCTGGAGGAGTCTGGGAAGCAGGGAAGGGCAACCTCACAGAAACTTCTGGTCTGCCCTGAAGTCCTCCCACAGGGAACAATTCCAAGAGCTCAGTGGGGAGGCACAGAAGCCAGTGGTTCAGCAGCTGCATCCCTGAGGGAGTGAGAGCAGGCCTGGCCATAAATCCACCTCCCAGCAGCCAGCAGGTTGCTGGATTCCCTAAACCTCCTGTTTATTAAACAAACAAACAAACAAACAACAAACAGTATGAGAACCACGTTGGTAAAGATGATGAAAAATACAATTCTCAACTGAGTGAGGTTGCCCTGACTCTAGCTCACACTTGAAAACACCTGAGGATCCTTTGATGCCACTGTGGTGGGAGAAGGGAGATGAAGGATGCTTCTGAGGCCCAGAGATCAAAGACCTGCATCTTGCTGGACATTCTGCAGGGTCCAAGATGAGTCTCCAGGACAAAGTCAGATTTGAATTCCTAATTTCCACAGGACTGAGTCAAGGTGTGGGATAATTGTTGAGAAGAGCTCGTGGGGTGCTGGAACATGGCAGTGTCTCAGGGAACAGTTCTTACTGGTGTCTCATTGTCTATCTCTCTTGCAGTTCCCAGACCAAGGAAGAAAGCAACACTTCACCATTCACTGCAGTGATCACTTCCACCCTCCTGTGAGGACCACAGTGCTTGGTATTTATTTAGGGCTTGCAGTGGGAGGTCATGTGTTCAGTGCTTCCCACACAGTGACTCAGGAGACTATTGGGAATACGAGCAGCATTTCGTGGAAGGAAAGTGGAGCCTATATGTGAATGGCTCACCACACAGAGTCCATAGTGTACACAGCTGTTCTTAAAACCTGGTAGTGCAGGCCTTCAATGCCAGCTACTTGGGAGGCTGAGGTGGGAGAATTGAAAGCCCAGTCTGGGCTAGAGTGAGTTCAAGTTCAGCCTATGTTCTGTGCAGTCCAAAGAACAATCTAGGGTAGTGGTGCTTTGGGCTGTGAATGACTGAGTTCGTTAAATCAATAGCAAACCAAAATTAAAGGATAAATAGCCAGTAGCATATATATAGGGAGAATAAAAAAATCCTCAAAATGGGGGGGCTTACGTCCTGCAGAAATCATTTGGGAAAGCCCTTTTGAGGCAGCCGCCGGGGGTTCATGATTGAGAATCCTGGGTGGAGAAGAGTGTCTCCTCAGGCTTCCAAGTAAAAGAAATAGCAACATACAGAGATGACACCATCAAGTCAGGCACATAGAACATCCAGCAGACCCCAACTGGGGAAGTGTGGCATCAGCAGAGTCCCTGTTGAGCTTTCTTACAGTGGTGGCCGAACTCCCACGGATGAACCTGTGACTTCTTTTTCTCACTGCAGGTACTTTTATGTCACAGGATAAACAACAGTGACCTCTGTTGGAAATGTTTGACCTCACAGCGCTCTCAAGGGCAAGTTCTTTTTTTCTCTTGGGCTGTTTGCTGCTCTTCTCCTCTATCACAGAGGTGGGAGCCCATCCCAGAAAAGAAGACTTGCAGGACACTTAGAGATACTAGCTTGTGTCTGAACTGGAAAAAGGACAACCCTGCTCCCAGAGTTGGCTTCTCATTGAGATTAAACAGCACATAACAATTTACTAATTTAATGTACATTACACTTGATCAATATAATGAGACTGTCTCAAAATTCAAAAAGGTCTAGGGATGTGATCCAGTGGTAGGCATTTCTTTAGCAAGCATGAGGTCCTAAGTTCAGTCCCCAGTACAGCAATAAAAGATAGATAAATAAGCAGACATTCAATTTATTAATTTATCAGCTCTACTGAGGTTTGATTAACAAAATAAGATAGAATAAATATAGTTTGAGGAATACACACACACACACACACATACACACACACATAGGTGATTACAACCATCAAGTTCACATTTATTAATCTATCCCCTAACTTAAACATAAGGTATCCTTCCTCAGCTTACAATACAGTGTCACTAATGCGGGTCACAATCCTGGACATTGGCTCCCCAGAACTTATTTACCTGACAACTGAAAGTATGAACAACATATTCCTATACCAAACCCTCAAACACGTATCCCATTTTATTTTTTGATTCTGTGAGTTTGGTTTCTTTTCTTTTTTAATTGTATGTGTAAGGGTGCCTGGCATATGTCTGTGAACTATAGTCATGCAGGGGCCTCCAGAGTTCAGAAGAGGTGTCAGGTCCCTGGACGTGGAGTTACTGATGATGGTAAGTCTTCTTGTGGGTGTTCACAGCCAAACCTGGGTCCTCAGCAAGAGCACTAAGTGTTCTTAAACTCCAAGCCATCTTTCCAGTCCTGGTTTGCTTTCTTTAATTCAAATATAAGTATATAGGATTTCTCATTGCCTGATGTATCTCAGCAGCCTAAGGTTTTCAAGTTTTATCGGTTATGGCAGAATTACGGCACCCCCCCCCCACTGTGTGTGCATTTCTTTAGCCATTTACCTGTCAACAGACACTTGTTTCCTCACTGTGTTTTTGTGAATAGTGCTACAATGGACATAGGAGTGCAGATATCCTTGTGAGTGACTGGTTTGTTTCAGAATACGTGCTCCACTAGCTGAATTGGTGGAGTTGGTTGTTAATCCTTCAGGAGTCTCCGGAAGCTATGCCGTGGTGATTGTTCCACTGCATCTTCCTATCAATGGTCATGGATGAGCCCAACCCTCCACTAGGCTCTATCAGATCAGTTCATGAAATATCATGACAGGAGGGTCATAGAAACCTAACCTACAGTCCCTCTAAAAATGGTGCTTTGTTACTCAATAATCCAGTGTTTTATAAAGATATTACTGAACTCGGTGGCCACAAATCATGGGAATAAACAGACACACAGACATATACAACTGGTTTTGTTTTCATTTTGTGATCCTAGCAACCTTTGTGCCTACTAAACAAACTGTGGTAGTTAATATTACCAATTTGACAGGATGTAGAATCAGCGAAGAGGGAAATCTCTGGGCATGCCTGTGAGGTTGTTTCTAGATTGGCCTAATTGAGGCAGGAAGACCCACCCTAAATCTGAATGACACCAAAGGATAAAAGACCCGCATTCATTGCTCTGTTTCTCAAGTATGGACATCACATGACCAGCCACCCCACACTCCTGCTGCCATGCCTTCCCCCCAGTATGGACTGTACCCTCATAATGTAGACCGAACAAACCCTCTCTCCTGACATTGCTTTTGTCAAACATTTTTGTTAGTAAAACCAAACTAAGACAAGCAACTAATACAGACATGACTATGCCAGAGCTATGAGAGGCCAAGCCACTTGCTGTATTTACGCTGACCTAGCAATCAAACTCCACTTAGCACAACTAGCCACCACTTTCTGCAGGGCATAGTCATTTGGGGGACTGAACTGAGTCCTTTAGAGCATTCAGAAGCCCAGACAATTTTAACTGAAGCAGATATATTCCTTCCCCTTTCCAGAAAGAGTTAAATTCTAATCAGTTCAGAATACACACCCATGGAATGTTCTAGAATACTGTCTTACTGCATCTGTAGAGAGGACAAAGCTCAACCCAGCAGACTGAGAGAAATGAGAGAAAGTTCAAGTACTTATTTTTAATTTAGAAGAGAAAAATGAATGATAAATCAGTATCATGTCCACATTTTGGCCATTTTATCAATTTCTTTATTTCTGGTTCCAAGGCATACTTCTTTTTAAATACATTAACAGGACTCTTCCACAAGATTTTTGAAATTTGAGATTTTAATGCTATTGTTTGTTTCAAGATCTTAATGGTTCTTTTCATGGTCTTTTCCTCCTAATTCATCTCATTTGAAAAGTCTGGTGTCTTACTTTAGTTCTTCTGATGAGCTGAATGCTCATAGTAAATATGCAGACTCTGTTCCCACCATGTATTTCCCAGGACCTTCTGGACATTCCATGTTTTCTCAAAAATGACTCAAATATTCCACTGCGCTTCTGAAGATTCCAGAGTCTTCTATGCCTACAGTTCATGCCAGGTTTGCTTTCTTGTCAGTCTCACTAATCCCTCACTCCAGGGATCCCAGTGCAGATGTGGGATCTCAAAAACTTCCAGATTCTGAGTCCAACATCCACAAAACACACATGTGAGCAACAGCTGTCATGCTGGAAAGTTTTGGTGATGGATGACTTCTAACACATGGCTTAAAAATTGAGTTTTAGAGAGCTGGGGCAATGCTCTGTAGGTCAAATCCTTGCCAAGGAAGCACAAGTACCTGAGTTTGGATCCCTGTACACCATGGGAGTCGGTGCCTATGAACCCAGCACTCTGGAGACAGAGGCAAGAGAATCTCTAAAGCTCACTGGCCAGTCAATCTAACCAAATAGGTGGGATTCGGGCTCAGTGAGAGATCGTGTCTCAAAAAATGAAGTGGAGATCAATAGTTGAAGACCTCCACATGCGTACACCCACTCACGTGTGCATGTACACAAACACATAGCCATGCATACCCCCAACACACACACACACACACACACACACACACACACACACACACACACGGTTTTAGACATAGGTGATCCTAATGGCCACTCTTAGTGCTTTCTGGATGTTCCTCTACAGCTTTCCTCTCTTGCTTCTTTTACCCCATCCCTGGTCACCTACCTTTGTCTTCTTGTGTCTCTACCCTTAAAGCTCATTATCCAAATATTTTTTTTCTAAAAAAAGACAGAGTGCTCTAAAGAGCAGTTTTCATGCCAGTTATAAAAATAACACCTCTCCTTCTTTCTCTGTAGGAGGAAGGTCACCGGAGAGAAGATCAGGCTAGAATCAGCCAGGTTCCAAAATTCAAGCCTGTGTGGAGGTGAGTCCAAAAATACCAGTGCATAAAGAACAATGGGCCTCCACACCTTTTCTTTGCTTCACATTAGCCCACTCTGATTGTTCATTTTTGCAGGAAGAATGTTAACGGCAGTTTCCAACCTCAAACGCTATCTCTTTTAAACAAAGATGGCCAAATTCACATCACAAAGCAGAGATTGCTTAGAAAAGTTGAAAATCCATGCAACAGCCTGCCTTTGGCAGTTCTCAACACTTAGTTTCCAGTACCAGCTATGCTTGGGAAGGCCAGATCCCTCCAACATAGCTCTGATAGTGCTGACCTCTATATCACAGGGACTGCTGGAGTATTTTTTCCTACTTGGTTACATTGTTTAATTAATTCTCTATCGGGTGCCAATCAGGCAGGGACAATTTTCACCCCGATTTCACAGATGAGAAACCCAAGGCAGAAGAACCACCCAAAGCAATTATAAACCAGGGCAACTTAGATTCAGAATACATGTTCTCAAAAATGAACGTCTCTCTGATTTCATAAGCAGCAATTACCAGGTGACCCCAGAATCTGGTTGTCCAACTTAGAATTATTATGATACCAAGGCCTTGGGAGTAATCTCCTTAGATTCATCCAGTGTCAGCCTAAATACAACCCCCTAGACCAGTTTGCTCCAACTCCACGGCAAGGTATTCCTGCTACCATGTCTTCTCCCTTCCCTGAGTGCTGTTTGCCAACCTGAGCTGGAACCGCTAAGCAATTATTTGTGCAATGACTTCAAATATGTCTTTTTAACTATGAGTGAAGGTTGTTTGACTTGTAGTTTGGCCTCAACAAATATTTGCTTAGAGCTTGCATGTATGAGAGTAAAGGCAGAAGAGCCTAAAAATAACTCCTGGTAAAACACCTTTCTCAGCCTGGAACCTGGCGACATCTGGGGCTGGGCAATTCTTGGTTGAGAGTGGGGCTTTGTTTTCAGCATTGGACCAGAAGAGTGACAGTGATAGTTAATGCTGATTGTCAGTTTGACAGGATCGAGTCTCACCTAGGAGACAAGTCTAGGCATGTCTGTGAGTTTCTGGATTGGGTTAATTGAAGTGAGATGACCCACCCTGAATGAGAATGGCAACATCCCTGGGGGAGGGTCCTGCATTGTATATAAAGGTGAAAGTGAGTTGAGTAGCAGCATTCATTTCTTTCCACTGCTTGAGTGCAGATACAATGTGACCAGCTGCCTCAGGCTCATGCTTTCTGGCCACATTGGATAGCACCCTCACAATGTGAGCCAAAACCACTCCCCCTTCTTTAAATTGCTTTCATCAGGTATCTGGTCACCACAGAAAGAAAAGGGGGTTTTGCTTTGCTTGTTTGTTTGTTTGTTGAGGCATGGGCTGATTATATTGCTCAGTCTGGCTTTGAACTCATAATCCTCCTGCTTCAGCCTTCCAAGTGCTGGGATTACAAGTGTGAGCCACCACACTAGCACGAAGGGAGTGTTCTTAAAGCGTTGTTTTTGCAAATGTGTCTCTAGGTGCCCCAGTTCCCATCTGTATTTGTGAGCCGCCATCTGGAAGACAAACATGGTCGGGGTTCCTGGGAATTTCCCTGCCTGGCATTTAAAATTAACAAGTCTTCCCTGAGTGAATGAAACTGGTGAAACTACTTTCCCCACTCAGGGATGATGGCAACACAGTCGCCATTATTTGTTAAAGGTGCATTTATTTCTCACTGAATCTTGTCCACTTGTGGACAAGGCAGTTGAACAAAGCCTTTGGACTCCAGAGCTGCTGGGCTGCTTGTCTTCTACACTTGCTTTGAACTCTAAACCGCATGTCAAACATTTAGAACGCTTTCTCCCTGCTGCTGCCTTCCCTAGTGCCAGAAGGTGTGGTGTGGGAAAGAAAATTATCAGAGGTCTTATCTGGTACTGGATCTGCATGCTACCACACTAACTTGCTAGGCAAGATGCACCCACTGGTGCAGTAGTAGCAGCATGACTGCCATGGAGGTACCAGCTACATTCTGGTCGGATCTCAGACCCACTCCACAGAAAGAAAGTCACGCTCAGTACTGTGAAACTGGTCAAAAGCCCATGGCTGGGGAGGTCAAAAGCTCTAGGGGGAATCCACCTCTATTGTTTGGTAAATGGACATACTGTGTAGCTGCCTTCTGAATAGTTATATTTATATAACTATTCAGCCTTAGGGAAGATTTCTCAGTAGTGGACAGTGGTTAACGCAGAGATTCATAACTGATCTACATTCTAAGGATAAGTGACTGCTGAGTGCTCAGCTCTATGTTGAGGGTCATCTGTATCACTCAGTCCACCCAGGCTCCGGGTACATTGCAGAAGCAGGTGGTGGAAAGAATACATCAATAAGAACTGGAGGATGAGGGAGAGTAATGACGTGCTGTCTTCTGGATGTGACACAGATGTTACGCTCATGAACTAACAGCAGCTGTGGTTGTCTGGACAAACACATGCAAGGGAGAACTCTACCAAATGAGTCACATCCCCGTCCAGGATGATGCTTTCTGATTCTTGTTTTCCTTTTCGGTTATGGTCGATTCTCTGGAACGCTCCATCTACCTGATTATTGCTTCAGGACAGAAGGCATGACCAAGAAAATGTATTTACTAGTCACTATATCCCAGTGCAGCGCTGGAGTGATAGTCACCTCCAGCTACAGGGCCTTAAATACAGAGCTGAGAATGCTGTGTTTCTATTTCAAGGCGTGCCATGGAATAATGGTACCCATGGGGATTGAGGGAGCCCTGTGAAGGATTGAGCAAAACAACTCTTGCTGTGGCTCTTCTTCTCTTCCCTAACTGATCCCCAGCCCTTAGAGGGACTTAATGTGCATGGAAAAAAAGCTGGTGTCACCACAAGGAAAGAACCTGTAGTCTTAGAGTGGCCTTGAGAGGTGTTGTGTAGGCTTTTAGAGACCTGCTTTTTCCTTGAATTAATGCAGGCAGAGCATGCTCTAAAGGGATCAGGCACACATGTATATGTATGTATATAAACATATGTATATGTATGTATGGGAGGGCATGTATGCATATGCATGCACATATCTATCCAAGTGTGTTTATATATACACATGTGTACCACAGAATGCATGCATGTACTGTATGCATATATATGTCTGCATGTGTGTACATGCATATTTGTATGTGTGTGCATGTATATGGATATATATATTTATGTATACATCATAATTTTTGTTCTTTTTTTGTTGAGACAGGGTCTCACTATGTAGTTCTGGCTGGCTTGGAATTCACTATGTAGAACAGACTGACCTCAAACTCATCCACTTGCCTCTGTCTCCCAAGTGCTGGGACAAAAGATGTGTGCCATCACACCTGGCCCTCCATAATAATTTCTGTGTAGATGTTGCATGTGAAAGGAAACACATTGCATTTGTCTGGATTGTTTCCTGTAATGTATACTGTCCAGGTTCCTTTCTCCTCCTGACACCTTCTGTTTGGTCCAAACCTGCTGATGTCCCAGTTGCAGGGAACTGTGAGGCAAGGGAAAAGGACCCCACACCAGGAGCTGCTGATCGAATGACCCCTTGGAGAGTTCAGATGGAATCCGTGATGGATGCAGCACCTTTGGGGACACTTCTTCCTGCAGGTGTCTGGAGAGAAGAGGCTCTATTCTCTCGCTTTAGACACCATGGTGGGGAGCTGAGGGCCAGGAGAGGGGCTGTGCTTCTGGAAGGTGGAGGCTGGATGAAGCAGATCTGTGGAATCCTCTAGGACTCAGCTCACCTGTGCTTCCTCTTCCTTACTGTTCCCCCAGCCTTTAAGCTAGGGGTCCTAAAGTCATTGGTGTGCACCTGTTGGCTGTCTGTGTGTCTGTGTGTCCAGGACCTATTTGACAGGTACTCAAAGCTTATGGATACCTTCTCAATCTAGTGGCTTTACAGGAAAAAAATGCATTGCATTTCAATGAAACTAATTGCATTGGAAAATATCTATCAAAATATTTAATACTACGTATGTAGAAGGTAATAGATGGCTTCGTTATTAACACATGAAATAAAAAGACCTAGTGGTGGCTCTAAGAGTTTCCTAATTTTGAAATGGAAATATAGGCAAGTGCTGTTTTGAAACATCTACACTTGTAACATGATAATTATCTGTGACTTCCACCAGAGACATAATCATTGTTGAACTGTCACTATTGTGACTTGTTCCTTCATTCCTAGTGAGAGACAGATCAGATTTCAGTCAGAAGCTGGTGAGAGCAGGTAACTGTTCTTCGCCATTTCTCTCTGAGTTCATGATTGTATCAGGCAGGGTTCTCTAGAGGAACAGAACAGATAGAATATATATATGCATACACATACATGTATAAATATATACATATATGTATACATACACATATACATAATAATTAGAGTGGTTTATAGGCTATAGTCCAGCTAGTCCAACAATGGCTGTCTACCAAAGGAAAGTCCAAGAATCCAATAGTTTTTCAGTCCACAAGGCTGGATGTCTCAGCTGGTCTTCAGTATATGCTGCAGTCCCAGAGAAGTAGGCTCTAATTGCCAGTGAAGGAATGAACTTGCCAATAAGAGCAAGGGTAAACAGGCAAAGATACAGAGGTTCCTTCTTCCATGTTCTTTACACAGGCTTCTACTACAAATGATTTAATTAAGAAAGACTGTCTTGGAGGTATACTCAGCCACTTCAGATGTGGTCAAGTTGACAACCAAGAATAGCCACCACAATGACATTTTTGAATGCCAATTGTAGACCAGGCTAGAAACCTGACTTTAACATCAGAGTGACCAAGGGATGACTTATGAACAAGAAATTTATTTCTTACAATTCTGGAAGACGGAAGTAGAAAACTGGTGTGCCAATAAACTTTGGGTTTGCTGAGGTTTACTTCCTGGTTCTAGATCTGGCTGTCTTGCTATGGCTTCCAATGATAGAAGTGACAAGACCCACTCTGGAGTGTAAAGACCCTAATCCTATTCACTGGTCACTGATATTGTGCCTTCTCAAGGGCCTACTTCCTACCTTGGGAGCTTGGACTCCTGGCATAAGAACTGGGAAAAGGGTGGGTGAGTACAGACATCCAATCACAGCAACACTTCATACTCAGTGGGCTCAAGTGGGCTCCTAACCTTCCTTCACCTCACATGATCAGTGATACTCTGATCATCTCAGTCAAATGAGGCCCCTACAATGCCTGAGGTCAGAGAACTTGAGGTCACCTTGAGTCCCATTCCTCTTGACCCATCAACAAGGCCTGTCCACTTGAACACCACAGAGGCTCACACCCTGGCTCTGCTCCTGGCCTTGGATGAAGCATGCTTGTTCTTCACCTCTCATGTGTTCTTCTCCCTCCTCTTCCCTTCCTTTCTCTCTGTGTATGTGTCTGAACATTCCAGACTGACTTCCAACTCAAGATATAGCCAAGGATGACCTTTAATCTGACATTCCTGTCTCACCTCCTAAGTACGTTGGAATTTTAGGGATTTGCCATCAAGCTCAGGTAACATGATAGCCAGAAGTTTGTCTCCTTGGTCTAGATCCCATCAGGTTGGCCAGTAGCCTTAGCCATCACACCTTCTGTCCTAGGCCTCATCTTTCTTCTGCTTCCTGCACTTGCTCTTACACACTCAGCAGCAATAGATGCATGAAACGTCCCAACTTCTCTTTGCAGTCTGCCTCCTTTAAGAATGGGAGTGATCGCATAGCACAGTGCGTGCCTGGGTTGGAGAACAAGGATTCATGCACCCACAGTCTATTTATCAAGTACATAGGTGGATCATCCAGTGTCTACAAAACTTTTGCTTACCCCAAAGCCAGCCCAGAAGACTCACTCAAGAGAACTTGAGGCCTCACTCTGGAGTCACTGGGTTACCTCACAATCACTCATGTAGGAATCAATATGCAGACCCTTTACTGAAGCAGCTGAGGGGACAATGGTAACACAGGGGACTCCAGCTAACCCACTTCCTTTCATGCCCTAGCACAGTCCTCCTCACCTGTGCAGGTATCTAAGCAGGTTCCTGGTGGCCAAAGACGTCATTTTCCTTTCACTTGCCTGAGGTCAGGTTCACACAAGTTTAATCCATTTCCTTCCACTGCAGGAAAATCTACTTATTAACTGAACATTTGCACAAATTTTCCTCATACTATGAGCATACACTTGAAGCTAGTTATGTGCTTGTCTACCTCTTCGGATGGCCATGCAGTTCTAGAAGGAAAGACTGTGGGAGTGACTGGGGCTGGGTTTATCTGGCAGATAGGAAATGCAGGTCAGCCATGATGGATGGAATTACTATCCTGAGTTTATCGAGTTGTTCTCGCTTCCTTGTATTAAAATGGCGACCTTATTTGTAGCAGTGTCTAAGGTTGATGTGAGATGGAGGGAGTTAGGGAGCAGCAGGGACAGTCTCAGGTGCGTGGAACCTCCAGCAAGTGCAGTTCATTGTCCTTATTGATGGTGTTGCCATTCAAGCACTCACTTGACACATGGTAGTACTTCCCTGGAAACAGTTCTGTGAGATGATCAGCCAGCATTGATCACACGACAACATTCAACAGTTATTGAGAAGCTAATCAAATGCCAAGTTGGGAGCTGTTTTCAAATGCATGGTCCAACCTCCACAGCAGCCAGAGGAGACAAAGACAAGTTGGAAGTTAGGGAAGTGATGGGAGTAGACTCAGAGAGGTTAAGTGGCCTGCCCAAGGCCACCCAGCAAAGAAGTGGAAGAGAGCTGGAGCCGAGCCCTTCCATATCACGACTCTTAACAGTTTCATGGTGACAGTTTTCACTCTTTGTTCTAGAAAGGTGAAATAACAAAGTGGGAAGGAAGCTAAGCAATCAGTCACTTGAATCAGAGCTGAGACTGGATATGGGTAGGATGCTGGCTAGGCTGGCACATGCTTCACAAACATGAGTGACTCCAGGGGAGGTCAGGTGTCCTGGTGAGTCTTGGAGGGTGCATTCATTTAGCATACAGAATAAAAGCAGTCATGCCCCTCAATCCCAATGGACATGAGGACATGAAGCAGCTACTTACAAGACATATTTAAGTGCCAGGCTTGGGTCTCTGAGTCCTCACAGCGGGTATTGACTGGGTCTGGGGTGGAAGAAACAACAGCAGCTGAGATCCATGCTTTTGCAAGAGGTAAAGAGTGTTGGCATGGTCCAGGTGCTGTTTGGGCCTGAAGGTATTTTCCAGATCAAAGACTGAGTGAAAATGGACTAATGTGCATTTCCTCCCAGCATGGGATTTAATTACCAGGAGAGGCCATATGCACCTCTTTGCAGGGACAGGCATGTGGGTGGAAGCTATACAGGGTTAATATTCTTTCTTCCAGTTTATGAGCTTCATTGATTTTCTGAGAGAGAAAGACTACCCTTTGACCTTGTTCCCAGGGGCAGGTTTACTGGAACCAAAGAGGCTGCCAGCTGTTTGCAGAGGATGCTTGACTCCCTTGAGAGACAGAAGGTAGCCATAGGCAGAAGGTAGAAAGGTTACCCTGCCTGACAGACAGCAAGTCACTTATGTAGGTTGAAAAGGGCCAAGGGAAAAAACTCTGACCCCAACTAGACCTAAGACCTGGGCCAAGGAAAAATAGCCCTGACCTTAACTTGACCTCAGGACAAGGGCTTGAAAATACCTGAGCTTGTCCCAGAGTCAGGCTACAGAATCCCAACAATCCCCAAAGCCCCTGAGCTCAAAATGCCACCAGTCCCTGAGTTTGACACAGAATTAGACCACAAAAGCTCAGCAATCCTAAGCCACCCTGGAAAGCTCCCTACCCCCCAAATCCTATATAAGGTCTGTACCCTCTTCAGGTTGCTGCTGTTTCTCACCCAAAGCAGCCACCCTCCTGGATTCTTCCTTCCCAATACATCTCTTGAATGAGGTCTGTTGTACCATGTGACATTTTCACCAGAGCTCAGCTGTAACAACTTTTGCCAGAGCAAAGCCCAGCATATTGTAGCAGAACTTTCTCTGGGGAAACTTTCCTCTAGCAGAACAGAGCTGTAACACTTCTCTTGAGCAGAGCTGTAACAACTTCCCTGGGGGAACCCTCCCCTGCTGGAGCATAGTTGTTATACTTGCACTGGGGAAGCCTTTCCCTGGAGCAGCATTATAAGCTGCTATGTTATGGTAACTTTGTGGTATTCCTTGGCTCCCGACTGCCAGGATACCTTTCCATCTGAGCCACAATGCTTACAACCTGCTCACACCAGCTGCTTTCCAGCAGTTACTGTGAAAGCAATACAGACCCCATCTAAGGGTAGGGCCAACATCTTAGACCACCTGCTGTACTCAGTTCCAGAAAGGACCTCAGGAATGTGCCATGGCAACTAGAATAGATACAGAGCGGTATGCTCCTGCAGACATTCTCTCTGCAGTTATGGCCCTTGAAGATATCCAGATAATCTTGCTGAGCAATCCAGATAATCTTGTTCAGCGGGTTGTGGTTCCCCACCAAAAGTCTAACCCAGTGGTTTCAAATGTGGCTTGGAGCCGAAAGTCTAGACTAATAGTTTCAAAAAGTCACCTTGTCCCATATCCCTTCTACCCAATCCCAAGCATGTAATTCCTGGCTTGCCATTTTTCCCTATAAAAACTCTTTATATCCGGGCTCACAGCCGCCGCCACATTTCCTTCCATCTGCCATGTGGTAGGCCAGGTTGAACCTGACAATAAAAGGACCCTTATGTGCTTGCATCAAAGCCAGCTCCTTGGTGGTCTCTGGGGGTTTCTTGAGATGGGTACAACATTACCAAATCTTTCCCAGAGTAACTCCTCAGCCTCCTTCTCATTGCCTGTTTCTCCTAGTACCATAGACATTGTCCTACCCAGGCCGCCATCTTGTCATTGAATGGAGTCTTAGTCTCATCTGAACTAATAGAGTTGCATTTGGTGAGACTGTAGTGTGAGGTACATTATATAGGGAAATTGGGGAACACCTGAACAATAGCAATGCTAATACATATCCCTGTGTACTCTAAAGAGTTCTTTTCATGGTCTTCTGAGCCCCGCCCCCCATTTTGGCCCCTGTCATTCACTTCCTTTGTCCCTCTTCCTCTTCCCCACTGTGCTACATTACAGTGAATTTCTTCAAGCTTTTTGGAAATACACAATTCCTCCCATGTTGTTCCCTTGAAAATCTCAACAAAAACATCTTCAAGGCTGGCAAGATTATAAATGAGCACCACCACATCTGTCCTGCAGGTAAACATGCTTGCTACAAAAGCCTGAAAACTTGAGTTTGACTCCCAGAATTCATGTAAAAGGATGGATGTGATGGGTGCTCATCTGTACTCCCAGGACTCCTATGGGGAGAGGGAAGAATCACCCAGAAGTTGTGAGTCGGTCAGCCTGGAATGTCTAACCTAAAGAACCAATGTGAGTCCTTGCTTAAATTCAGCAAGGTAGAAGGAAAGAACTGACTCCTAAAGTTTTCCTCTGACATCCACATGTGTACACACACACACACACACACACACACACACACACACACACGTCGTCTTCACAGGATCCTTGCCAACTCCCTCATCTGCAATCTAAATTAGAGCCCATGCATTATGCCCATCATTTCCAGCATTTCTCAGCTTTATAAGCTCATATCTGTGACTTTTGTTTACCAAGTCTTCCCCGCTGGAACGTATGGCCCACAAGGGCAGATATTCTTCTGTCTTGTTCGTCACTTTATCTCCTGTGCTTGAACTGATCCCATAAATATTTATGCAGTTCTTCTGAAGCACAGGATCCTATGCTAGGTGCTGGAGATACAAAAGATAAGACACCACCTGCGGAAGATAGCTGGACAAACAGCCCTCTACTCAAGCCTGCATATGCATAATTTAAAGAAACAAGACTGGATACACCTTCCAGTACCTACTCTTCCCTAAACAAAAATCAAGATTCAGTTAGGCAGGAGAGCTGGCTTAGAAGACACCTGATAATGTCCGCCAAGGGTGGATTTGGGTTTTATTCCAACATCCTCCTCTGTATGTGGGAAGTGGCGGTCCTCTCTTAGCTCCTGGGCTGTGGAAACCACTGCTTGCTCCAGCTGCGCCTGCTGCTGCTCACTCAGAGCTCAGACATTCCCAGTGATTATGCAGAGCAGCCAAGGCGCTCTTGTTTCTCAGAATATTCTCAAGAAATAAGACCGCATTAATAATTTGTTTTCGTGGTATGGGCCATTTGGTTGCAAAACGATATTCCAGTCCTAGCACGCCACTTCCTTCCCTCATTTACATTCACTGCTGGTTTAATTATGCTTTTCAGTCAGAATACTTATTAATTTTATAGACCTACCTGAAAATTAAATTGGATAAATTCCTTGTGCTTGGTACCTTGAAAATGTGTGGTGTGATGTGGCTTTTTTTTCCCAAGCTGTTGCCAGAGCCCACTTTGGTCCTGTGCAATTTGGTTCTTCTGTAAATTCATCTGCAAATAACACCATGTTAGTTTAAAGGATGTTCATCATTTCTAATCAGGAAGAACACTGCAGAGTGCAGCCCTGTTCAGGCCAAAGTAGGATGATGATGATGAAGAATATAGTCAAATATCTCATTTTCTCTCTGGGGAGGGAGTCTGCCCTGAGGGGCTGGTGTGCCTGGTTGACATGTACAAAGAACACAGTATGATGCAGGAAAGAATCAATAAGCCAACAAGCCACTGAGTACAGAGGGATTATGGGATTGGGAGGGGAGTGGGGAAGAGGGCCAAAGATTAAAATGCCAATGTGTAAGTATGACGACCTGAGTTCAGATCCTCGGAACCCACATGGAAGTTGGGTGTGGTCATGTGCATCTGTAACCCGAGGGCAGAGACAGGTAGACTCTGGGGGACTTTGCTGGTCAGTCAGTCTAGCCAAATCAGTGACTCGGTGTTCAGTGACAGACCCTCACACACACACACACACACACACACACACACACACACACACACACACTAAGCTGGAAATAAGAGGAAAAAAATTAGAGTAAGACACTTGAGTCTTACATCTTGGCCTCTACACGCACTTGTATTCTGTCCCCCTACCACCCCCCCCCCACACACACACACACACTTCATGAAGCAGGGGTTTTTCTCCTCCGACCACAGCTGATGGGCTCAACAAGAGATTATTCATTCATTAAATATTTACCAGGTCCTCCTATATGGTGCTAGACATACAGCAATCACACAGAACCCGCTCTCAAGCAACCTCCATTCTTATAGTATTCACAAGCAAACATTGGTAATAAGCAGGGTAAGAGTTTATGCTAGGTAAAATGGGACAGAATGCCCAAGGGTTCCAGAAGTGAGGCAGCAAAGCCTGGAAGAAACAGAAGCTCCTCCAGAACAGGAAGCATCATGGGATTCTGTACAGTCACTGCACTGCCTAGCCCAGTGCCTGGCATAATCAATTGCTGAGTTGAACCAACTTAAAATCAATCAGGCCTACTGTTCCAAACTAACTAGTGGCTCTTACCCGATTGTGATAGCTAATTTTAGTTGTCAACTTGACACACCTAAAATGGAAGCTCAGCTGAAGAATTATGTCCATCTGATTGACTTGTGGCATATCTCTGGGGGACATTTTCTTGGTTCTTAATTGATACAGGGGGACCCAGTCCACTGTGGGCGCTACCATCTCCAGGCAGGTGGGCCTGGGCTGTGTAAGAGAGCTAGCTGAAAAAGAAGCTGAGAACAAGCCAGTGAGCAGAAATCCCCCATGGTTTCTGCTTCAAGCTCCTGACTTGCTGGAGTTCCTGGCCTGACTATATCAACAATGAGCTATAACCTGTAAAATGGAATTAACCCTTTCCTCCCCACAGGTCATTTTGTCAACGTTTTATCACATCAACAGGCAGCAAACTAAGACATTGCTAAAACAAGAAGCCTCCCCAGCCACGTGGTTAACAAACAGAAGGAGTATATGTATGTGTATCTGTGTGTGCTTGTTTTTGTCTTTCTTTCATGAAGGTATCATTAATGATGATAGAAAGTATCTGATTCAATATGTCATTCAATAAACCAAGCTCCTTGCATCTTGTGATCATCCTTAAGGTCCTGTTAGATTTTGCTTCTACTTGATATAGAAAGGTGGGGCATTGGGTTTCTTGGGAAAGGGAGAGAAGTGTAGTGGGCTGTGTTTCAAAGTAACACTCAATGCTGCTACTTGTACTGATCATGCTTCATGATTGAGTTCTATGACAATATCCCATGGCAAAAGAGTCTGGGGAAAATGGTCAGGCAAGAAACCCAGGAAGAAAGGATGTAGGTCTGTTGATAACACCATTGTATACTTTATTGTTGAAAAATGGATCAGAGAAATATTTTATAATATGAACAGGCGATACTTAAACGATTAAAAAAAAAAGGATTAAAGACCATTGCAAGAAAAGGGGTTGTGAGTGGGGACGAAGCAGCATGAGAGTGGGATGCAGCATAGCTCAGTGGTAGAGTACTTGCTTGGCATGCATGAAGTCCCAAATTTGATCCACAGTATCCCAGCATGGGTTCTCCTATGTACAATGAGGTGAGGCTGTAACAACAGCAGGATCAAGTGAAGGAAGACCTGCTGCTCTGTACCCAGGCACAGATCTTGTCGTAAGGGCAGTTAGGAGTTGCTGAAACTTTTTGAATATAACATGGTCAGGTTTGCATCTTGGAAGATTATTGTAGGTCTGCTGTGGAAATCACAAGGGACCATGAATACACACAGATAGGCAGATGGCAGACTCTAGAAATACTTGCAAGTTAAAAATGAGGGCAAGGCTGCTGATTGGATGGTGTGGTGTTTTGAATGAGCTAGCTCTCATTATTTTGGGTATCTGAATACTTGGTCTCCAGCTGGTGGCACTGTTTGGGAAGAGGTAGGTGGTGTGACTTTGCTGGAGGAGGAATGCCACTGGAGGCAGACTTTGAGAGTTGAAAGACCCATTTCATTTCAAGTTTGCTCTCTCATCTCCTGCTTCCTTAGCCTCTGTTCCTGCCACTACTGATCTACTCCTGAGAGGATGTTGGGCATTGAAGACACTCCATGTGGAGGGTGTCTTCTTCTTGGCAAAAAAATGGTCTGTTGGGCAAAGAACTGCCTTTGCCTTGACTGCTGACAGTAAGCATACTGTCCAGTCCGGACCAGCAGGACTAAGGAAAAGTGATTGCTGAAACTTGCCAAGACAGGGTAAGACTGTTTTTCAAAATTCCTGCTTCTGAAAATGATCTGTCAGATATTCTAGGCCTGTAGCCAAAAAATGGATGCCCCAACATTGCAGAGAAACTTGGAGTGACTGTCCAGGCTGCCAGCTGTCTCTGTCAATTCTTTCAATTTTCCAAAGTTGCTCACTTGTACTTTTGGTTTATTCAGGTATCTTATTTAGCATGTTCTTAGCTAAGAACATATTAGTTATTAGAGTTAGACTCTTCAGGATAGGACAGCTATTGGAGTAATCTCTATAATTTACCTATAGCCTATTTACCTATAGTCTGGACATTTCTGGGCATTTAGCATGTGTTTCTTATTGATGTTGTTCTTGTTGGTTGTATTTCCATTTTTGTGTATGTTATTACCATTCCCTTCTGGACAATCCTTGATAATTGTTCCTATATAGTTTTACATTAGGTTTATAATTTTCTTATTTAGACAAAAATGGGAGATACAGAGGGTATTTGTTCCACCTATGACCTTGGGATGCCAGCCCCTAGGGCATGGCCTCTTGGCTAGCTTAAGACC
This sequence comes from Peromyscus maniculatus bairdii, assembly GCF_049852395.1. Classification (NCBI taxonomy): domain Eukaryota; kingdom Metazoa; phylum Chordata; class Mammalia; order Rodentia; family Cricetidae; genus Peromyscus; species Peromyscus maniculatus. The sequence goes on along the minus strand of NC_134852.1, from coordinate 127,397,318 downwards.
TGAAGAGCACATACATGGGACCCCCTTCTCTCTCACATGTTCTTGGACTATGGAGACTGACTCAGGTGGTGGGAAGCAGTGTAGGACTGTTTCTCAGCCTTCCAGGACTTTGCAATGGATTTGCCTTATCCTGTGTTAGTGAGTTGTTCTCCTCAATATAATTCCTTAATAAATAATTACTCTATCAGTTATCTGTGGACTTTCTACAATAAAGGAATAGTATTACATTCCTACATTGTACATGATAACCTAGTATGTCTAACCATTGTTCATTTTGTAACCAGCAATATTAAAACAGATTCATTTTCTGAACAGAAATCTATAGATACCTAAATTTTGAGGAATTGAGATTTAAATTGATGGTTAAAGTCAGGGGAAGTGTTAGATGGGAAGTAAACAATATGGCTTGGTTAGTCACTACCTTCCTACAAATCTCCCTGCTATAAACATGACTAGATGTAAGACCTCCTAAGTAGCCTCAAAGGAGTAGGAAGATAGTCATATGAGTCTATAGGCCCATGTGTGGGACAAGTGATGGCTGATCTGCAACAGGAGCAAATTTTAGTGATAACATAGGTCCGAGTCATGTGATGAATGAAGACACATGTAAATGAAAAGCTGAGGAAATATAAAGCTGGCAGAATTTTTGAAGCACATAGTAATTCAACAACCTCAAACATTAGTATGAAAAGTAAATCAAACATGAAAGAAGTGATACTAGAGATAAAAACTGACTTTAAAAAAAGAAAAGCAAACAGAACAAATGACTAGACAAATGAAGCCAAAGAAGATAGGAATTCCAACCCCAGAAATGACGGTGCTATCACAACAGATCCTACAGACATCAGAGAACGTTAGAACAATGGCCATACCCAACAAAGTCAACCACTTAGGAGAGCTGGAGAGGCACCAAAGCTGACATATGATGAAGCAGGAATTCCTCTTAGACCCACACTGGACAAAAGGTGGAACTGGGTCTCTTTCTTTCTTTTTCTATCTTTTTTTCCTTTTTTTCCAAGGTCTCACTATGAAGCACTACTAACACTCCTTTTGAAGTCTAGGTTGACCTTGAACTCACAGAGATCTACTTGTGCTTCCCAAGTGCTGGGATTAAAAGTGTGTGCCACCTATGCCCATCCCTGATTTGGGTTTCTAAAAGATCTTACAAACAAACAAAAGCCCATAAAAACCAAACAAAAAAATCCTCTAGCCATTTATTTCACTAATGACTTCTATAATCTATCTATCTATCTATCTATCTATCTATCTATCTATCTATCTATCTATCTATCTTCCTTCCTTCCTTCCTTCCTTCCTTCCTTCCTTCCTTCCTTCCTTCGTTCTTTCTTTCTTTCTTTCTTTCTTTCTTTCTTTCTTTCTTTCTTTCTTTCTTTCTTTCTTTCTGTGCTAGGATGTAACAAAAGGTCTTGCACATGGTAGGCTAGGCAAGTACTCTTCCATGGATGACACTCAAGGATGCTATTAAAAATTTATGAGGAGAATAACAACCATTTCATAGCAATTTGTAAGAAAATTGAGGGCAGAATATCTTCAACTTTCAAGTTTTGTGAAGAGAGATAACGTCATAACAATACTTGATAGAAATATTTTAAAAATTACAGTATATCGCCCTCTTGGAATGCTTAATTGAACAAAACTATTTAATGATATCTTGGTATATGCAATTAAAAATTAGAATATATCATCATCAAGCAGTTTATTTGTACATCAAAAAATCAACCAATGTAATTGACTATGCTAACAGAACAAAAACCTTACAACTATTTTAATAGATTAAAAAAAAACTTCTGATAAAAGTTGACATACACTTATGATAGAAACCCACATCGACTCCGGATTATGAAAAGTATAATCGGCTTGATGTAAGATGACTCTGGGAGGCTTACAGCTAAAGGTCACATGTAATTGTAGAAGACAGAACACATTTCCAGTAAAGGAGGTGGGGAGTTCTTCCCAGAGCTTGTCTTTGGCATTGTATTAGAAGCTCTAGGCATTTTAGTAAGTCAAGGAAGGGAAATAAGATAAAAAGCAGAAAATTTAATGTTAGAAATAACAGTGCTTTTATTTAACAGTTAGTGTTATCTAACAGATGAAGTAATTATATGAAAAATACTAAGCAAGCACTAAGTCATTGCTAAAATCAGTAAAATGGGTCAGCATGATTTCTAAATAAATGATTCTGACCACAAACACCATTTGCAGTTTTACATACTGACAATAACATTAAAAAATGAAATTAAAAATTTCACTCAGCATCAAAGTCATGTCATAGTTTGGCATTAATTTAAATAAAATATGTATGAAACTTTTAAATAAGGAAATATGAAATACATTCTCCTACTATAAAAGGACACCAAATAAATAATGAGATACACTACATTCAGTGTATATTTAATATCAAAGCTCATGGTAGAACAACCATTTATTACCTTTCTATGATTCACATGCACACATATGCATAAGCTATATCCTTTCCAGAAGACAGTAGATCTATGCAACCTACAGCTGTTAATGCTGTTGCTTCAGCCTAGTGTGGAGAGGTATTTATAAAAAATAACTCCCTGCCAGTACAGGCTAATTTTATGTCAACTTGATATAAGCTAGAGTCATCAGAGAGAAGGGAGCCTCAGTTGAGAAAATACCTCCATAAGGTCTTACTCTAAGCAGGCCTGTAGGGCATTTCCTTAATTAGTGATTGATGGGGGAGGGTTCAGCCCATTATCAATGATGCTATCCCTAGGCTGGTGGTCCTGGGTTCTATAAGAAAGTGGGCAGAGCAAAGCATGAGGAACAAGCCAGTAAGCAGCACTCCTCAATGGCCTCTGCAGTAGCTTCTGCCTCCAGGCCCCTGACCTGCTTGAGATCCTGTCCCGACTTCATTTGATGATGAATTGTGATGTGTTAGCTGAACAAACCCTTTCCTCCCCAGGTTGCCTTGGTCATGGTGTTTCATCGCAGCAGCAGTAGAAACCCTGACTAAGACACTGGTTCTGTGTTGTGAAAGTAGTCGATGGCACCTGCTAAAGCCTTCTCAACTATGAAACAAGGTTCTGCATGGTACAGATGCCACCTCCAGACTCTACTTTGAAGGTTTATTGAGCTTTTCATTTTATCAAACATTTATCTTCTCTAGTGTTTGCAGTTTTTTCTCTCTGAACACTTTCCCCGCTTGTTCCTAACTTACCAAAAGAACCCGAAGACTACAAAATGAATGTTAGTGCTTCATAGTGAGACCTTGAAAAAAAAGAGGTAAGTGTAGTGATATAACTCTGGGCATATGCCTTGGTGGAAGCTTACTGGGCCAAGAGTCTTGCCTCTTATGATTTTCTCCTTCTTTCCTTCTTACCACCAATCAGCTGACTATGCTGACTAGAACCCTAGCCCATACTTGGTCTTCAGCTGTCTTAAAGATGGAGAATTGATAGGAACAGGAAAAAGCCAGGGCATTTGAGAGGATCCATAGGATGAGTTCTGGGTCATATATAATTTCACGGTCAATTTTCTGGTTTAGATCATTGTCAGAGTTCCCTAAAAGAACAGAACATAATGTGTGTGTGTGTGTGTGTGTGTGTGTGTGTGTGTGTGTGTGTGTGTGTGTGTGTATTAAAAGGAGATTTATTAGAGTAGCCTACATGGCATGGTCCAACAATGGCTGTCACACACTGGAGAGGCTGAGAATCCAGTAGTTGCTCAGTCCACAAGGCCAGAGATCTCAGCAGTTCTAATCTGACCCTGAAAGCCTGCAGATTCTCACAGAGTTTCTTCTTCAGTCAACATCAGAAGCCTGAGTAAACTGGTTCTAAAGTCTGCCAAGGAATACGACAGCCACAGGATAGACAACTCACCAGCCAGCGTAAAGGAAAACAGAAGTCTAACCCCAGTGCTATTGTGGATGGAAACAGGTTAATTGCTGATGTTTGCTGGCCCCTGTAGCTTCCTATTTGGGAACAGTTCTGTCTCAAGGGATTAAGACAAAGAGTAATAGAACAAGATGCTCACAACCTACTTGTGGCCTCTGCATGTGTGTGTGAGCTCATGCACCCACATAAGTTTGTGCATACAATATACACATAACACTACACACACACACACACACACACACACACCAGAGAGAGAGAGAGAGAGAGAGAGAGAGAGAGAGAGAGAGAGAGAGAGAGAGAGAGAGAGAGAGAGAGGAGAGAAAGAGAGAGATAGGGAGGGAGGGAGGGAGGGAGAGAGAGAGAGAGAGAGAGAGAGAGAGAGAGAGAGAGAGAGAGAGAGAGAGAGAGAGAGAGAGAGAGACTTGACTGTTAGCCTTAACACAGAGGAAATTTTATTCTGATATATGCTACAACATGGATGAAACCCAGAGACATCAAGCGAAGTGAAACAAGTCAGTCACAAAAAGATAAACACTGGTGACCCCATTTATAGGAGGTGGTCCACAGCCAGAATATTAGAGACAGGAAGTAGAGTGGGACTGATGAGTGAGAAAGTGGGGCTCCCTTACCGGGGACAGTTCCAGTTTTGCAGAAGGGAGAGTTCTGGAGACCAGTGTTGGTAATAGCGATAGGACATTGTGAATGTATGTGATGTCACCAACCTGCTCACAGTAGTCTGAAGGTAGCAACTTATATGTGCATTTTATTGCATGAAAAGTATGATAATGGTGTTAGCAAAGTAAAAAATGTGAGTTTGACAAAAATAGACAATCAGGAGAAGTAGCACAAAGTACATCCCTGGGCTGAGGTTGGGATGGGGGGCTGGGAATAGGTGGGCAGAGCACTTGCCCAGCATGCAGGCATGCAAGAAACCCCGGGTTTCAGATTTCATCCCTGCATTGCACAAATCGGTCATGGTGGTGTGTATCTGCAATCCCAGTGTCCCTGAGATAGAGGCAGAATTAGAAGTTCCAGGTCACCCTTGGCTACACGGTGAGTTTGAGGCCACTCTGGGCTACCTGAGGCCTTATTTCAAAGTAAATCCTTCGTATTTTCTCAATATATTTGACCACACAGTTAGATATGGTGGGCTGCAGTGAACAGAAAACCCACAACCTTAGGCTATCATCAAGAGCCACTGAATTTGCAGGCAGCAACCCTCACCTGTGTAACCACCAGAATCATCTAGGGAGGGAGAGCCGAGTGTGAGCAACTGTGTGCATCCTCCAGGGGGCAACCACAAAGTTCTATTGTAAGCTCCTGGTGAGAATCCGGTAGAGCAGAGAGGAAAGATGAGAGGTTTCTCTGGTTATGCTAAATATGTAAACAAAAATGTTGACATAACATTTGGAGGGTAGGACTTTCCTCTCATCCACTTTATCACCAAATTATGTGGATCAGAAATAGCTGAATCTCTGCTCTGCTGGCTAGGGTCTTTGAAGACTGCTTTTGGAATTGAGTGAGGAAGGGGTGAGGAGAGGAGGAGGAGAAAAGGGGAGAGGTGGAGAGAGGAGTGGATAGGGAGGGAGGGAGGGAAGGAGTTCAGGAAGAGGAGCAGGGGGGTGTTGGGGGAGGAGGAAGATGACGAGTGCAGATGGAGGAGGATGTCAGAAATATACAAGGAACACAGGAGTGCCGGGTGGCGTTCTCAGCATGGCACAGTTTACTAACTTCATCCGCACAACCAGACACTTGAGTTAGGTATAAAACCCCAGGCTACAAATAAACTAAGGCAGGTTCTGAGAGGCGGAATGATTGCACAGGGAAATGGGTGAGGATGCTGAGCTCACCCCGGTTCTGACCAAGCCTCTTTTCTGTTGCCCATGTGTGTGTGCTAAGGAGAAAGGTGACCTCAAGTACCAGACACCTTGTTTGGAATCTTTTGTGATTGTCTCTGGCTTCTTCCTTTGCTTCTACATAGCTGGTGTGTATATCTTAAGAAGGACGTCATGGTGTGTGATGGGGAGTAAAATGTTATAAATACAGTAAAATGCGAGTTGATGACAGACTATATAAAAGCACGCCAAAACTCAGAAATAGGTTGTCAGCACAACCAAGGGAATAGAAATAGCCCCAAACTAGACTCAAAACTCACTATTTATAACATCCTTTAAAATGTCAACATTACAGTGAAAATTGAAATTTGTGCAATTCAGGAGCTCCTGAGGGCTGGGATCTGGGGAAGGGCATGCCTCTCCACCCTGTAGCACCCTCATTATATTCCTGGGTAAAGAAGGCACCCACTATTATTTTTGTTAACCTGGGTCTTACTGCATAAACACTATTATTTTTTCTAAAGGAAAATGAAAGTATTTTGAAATTTATTCAAGGAAGGGATTTTTAAAACACAATGCTTACTTAAAAAAAAAAAAAGCGTAGTCCACCTTGAGTGGGAATTCATGAAAATCCCACTATGCACAAGACTGAGAGATTTCAATTCTAAATGAGTTGTTAAAAGGTAGGCAGAGCCCTGAAGCTCCACATGCGGCATTGTGGTGGATGAAGGGAGGGCTGTCTCCCCATATTGACATCTGTTTATAACTCAGGCCTCCAAAATGGGAATGCAGATGAAGCCAGCTAACAGGGATGCCTAAGAGACATAAGTGAGAATTACGGCAATTAAGGCAGTCTCCGAGGAAATTAGACTGGCCCATTAATTACAATGCCTTAAAGGGAAAGCGGTCCCAATGAAAATGCAATAAATTAAAATATCAAAAAGCAAATTAGTGAGAAGATGCAACTTCTATGAAGATGCACATCTCAGAGGGGCTGGTCGGGATGAGAAGAAAAAAAAAAAAAAAAAAAAAAAAAACAGAGTGGAAGGAATTCCAGGCAGGACCCAGCAGCCAGCGCAGACTGCAGACCACTGAGTTCCTGCACCTCCTCCTTTCTTCCCTGCTTCCCTCAGTCTACCTTCCTCTCTTCCTCCCTCCCCAACTCCCTTTTCCTTCTTCCCCTCCATCTTTCCTTCCCTTTCCCCTCTCCTTTCTTCTTTCCTTTTCTTTGCTCTCTCCTTTTTCTTCTATCTCGCTTTTCTCCTCCCTCCCTCCCTCCCTTCCTTCCTTCTCTCCAGCCCATTAGTCATTTCTCCTTTTGACCCTCCTTTTTGTCTCAGTGAGCTGTCCCGGCTCCCCCTCTCCGACAGGGAAGTTGCTTACAACGCAGCCAGCCCCTTCCAGCTCTAGTGGTTCTTAAACATTTACCAAGTCCACAGCGGTTCACTTGCTATCACTCTACAAGCTGTCATTATTTTAAATGCTTCAGGTGTGGGATTCTCCTTCCAATAGTCGAGTTGGCCTTATTACCTGCTGTGGGAATTTTGGCAGCCTCAGTTTCTCCACCTGCACATTGGGTGATATATATATATATATATATATATATATATATATATATATATATATATATATATATATATATATATATATATCTGTGAATAGTTGACTTAAGGACCCAATGTGTATTTTCCATGTGTCCTGATTCCCTCCAAGACTGCAAATTCTGTCTCACTGCCTGTTCAGTCTCTGAGAAGCCGGAATGCCTGGACCCTATCTTCATTTTGAACACTGGTGGGATCCAGCCGTATGCAACAGGTCTGCATCTGTGATGATGTGAAAGGTCAGGCTATCTGGCTGCCTTTTGAAGCAGACTGTGAACTCTGTGACAAATAGACAATATTTCATAATTCTTTGCACCAAACACATGACAGCATTCTCATAGCACCTCCTGGCCTCTCTATCGATTTCTCAACCCAGCCAGAACCTGGAGCAGTGCCAAGGTGGGCTCTGCTGGGGGTGCGGGATGAGTTGGCACACAGGTTCTGTAGAACAGCCCTGGCTTTCAGTAGGTCCTCTCACTGGCGGCTTTGCTAGCTCTGCCACCATTTCCCATCTGGGTTTCTATTGTGCTTGCAAGAGTAGCTTTATTGATCTCATTAATTCTCTTTCCCATCTTTGGCATTGGAAGGTGATACTAACCCCACTTTAATGCTCCTTGTGTTTTGCAAATTATATGATTATAATGGATGGACTGACAAGACAAACCATTTTCACCGAATTGCAGAGAAAGCCATGAACTGTCCTTTATTTAAATGGCCAGGGGTAATGTGTCCTGAGGGTCCATTCACCAGAGTCCAAGGTCCATGAACACAGATGGTGAATACCCTCTCAGCAGACTTAATTCCACGGGAGCAGAGGGATGCTAGGACTTGAACATTTTTATTTTGAATTCCTGAAGGCAGGCAGAGGTTTCTTAATGAGGGTATTTTTTTTTTCTTTTATAGCAATTATACCTGATGACCTTTTCTTCTCTTGTTTGAAAATAAGTTTGAGGGGGTCTTAAAAGGCATCGTGTAAGGGAGGTTGTAGCTTGAAGTTTAGAGTTCATTATAAAAATGAAGTCTCTCCTGGCCTTCTGGAAGGACCAGGAACAGTCTCTCTGCTGCATGTTCTTTTAGTTCAATAAGTAATTAAAATCACAGCCAGCACTAACAGGGCAGTTTCTCCTGATCTTATCTGCCACTTAGAACTCTGTGTAAGGGGAAGAGACAGAAGAAAGGGAGAGGAATCTGCAGGGGCTGTGGGGGCCCCTGGGGCAGGGTGTTCTTCTCCTTTGTGCATCTTCTCAGACCTGAGTTTCTGCTACCCATTAGGCATCAAATGAATGTTCTGGCACAAAGTGAATGAACATTTTTTCCCCTTAAAACTTTTTTGTTGAATTGCAATAATATACAAGGAGCACACAACTACAGCATACGCTTGGATGAACTGTTACAAATTCAAAATCACCTGTAAATCTAGAGCCTCAGCCAAGACACAGAGCAAGTACAAAACCCACATGTCCTCCCATGCCTTGTGATAGCACAGCAGCTTAATCTGACTGAGACAGGAGAACGGAGCGACCAGAGTCTTGTTTAACTATGTGCCATTGACAGACACTCATTGTTTTCAAGTTTAGGGCTAACATAAAATCTTTCAAGAAGTGTGTGTGTGTGTATGTGTGTGTGTGTGTGTGTGTGTGTGTGCGCGCGCGCGCACGCGCGCGCACTTCTGGAGCCAAAGCAGGTTGTTGTTGGATATTGTCTTAGGGTTTTATTGCTCAGATAGGATGCCATGACCATAGCACTCTTATAAAGGAAAACATTTAATTGGGGCTTGCTTATGAGTTCAGAGATTTAGTCCATTGTCATCATGATGAAAAGTTTGGTGGCACACAGGCAGCCATGGTGCTGGAGAGGTAGCTAAGAGTTCTACATCTGGATCTGCAGGCAACAGAAGGAGAGAGTGATCTTGGGCTTGGCTTGAATATTTGAAACTTCAAAGCCCACCCACCCGCAAGTGACACATTTCCTCCAACAAGGCCACACCTACTCCAACAAGACAATGCCTTCTAATAGTGGCACTCCCTATGAGGCTATGGCTGGCATTTTTATTCAAATCACCACAGATGTCCTGCACTTAGCACATGCTGACTTGCACACACACACACACACACACACACACACACACACACACACACACACACACACTGTCTGTCTCAGCCTTAATCTTTTAGATAGGGTCTCTCACTAAACCTGGAGCTGGGCTAGTACCACAGCATTCCTCCTGTTTCTACATCCCACAGAGATAGGTTATGTGAGTTCTGGTATCCAAGTGTGAGTACCTCATGCTTGGACAGCAAAAGCTGCCATCCCTACAGCCCTGGCTTAGGTAATCAATACCTTGAGGTGAGTTCAGGAGATAGTTTACAGGGGGTTGGAAAATGAATGTTTTCCTCATGGCTGTGGCTACAGGAGAAGGAAGAGGATGAGGCTAGAAGAACAGGATGGACAGACTGGGAATAACCATGGAGATGAGATGTCAACTATCCTCCGTGAGGATTACAGGGTGACACTTAGCTAAGCCTGAGAAGTGGGCGGGCCACTGACAAGAGGGAGAGATGAGGAATTACCATCCTGCAGGGTACAGTCTCAGAGGAGAGAAGGGCCCTGCGGCTGCCCAGACATCGTCCACAGAACCCTCAACATCCAAGTCTTCTGTCTCCAGACACAGTGACTTGGAAGTTCCTCAGGGGCCACAGTATTAAACATGGCTGCCAGCTGCTACTCAAACCACTGCCTCCTATATTTCTGCTGCGGTTTGGAAGTGGTCTAAGTGTCTTCCCCAAAGCCCATGCACTAGATGCCTGTGTGGCAGTGGGTTCTTTCAGAGGTGGGTCTGAGTTCAAGGTAATTAGGATATAAGAGCACTAACCTTGGAAGGGATTAATGTAGTTCTCACAAGACCTGGTTAGTTCTCTCAAGAAAGAATTCTTTAAAAGATAACTGGGACTGGAGAAATGGCTCAGTTGTTGGAGAACGGGCTCAATCCCCAGCACCCACACGGCAACTCACAACAATCTACTTCAGTTCCAAGGGCTCCATGGCACAAGGTGTGCACATGGTGCATATGTACATACAGGCAAATTACCCAACACACAAAAAATGTAAACAACCTCATGTGTTTGGCCCTTTAGCACACAGTAATTTCCCAGTCTATTTCTGCACTATACTGTGACACAGGTAGGGGCCTTGGATCCTCAAAACACAAGAGTCATGAACAAAATAAACCTCTTTATAAAGTTCCAAGGCTCAGGTATTTTGTCATGACAATACAACGTGAACTAGCACTACTTCTTTTACCTCTGTGTTGTGCCTCAATGTGGAACACATGAACACAAACACACACATGTGCGCAGGCATGTACACACGCACTCTCACACACCCCATATCTACCCATCCGCTTTGATGTCGAGTACATACCTTTCTTTCTCATCCCTTTGCCTGAAATGGGGATGAGGGTAGTAACTCCATACGCTTCACAATGGCAGCTCTCTGTGTTAAGGTGAGTTTTATAATCAACTCCAAATTTAGAGGAAACACACAGTTTTTGCTCTGAGGCCTTGTATACTCATGGGAGGAAGACAAAGGAGATATCCCATGACAGCTGAGGCGTCCTGAATGCCCTGTCTTCAGGGAATGGCAGGTGCAAGTGATAGCATACCTGGAGTGGGTTTTTCTTCCTACAGGACTCAAAGTGGAAAGCTCAGTCCTGAGCAGCTGCTGGGCTGTGGTTGGGTTCTCACAGAATTACTCAACACCTAACCATACCCATACCACACAAGTGCCACCCCAGTCTCCAGCTCACAGGTGTGCCCCATGTTGAATTAGACACACATCACAGGTGTGTCTCATGTTGAATTATGCAGACATCTCCACTGACTGGCGAATGAGTGATTCAAACACAAACGGGAGGTAGAGGTATTATCTCTGGCCATGGTGTGTTCCTTTTCATTGCTGGCTATTGCAACATGCAGATTCCTGTATCTGGATTGTTCTACCATCTACCTCTCCTTGTCCTCATCCAGGTCACACCTGACCTCTGTGGAATTTCAACTCTAGAGCCCATGCTCTAGGGACACTTGTCTTGTTCTTCCTAGATCAGATAGAGATCCATGTGATGTGTGTACATAGCATCTTGTACTTCATTCTCTGAGCTCTTCACACACACACACACACACACCACAACACACACCCCACAACACACACACACACACACACACACACACACACACACACACACACTTGTATTTATCTGTTTGCTGATGTGTCTCCTTAATAAACATTTTCTCAGACCATGGGGATGGATTCAGTGGGTGAAGTCATGAGGCCCTGAGTTCAGATCTTCATCACCCTTGGGGAAGTTGGGAGTGCTGGCACACAACATCTCTAACTCCAGAATTAGGATGGGGAGGAAGAGAGACTCCCAGTGGCTCACTGGCTACTCAGTGTAAATGCAACAGTGAGCTCCAGGTTTAGAGAGAGACTCTGTCTCAAAAAACAAGGTGAAGTGTGATCAAGGAAGATATGGGATGTTGATTGCTAGTCTTCATACTCAAATACACAAGCGAGCACACCAACATGAACACGTATATCCACATGCACACTATGAACACATACACACACATATGCATGAGCATACACATACCCTAAAACAAAAAAGTACATTTTCTCTACTACAAATAAGAGTCTTGGAGCTGAGATAATATTTATTCTAGTTTAGCATTTTATACCCACGGTACTGTACCTGGAACATAGTAGGCAATAAATGCCCACAGCTTGAGGGAGCTTATGGATATAGGAAAAAAATTGAATGAGTTAGTAAATCTCACCAGAGTATCACCAAAAGATCAAATGTCATGAAGTCACCCTAAAGCATCTTGGTCATTTATGGTGTTACAGATGCTCTGAAACCTAGGGCATGGTGGCCTTTCAAACAGACTCACAAAGTCCCCAGGCTTCTGTGAGCCCAGCCTGCCTGGTTCTCCCATTTGATCATCAGCCATTTCGAGCAGGAGTTGTTGATTTCCTTTAATTAAGGCTGGAAGGGTGGCTTCCTGAGCGGGTAATACATTTCTGAGTTCAGCATTTCATCTGTGCGGCTCACATTTCACTCGGAAATGGGGCAGATTCATTAAAAGTACGGCCAGACGGCTCCCACTTTGGTTGCTTGTTTGCCTACGTTTAGTGAATGAATAAATAACATGCCTATTCATTATCAACTTCTGAGTGGAAATAATTGTTGTGTTCCCTCATTTGCTGAAATAATGTTCCTTGCTCATGGAGTGCCTTCTGCCTCTGTCTCCACAGTGCTTCCCTCCTCCAGAGCTTGCATATCCCTCAGGCTCACCTTTGAGAGTGGCCATTGCTCTCCACAGTCCTCCAGCGCCTCGTTTGGCGCACATGCATGGAGAATGTGCCTTCATGGAAAGAGACCCTGGGACCCTCAGGAGCAAATGAGTCTGGTAGCCCCGTTAATTTCTGAGTACACACCTGGGGTGCCTGAGGTATTATAATGTAATCACTACTTAGAAAGTTGAAATTCCTATGCACTTGGCCCAAAAAAGTGTTTTACAGCTAAGAAATACTCATCCTCCATCCTGTGTGACCGTGTGCCTAACCTTGCTCATATGAAGTAGGAGAACTATCATGGTGACTCCAGGTGGGTGGAAGATCTAAGTGACTCTTGAGACTTCATCATTTACCTCTAAACAAATGTTTGCCAAGCACCTATTCTGGTCATGGATTAAAGACGACTGGGTCCCTCACCTCAATTTTTACTTTGGACAAAAGGTATTTTCTTAGTTATTTTTCCCATTGCCATGATAAATGTAATTCAAGGAAGGAAAGGTTGGTTTCGGCTTGAAGTCAGAGGGAATAGTTCCTGATGCAGGGAAGGTCTGGTCAGAGCGAGGCAGCTGGTCACATTGTGTGTGTGTCTCAGGAAGCAGAGGAGGGTGAAGGCTGGCGCTCAGCTCCATTTCTCTTTTTGATGCAGTCCACCACCCCAGCCAGGGAATGGTCCCACCCACATTTAGTATGAATCTGTCAACCTCAGTTTTCCTAATCAAGGTAATTCCTCACAGGTGTGTCCAGAGGCTTGCCTCCTAGGTGACTCCAGAGTGTGTCCAGTTGACCATCTTTATTGACCACCACAGAGGCCTACCCAGTGTCCCAGCCTTTCTTACTTCTCTGTAGACTTTATCTCTTCCACAGTGACCTGCCAAGAACACACTTATCACAATAATCCCTTGTCTAAGGTCCCGAGATTCTACTTCCTGCAGGATTCAGCTCTCAGGTCTTTGCTCGGATCCATGTCTCTTTCATGCTGCCAGGTCCTCATCCCTGCTGGTACCCTGTGTGTGGTCTGGTCCTAGTCTTCCCTGAAGCTTTGTGTCTCTCTCTTCTCTATCCTACCATAGTCATCCATCTAACACGTGGAACTACAGAAAGTTTTCTGAATCTTTCATGATTTTCATTCTACGCCTTTATCCACACAACCCCCCCCCCTGACTCCACCCACCCACACCTCTGGGACTATGTTATACTCTTTAAAATGTTAAATGGTGTCACAACTTGAATGTGAAATGTCCCCACACAGGCTTTGTGTGTTTGAACACTGGTTCCCAGGTAGGGGTGCTCTTTGGGGAGGTTGTGGGGGCCCAGCTGGTGGGTTATAGCCCAGCTTTGCTTCCAGTTTCACCCTCCTAAGACATGAACAGTGTGTCAAAGCTCCTGCTGCCATGAACCTAGCTGTTCCAGTGGCTCTGCCCTTCCTGCCAGGATGGACTGTACCTTCTGAACTGTGAACCAGAACAGACCTCCTGTTGTTCTTCTTTCCAATATTCTGTCACAGAGTTGAGGGTAGCAAGGAACACAGGAGGGGACTCATTCAAATCTCTAGGGTTCTATGGCTCTCGGATAGGAGCCAGAGTGATGTGATAGGGACTAGCGGGGAGTGGAGAAAGTTTGAGCATGCGCATACTCATCTGGAAAAAGATGCTGTGCTGTGGGATGTTCTGTATGTCAAATTGCTCTGATTGGTCATCGTTACAGAGCAGCTACCACCCAGGAACACACAGTTTCTCTATTCACCAGAAGAGAAGGTGGCCTCTGTTTCAGGGCTCGTGACTCAGCTGAGAGCAATAGGAACCCGAATTACTGCATCTCTGTAAGTTAGCATTGTACAGGACACACAGCGATGCCTGAGGGAGGCAGAACATGTACACAAATGGATGAAGACAGATTTTTGTTTTCTATTTGTAAGCTTGAAGTCATATCCACTCTCGAAAAAAAAGACTAGGGATGTTGCTATATCTTTTTAATGGTGAGGAGAAGAATGTTTTTGTTTTAGCCAGCCTTAAAACCCAGCCAAAAGAAGAGCTGGCATCCACCCGTGAAAGGCAGTTTGAGAGAGGACATTCAGCTCTGCTGCCTAAAAATACCTACTCCCTGTTGGATGGGATGGACACTCCCAACATCAACACCTTTAATGGGCTGCATCTTACAGCCTTTCCTTCCAGGGGACCCATGACAGCTTGCCCTCTCTGCCATCTCCTGAGGGTACATACAAAGAGACAATGGATTCTCTTCCCATTGACACTAACACTTTCTGTATGACTTCGAACAACCTCCTTCCCTTCTCAGAAGCCAGCTGCCTCAGATGTAAAGAGAGCGTCAGGAGTGGCGGGTGACATCCAAGGTCTCTGTCATTGGTATTTGCTGTGAAATAAAATTCGGTAACTGCCTAATCCTGGAGTGGCTCAGGGCTGGGGATGAGGCTCTGCTGGCAGAGGCTTGCCTAGCACTCATGAAGCCCAGGTCTCCTCCCTAGCACCATATAAAATGAGTGAAGTGGTACAAGCCCAAACTCCCCATGCTCAGGAGAGGTGGAGACAGGAAGATCAGAAGTTCAAGATGATTCAGCTACATAACTGCTTTGAAGCCAACAGAGCTACTGAGACCCCTCTCAAAACAATAAAACAGCAACAGAAACCCCCAAACCTGTCCCCTATTAGGGCATATTAGAAACTCAAAAATGCACAGAAGAAAGAGCAAGCCAGCCAAGATTTCAGCTATGTGAGGTATCTGGAAGAGCCTTAGCTCACATCTGTCGGAAAGGGCAGTGACTGGTCAATGCCAGCTAACTGGTACCACGTGGGAGGAAAAGCCTAGACTTACCACATCAACTAAAATTTTAAAGCTAAGCCAGAAATCCATGATTTTATATAAAAAGCCCCAATGGCTTAAATGTTGGCAGTTAAATCACTTAAGCAAACAAAATCAGTACGGGTAACAAAAAACACTGACCTTGGATGGACTTAATCCATCCCTGACCTAATCCTCCTGAGGTCAGGAATGAAAGCTGATTGGCTAAGGCTGCATCATATGCCCACCCCCCTTCTGATGGTTCCCTGAGTCAAAGTGGAGAAAATTAAACAAAAGCAACATATGTCTGCACAAGGCACAAACCCAAAAGACTAACACCATGCACACCCCTACTGGTTTTGCTTTGTTATTGTTGTTTTATTTTATTTTTTAATTTTTTTAAACCAGACCCATGCATCATTTATTTTGAAATGTCTAGAGTTGGAAAAACGGCCACAGCGCTATTGTAATTGGACTTCCCCTCACTCTCGGGATTTCTGCTTTCTCAGGGAGGTGCCTCCTAATGAAAAGCATGTGGAAGCGTGTGCCTCCCACCTCTGAGCCACACAGCCAGCTGATTGGCCCGAGGAGACCCTGGTTCACTTCGGGGGTAATTCCTACTTCTTAGACATAGGTTCTTGTTTGTTTTCCTCTCTGCAGATCATACATATTTCATCACAGCCTCTTTTCCACATCAGCAGAATCTACTCACCAGGACCAGATTCCTCTCACGCCCCAGGCTCCATTCCGATTAACTCTATTTATGTAATTTATTTTGGCTGCCTGTTTCCCATTTGGGAGATCGATACAGATTTAAATGAGAAGTGAGAGTATTTGCAGCCACTTCAAGTGTTGATCAAACACGGGGCGGCTGCTCCGGGTCTGTGTGGGAGGAGTGTGCTAAGACTGGCAAGTTCCGGAGAGATGGAGGAGGGAAGGAAAGAGGGAGAGAGAGTTGAGCCAGAAGAAAAGAAATAGGGGAAGGAAGGAAAGAAAATAGACATAAGGAGGGAGTATAAGGAAGGAGGGGAAGTATAGAAAGGACGAAGAGGAGGCAGGAAGGGAAAGGGGCGAGGAGAGGAGAAGAGGAAGGGCGGGAGAGGTAGAGAGCAAGGACTGAGAAAGAAAGGAAGAGGAAATGAAAAGTAGAATGAGGAAAAGAAGTGGCCAGGCCGGTTTTCCACCCCCTCCCCTAGCCCCACCTCCAGCTTGGGTGGCAAATACCAGGTGCTTTGAGCCTTTAACTAAACTTTTACCTCAACATCTGCATGCTGAGACCTGACCAGAAACAAGCTGAGCCAGTTGTTGCTTCTAGTGGTTCCCACCTACAGCAGAAGCATGCTGCTGGCTCCTGTGCACACAACTTCCAGCTGTCCCCGTTTCTCAGAGCAGGCAGGAACCTGCAGCCTCGGTGCAGCTCTGCCAGGCTGTGGGTGCCCTTTGTCTGGTGGATGTTACAGTCTAGAATTCTGCGTTTCAGCACTCTCTCCTCAGCAGACAAAGGGTCTAGGCTCCCAGAACCAGACCCAGCTGTGTGCAGTTGGTGATGGGAGGTGGAGGAGAATCCCTTTGTTATGGTTCAGGAGCCTCCTTTTCTCAGAGCTTTACCCTGGCCATTGCCTGTTTTTCAAACCTTAAGAGCCTGCTGTAGCAGCCAGGAGACCACACAGATACACACACACACACACACACACACACACACACACACACACACACACACACACGGCCGCGAATGTTGGGATTCCGGAGGCCGCCATCATGGTTTGGTTGTGCCTTGTAGAGTCAGAGCTGACTACGGTGTTCCAATCTGTGGGGAAAGCTGTGGTTAACTCAGTCCATAGAACCTGCTGATTCTCCATCTGGTTCCCATGTCAATTACAAGCAAAAAAAAAAAAAAAAAAAGTGTGGTAGAAGAGATATATCTGTGTTTTAAAGAAATAAGAGAATACGAGAGATTTTGTATAAACTCAGGCTGGAAGAGATCTTACTAACTAGATAGAAAGACTTGAAACTGGACTGTCTAGTGGCCAGGGAAGCTCAGTCAGTAAGGTGCAGGCCTTACTAGCACAACGGCTTGAGTCCAATCTCCCAGAACCCACATTTTTTTTTTAAAAAAAGAGCCAGGCATGGTCCTTTTTCTACCATCCCAGCACCAGGGAGGCTGACACAGGCAGGTGCCTGGGGCCACTCCTTTGAAGAAGGAAGTGGAGAGACTGGGAAGAAAGGGAGCCTGCTCTTAGTGCATGTTCAAAAGGAAACAGAAGGGACAAGGGCTGAGGAAATGCAAGTGCACAAGTGTGGTGGCCCCTACGAGGTGCCCGATGACTGTCATGTGAGACAGATGTGTGTATACTGACACGGAGGAACAGCCATGATATAATCATAAGCAACCCCGAAGCAGTGACGAAAGCGCAGATAACAGGCTTGGTTGGAGGGTGGTGACCTGAGAATGAGTGTTGTCGGCTGAGTGAGATGACGGTTAGGGGTGAAGTCTGACAAGTATGGAGAGGGAAGCTGCAGCCCCTTTAAAAGATTGTTACTAAGGCTGGAAGATGGCCTTGTGATTTGAGCACTATAATCCACATGAAATGCCAGGTGCAACAGTAAAATGGGAAGGGGAGATGGGCAGATCCCTGGAGCCTCCTGGCCAGCGAGACTAGCCTACTTGGCAAATTCCCCAGTGGGTGTGAGACCCTGTCTCAAAAACAAAACAGGTGTGAGGTTCCTGAGAACCTGGGCACACACATGCATACATGAATGCATGCATCTGCATGTGCGCATACACACTCACCCCAGACATTGTTCTTTCTTTGTGTCCCATTTTGTTTCAGCCAAAACTCTTTGGGGCAATTTGCAAAAAAGCAGCCGAGGTCATCAGGTTACTGGGACTCACTCCTTTGAGTGAACTTAAATGAACGTGGCCTATCGTGATAGGAGCTGAGTAGGCCTAGAGTCACTCAGTTCTGCCATCTTCCCTCACGACCATGCTCTGTGTAGTCCACAGCTTGGAGTGAACATGCCCAGGCCTGGGTCCACTGTCTCTCTTTTCTGAACTCTTGATCACGACCTTAAACTGAGCATGCTCATTCTAACATATGCTTAGTATGCATAGCTCAGGCACGCAGAAGTTGGCAGTGTCTTCTGTTTTAGCTGCGAGGCAGTGCAAACAGCCTCTGGGCAGCTTACTTCTGGGCAGGTCTCAGCTTGAAGACATCTGTAGGAAGTCTTCCTCAAAACTCAATGCACTTGGTATTTGCCATCCAAACTGGGGAGAGCAGGAAAACGGCATGGTTGTCTCTCTTCTACATTCTTCTTTTCTATGTGATTAAAAAGGAGTCAAAAAACTGAAACATAGGATATAATGTGATTCTGCACTCCCTTTGTTTAGAGCATCACCTTTTGAGTAACCCTGCTGTCCCCTTACTTGCTGGGGTAATGTCCCTCAGTGCTTTCTCTTCAGCTTTCCTCACCGGCTTCACACTGACCAGGAGGAGAGCTGTGCCTTCTGCACCTGACGGTTCTGAAGCCAGGCTGACTGGATGCCTTATTCCCCTTCAACACTTAGAACTTGCAAGCTAATTAATCCCATGGTGCCTCAGTTGCTCAACTGTCAACTGAGAAAATTACCAAGGAAATTAGATGAGTTAAGCCTAAAAAATGCTTAGAGCTGGCCTTAGAAATCTTTTCATGATTTTTCACAGAGATTAGCTATTATTAATCTTCACAGCTCTGGCTCCATGTTTCCTCACAGAGAAAACAAAAGCCTTACCCATGGACACAGATGTTCCTGACTTTTGAACAAGAAAATCAAGGTGTGTGTGTGTGTGTGTGTGTGTGTGTGTGTGTGTGTGTACGTGTGTGCATGTGTTGCATGTATGTGTGTTTGATGTGTATATGGTGGTTTATATATGTTTCTGTTTGCATGTGTGTTGTATGCATATATATCATGAGTGTATGTGAGTATATGATGTGTATTTGTATATATGCATATGTGTATGGTATTTGTGTGATATTTGGGTGTGTGTGTATGTACTGTGTTGGGGGTGTATATGCCTTTTGTATCATATGCTAGACTGACAGGTGGGAATTAATAGAGAAGACTCTTCGCTTCCTCATTATGTTTTACAATTTAAAGTTTTCAACCAATATTGCTGATACTTAGGAATTAGAAACCTTAGGGCTATGGCAGTTATTTGAACACTGAAAGAAACGGTGTTGGTGGATAAAAATGGCCCCTCTGTTTTGATCATCCCTAGGGTTTCCTTCTATCCAAGCTTGCCCTGCTCCAACAAGTAAAGGGTTAATGCCTTGTCCCCACCCCGGGGCACCTTCAGGACTCCAGACCCTTTACCCATTGGCTGAGCATGCTGAACATAGCCTCTAACCACTGCACTACATTACTTGTGCAAGGGTTATTAATTATTATCATTAATTATTACATATTTCTAGAAAATCTTTGAGCAGCACAGTATAGATCAGGCAAGACTACATGTCCCACTAATCAAAGCCAGTTTGGGTTCCTAGGATATGAAGCCTGTTGCCCTGTTCCCCACCCTGCTATCCAGGACAGTGATATTCAAATTATTCTTTGCCTGGATCTGGCCTGGTAAATAATGGAGCCACTGAACAAATATTAAAGACTGATGGAACTTAACTATCACCCACTCTTTCCCGCAACCTACAAGGTGTCTTCCTTAAATTCACTGCTCAAAATCTCAGAGTAATACCAGGCAATAAATACCGACATTGCCTTGCATTGTAATTTCTAGATCTGGCTGTGAATAGACGCCAAGCCCAAGTTTGTAGAAGTTAGAAAAGAATAAAGTGTCCTTGGCTTCAAATAAATAGCAGTGCCAATAACAGGACTAATGTAATCGCATCCTTGGGAGCCTGGGAGGAAAGAAGCAAGCAGGAGCCTTTGACGCCAGGCTTAAAGGGTAAACAAGCATCTCTAAGCTGGAGGTGGGATGATGAAATGCCAGGGCTGGTCCAGGAAAGGCAAGAACAATGAAAATGAAAGCATATCACATCAGGCCTGATAGTGCACACCCAGACTTCAGAGGATGCTCTGAGAGAACCCATTCCAACAATGAGAAAACAGGGGAATGAGGAGGTCTCTTCCCCCAGCCTTATGAGCAAATTAGTTCAGTAGGCACAGGGGGTGAAAGTAGGTGCCTGGTTATTCCAGTCCCTGCAAACCCACAAAAGGAGATGTCTGTCCTCACGTGGCACAGTGATTGGCTTGTACAGGTCTCCAGCATGTGTGGAAATCACACTCATTTGCAGACCTCGCCAAATCAGCCTATTTCTAGGTAAACCAATGTCTAGTCCACAAGTCTCCGTGAATCTAGAGCTGGCTGAGTTGCTCACTGGCTTTGCAAGGCCTTCTTCCTTCCCCTAGCATACCTTGCCCTGTCCAGCTGCTTTGCCCGCTCCTTTCTATTACCTGTAGGATGTGACATAGAGGTGAAAACACAGTGTCCATTAGGAGAGTTCCCACAGCTTTCCAGTGTCAGACTGACGTCAGGGGAGGCTCAGATGAGCAGGGGGAGGAAGTGTGGTGGGTGCTGACTGATGCTTACAGAAAGGGATTCACTGTGATGATTGTTTCCTAGGACAGGGATTCACTGTGATTATTGTTTCCTAGGACAGGGATTCACTGTGATTATTGTTTCCTAGGACAGGGATTCTCAGAAGTTGTCTCCTGTCCCTCTCCCTGGACAGCTTCCCTTGGATCTTTGAAGATGTCCTTGAACCAGAAAGGGTTAAAATATCCACTGTACTAGGGTCTCCGAATCAGCTATGCAGTAGCAACAGTCAATCCTCCCCTGAGAGATCCTTAGGATTGTTTAATGGCACATTGCCTACACTGTCTGTCTATCAGGATTGGGAGCATAGGAAGTAAAGGCCTTCAGGCATCATCACTCCACAAATATTTGTTTGGATTCTGCATCCACATCTAGGAGACAGGAGCTGGAGATGTCACACAAATTTTTTCTTTTTAATGTCTCTGAAAATATGTGCTTTCCAGCAACTCATAATGTATTTGCTAAAGGTGGGTATTTGTGTTTTTATACATTTTGAAACAAAATGTATGCAATTATTTTGAAAACCATCAGTGAAAAATCTTAGAGAGATAAATCCAAATAAGACATTAATTTAATTCTCAAGAGTGAATAAAAAGATATGATCTGGTGGCCTTGGGGAGGCCAGGGTCACTTTGGTGTATATGATAGAGTTGCCAGAATGGTAGCATAGGTCACAGGACAGTGGAGGAACACACACATATAGAAGACACAGTCCATGTAACTTATGCCTTAGGAAAGAAGGAAGACTGAAGAATAAGTTGGAAATGGTCAGAGACAGAAGTCAGTAAGTATGGACAGATCATGAGACATCTTTACAACAACCAGAGACAACAAGGGTTGAAATCTAGAAAATATGAACAACCTCTTATGAACCCAGTGGAAAGGTGAGAAAAGAAAATCCTCACAGAGAGGTAATTTAGATATGTATAAATACAAGTACCTCCACAATATACGAGCAGATGGCAAACTCTTTTTTTAAAAAAAAATTATTATTCTCTTATACAATATATCCTGAACACAGCTTCCCTTCCCTCCACTTCTGCCAGTTCCCCTCCCCTTCCCTCTCCTCCCGACCTCCCCATCTCCCCCAAGAAAAGAGCCAGCCTCCCAGGGACATGAACCGAACACAGCATAACAAGATACAATAAGAAGAGGCACAAACCCTCACATCAAAGCTGGATGAGGCAACCCAGTAGATGGAAAGGAGTCCTAAGAGTAGGCAAAAGAGTCTGAGACACCTCCAGTCCCACTCTCAGGAGTCCCCCCTAACTTCAAGCCAACAACCATAACATATTTTTGTTTGTTTGCTTTTTCGAGACAGGGTTTCTCTGTGTAGTTTTGGTGCCTGTCCTGGATGTCGCTCTGTAGACCAGGCTGGCCTCAAACTCACAGAGATCCGCCTGGCTCTGCCTCCCACGTGCTGAGATTAAAGCGTGCGTCACCACCACCCGGCCAACCATAACATATACACAGAAGACCTGGCACAGACCCATGCAGGCTCCTTGATTGCTGCTTCAGTCTCTGTGAGCCTCGATGAGTCGATTCCAGGAGCCATGCTCTCCTGGTATCTTCAACCCCTCTGGCTCCCACAATTCCTCCTCCTCTTTTTCTTTGAGGTTCCCGAGCCCCAAGGGGGAGGAACTAGACAGAGCTCTCCAACCTGGGCTCTCTCTTGGGCTAATTCAACCTCTTTTATAAGCAGAAAACAAAACAAAACCTCAGTCTAGAGGATGAGATAGTGCTTTGTACCCAAGAAGACAGAGCTGGAGAAAGAGGATGAATGCCAAGAACCATGAACCTGGAAGCCACACCCTCTTCTGACAGGAGGATGAACCGGCAACACCATTCAGATAACCGCCCCGGTAGGCTTGGATCAATTTGAACATCACCTATTCATTTCTACTAGGTATTTATCTCATGGGGATTTTCACATGTCCAAAGCTTGTGGCTTCAGGTTTATGTGAAAATTTAAGAAGTTGGAGGCTATTTGGAGGTTCATCAGGGGACTAAATAAGCAGGCTAGTATAATTGTGCATTATACAAAATCAGCCAGCATGGGGGGTGTGAGCTAATGTACAGAAAGCAATATGGATGGGGAAAAGACAGTGCTGAGTGAGGAAAGCCCCAGGGTGAGCTCACAGTATGATATGATGCATGCTGATGGAAACGTTAAAAATCAAAATGATTGTGTTTTTCACATTTACCTGTACATCACACACACACACACACACACACACACACACACACACACACACACACACAAGAAAGGGCACCTATTGAGGAAGGGAGATCATTTGTGGGACAAAATGGATGAGCAACAAAATAGATAAATAACCAAGTAAGACCACCATTGGCCATTGATGACATGCTGTGGATCAGGAAATACGCTAACTTCAGCTCTGTGCCTCTGAGATCCACTAAACAAACAGGTAATCAATTAAAAAGATAAGGAGAAAGAAAGTAGCTCATTCAGGGGGAATAATGTGCAAGTTCTAGATACAAAACAGCACAGGATGTACTGAGATTGCAGAGAGCTCATAAGGACTGGGATGAAGGCTCTCATGCAAAAAGGGGATGGGGTGGAACCAGGTGCCAGAATCCCTCAATGCCATACTAAACCATCTAGAGTCATCCCAAGGGCAATAGGAGCCACTGAAGAATGGTAAACAGCCTGACTGTGTTTGTAATCTTGCTCTAAACTCCAACGGCAAAGTAAGCCATTGAGCTGACTCAGAGGCTCAGGACATTCATTTGTATTAGTGAACATGTTTATCAAGTGTTAATGGAATAGGCTGCTGGCATCTTAATGCTCACATCATAGATCTCATTTTTTGGTCCTGCTCTTAAATCAATTTTGAGACAATCATAGACAATCACAGAAATGCACATGGGCAAGTATGGAGTTATATGTCCTAACATGTGACCTCTGTCTAGGTCATCTGAACACTGGCAGGGAGTTATCTTCTTTTCTAGTCAGACACAACAGTGCAAGCTCTTCCAGCAGCCAGTGATTATGGGACTACAACAGGAATCAATTCTTAACCTTTATAATGGCCTTGTAAGACGTACTGTTTACAAGGTAATGGAAGATCATATTAATACTTTCCCCATTGTAGGGTCACAGAAAAGAACTTATACACGGCTCAGGAGACAGAGTCCATCATGGTGGGGAAGGCTTAGCTGCTGCACCTGTCTGTGACAGCAGGGGCATGAGGCTGCTTGACTACATCTCAGGGATCATAAAGCAGAGAGCTTAGACTGTAAGAAGGGCTGTCTCCCAGCAGTCCCCCTTCCTCCAGTGAGGGCCCATCTCTTAGAAGTTAGTTCCACAGCCTCTTTATCAATGCCATCATCTGGGTAACAAGTGCCCAAACACATGCCCCCCCATGTGGGGGGCATCTTATACTCAAACTGTCACAAAGATGAAACCCAAATATAGACAAAGATGGTTAGTAACTTGGCCAAGGCCATTAACACAAGCTGATGCACAAGCTCAGGTGAGGTGGGCAATTGGCTAACAGACTAAGGATCTACTCTGTAAATATACCTCACCGTGTGTTTACATCCAAATTTTGAGGAGCATAGCTTAGCATTGCACGAGCCACAGTACATGTTCTTCCAGGCAACCAAGAATCCCAAGCGAATAGCTTCTGAGCTACACTTGAATATATGCAGGTTTGGCTTGATCTGAATTTTTAAAATGTTGTATTAACATTCCATTTTAAATTTTAACATCTTGAAATTTTACCAGAAATGAAAGAAATTTGATTTCTTAGGAGAAGTTGGAAAATCTTTCAAGATTGCCCTCCCATCCACTTTTGGAAAAATTCATTTGGAACTGAGTGGCAGTTACTTAGTTAAGCAAGGCAAGGCTCTCATATTTTCCACAGTCCCCACTCCTCCTTAATACACCAAACTCACTTGTCTTGTTTCCACTGGCTGCCTAGCATTAACGCTTTAATGCCATGACCTGTCATAGGCAACCCATAGTCCAATTCCTAAGAAGGTGGGGTGACTCATTCCTCAGATTCCAGCCCTGAAACATCTCAGAACTGAATAAAAATGAAAATCTGAGACTTGTTTCCTGGGTCTCAGTCCTCATTGGCTATTTCCTCTTTGGACTCAATATCTTGCTTTATGAAATTGCCAAGTGACACATGAGCAAATATCATCAAAATGTGAGCCCCAGAGTCATGTCTTTGGAAGCAAAGCGTGAGGCTTGGCTCTTCCAATAACTCTCAGTCATTCAAATCTAATTACCAAATGATTTTTAATCATTGTAAAATAAATTCACTCTTCATGTCTGGAAACGTTAAAGCCCTAATTTAACAGCAACAACTAAAAAAAATGCTCTCTAATGGATTTTCACTAAGAAACAGAACATAGCCCATGTTGTCAGCTGTTCAATAATTTAACTGCAAATGAAGTGTGCAAAATACAATATTTGTGTCATAAACCACTGGGCTTGTCACAGAATAGATTTCTGAAGAGCCACATTCTGGGCGACATGATATGTGGGTTGTGGAGCTGTTAGGTGGAGCTGTAGAGGCCCCACTTGCTGATAGAGATAGAGGAAGTTTCACTTCAGCCAGGAACAAATGCATGGGGTAACAGCCACTCTGGATCCCACGTCTGGGAGCAGTGGCTGGATCCATTCCTCTGACTTGATGATATAGTTTGTGTGACTCATTCTCTATGTCATGAGATGTGATATAAGGAACCTCTGCAGGACCAGAGGGCTTTAATTATTATTTTTTTCACTGTTCCTAATACAGCAGGAAGATCAACACCCTCCCTTACAATGATGCCCATGTCTGGGGACTGGGGAGATGACTCAGTGAGTAAAGTGCTTTTCATACAATCTCAAGGACCTGGGTTCAGATCCCCAGCAGCCACATAATAAAGGCAGGTGCAGTGGCATGCATCTGTAATCTTAGCACTGGGGAGATGCAGACAGGCAGATTCCTGAAGTTCATCAGGCAGCCAGGCTGGCCAAATCAGTGAGCTCCAGGTTCAGTGAGAGATCCTGTCTCAAAAAGTAAGATGGAGAGTGGCTGATGAAGACGCCTGACAATGACCTCTGGCCTCCAAATGCATGTGCACACACTCACACACATCCACATGTGCACACATCCACATGATTACACATGTGCGTACACACACACACACACACACACACACACACACACACACACACACACACCACATTTGAATCCAGGGTCTGTGACTATGTGAGGTGAGCTGAAATTGAACTAATAACCACCTACTACTAAAACACCAAGATTAGCCTGGATTCTCTAGGTACTCAATCTCCTTGTAATTCCTTAACTGTAGAAGGAAGAGGCAGAAATTCTGGGCCACAGGGAGGATCATAGAGGTCTGGCTGGAGCAACCTAGAATGAGACCTTCCATTGCCAGGTGGACCTTTGGTGGAAGAAGGGCCCATGAGCCAGGGAAGGTAGGTGACCCCTAAACTGGTAAAGCCCACTGGTTCTCCTTTAAAAACCTTCAGAAAGAATGCAGCCCCATCCAAAATCCCAATTTAACCCTGGTAAGATTCCTGATGAACTGTGGTCTAATCGTCCAGATAATGTATTTGAGTTGTTTAAGCTGGTTATATTGGAGATGACCAAAGTAAAGCAACCAGCTAATGCATGGACACTTAAACTACATCTATAGAAGACAGATAGAGGAACTGGCAAGCTGCCTTCTCCTGCTCAGAGTTGGTAGAGCAGATACAAATGGCATTGCCATAGCTCCTCAAATTCGCAATGCTTCTCAATTCAAGAAAACAGTTAATAGTGTGTTTTCTACAAACTCTTTGGCCCAAATTGAAAGCTGTAATCACCCTGAGTATAAATTTTTGTAGTCTCAAGTACCTTAATATTACATAAAATGTGCTTCTTTTAAGAACAAAGCTAGTGGTATTCAACTCAACAAGTGGTGATGGGCTATCTTGTCAGCCCTGAGCATGCCAGGCACTGAGGTGGACTGGGCGTGTGGAGAGAACCAATCTCCACAGTTTCCTCAGACCAGTGCAACAATGGCTTATGTCTGTCAAATTAAAACTCAGGCAGATGCCATTGGCACATAGGTCCGAGTACAGGGACACGTTCCTTTGCATGATTGTGTAAGTGTTTTATGTGCTCTGTTTTGGTTTTGGTAGGGTCTCACTAAGTACCTCAGGTCATTCTCCTACTCATGAGCCTCAGCCACCTAAAAACTGGGACTATAGACATTCACCACTGAACTTGGCCATTTGCTATTCGACAGCAGAAAACATGGGCTTGAGAGAGAGCAAGCCTCATTTTCCTAAACCCAGACAGACACACCAGCTTAGATAAGTGTTTCTCAGCCTATGCCTTACTGAGGTTGAGCTGGATTACTCTCTGTGGCTGGGGTGTGTGGGGTGTGGGTGTGTGGGGTAGGATAGAATGAATGTGAGTGGGATGAGGGGTGGAGGTCAGGAGTGTAGGGGGTCCTGTGCCTTCTTAGATGCTTATACATAGCCCAAGGCTTTGAACTACCAGATACCAGTAGCACACCCTGGTCTGCTTGTGACTACAAATGTTACTTCCAGGGAGGACAAAACCTCCCCAGCTTAGAGCCATTGGCTTAGATAAATGGGCATTGCCATTACATTATAAATTGTCTTAAAAAGACATCTTGAAACTCAGATTTAAAAAATTGGAGCTAAATTCCTATTCCACTAAATATGGGTCTACATGGTAGGAACTGAGTTTTCCTGTCCATAATTAGTAAGAAGCTGAGGCCTTCTGCTCACAACCAATGAGAAGCTGAGGCCTCCTGCCCATAACCATTGAGGAGCTGGAGCCTCTTGCCTACAGCTAGTGAAGAGCTGAGACCTGGCATCCAATGCTATATAGTACTTCATCTTGAGAGTAAGCACTCCATCTCTAGTTATGCCTTCAGATGGCTGATGTCCTCATCCAACTTTTAATGGTCTCTACCCTGAGATGGAATGACCCTTGGATTCCTGGTTCCCTGACCTTTGGAAACATAGCCAATGTTTGAATTTTAATCTACTAAATTGGGGGTATTTGTTGTACAACAATAGATGACTGATACAAACTGAGTGATGTACTAAGGGAAGAATCAAATTCTACAGACTGGCTGGGTCATTGAGTGTGTGACAGAGAGGAGATAGGGATGTAAAGGTGGGGAATTGGAGAAGCAGGCAAGTGTCAGCTTAAATGCATGCTCATTGGGAGTGGCTTGCCAGGCGGGTCTTTACCACAGAGTTCATGGCTGAGTAAGACTGAGAATTACTTCTCCCAGCAGCATGCTTAGCAGCCTCCAGCACTGTAAGCAATCAGGAAGAGTGAAGTTTCCAGGTCAGCACCAACTTAAACAGTGTCCTCCAGAAACAGAGGAGTAACTGCTCATGTGTTATGTCCTCACAGGAGTTATGTTCCATATAGCTCAAGCCAAACCAAATCCAGCATGGAGATAGAAGGTGGGCATGAAGCCCTACCCCTGACCAAAGAGCCATTGACAGTTGATAGCTTCTGGAGGAGGCAAAGTCAGTTTTCTTTAAGAATGTTGGATCTGGTAGGTTGACCAGGCTCCATTGGAAGGCCACACAACCATGAATATATGGGCAGAGCAAATTGGACTTGATGGATGAAAAAAGAAAAAAGAGGACACAAAGCTGGAAGGGTACGAAAGGAGAGGGTGGATCTGGGGGTCGGGGGAGGAGGAGGAGAAATAGTATCAAAACTCATTGTATAAAATTCTCAAAGAATTAATAGAAAAGAAATGGGAAAATACATGCTCAGGAGTTGAATTTCATTTAAAAGGAACCTGGAGCCAAATTTAGAAGGACCCAGGCTGCAAACCATAGGGGCAACAGGACCCATCTCTAACATGCAAAGTATGAACACATCATTCTGCTTCCCAATGGACTCCTGTAGCATTAAGCATAAAGGACAGACACCAGGGGAGCAGAGAAGGCTTTCTATTTCTTCCTGCTGCCTAGGTGCTAAGCCTAATCCTCTGCCCTTCTCCTTCAGTATTGTTCCACTCAGGGCACTTGCATGCACAGACACAGGCACACAGAGAGACACAGAGACATACATACACACACATAGACACATACTCACACACACGCATGCACAAAGAGACACAGAAGTAGAGAGACACACACATGCACTCAGACACACATGTACAAATGCACATGCACACACAGAGATTCACAAAAACACTCCACACCAACACCTACACACAATTTTTTAGCTCTAAAGATAGCTCTCTCATGTGCTGTGTTTTCTTCTGCTTTTTATGCTTGCTGGTGACCTGTCTCTGCCTTTTGAAATTCTTAGACTTACTGTCTCCCCTGCTGTGAAGGCCCTCTCTATCACCTCCAGGCTGAGCACAGGGGCCTTTTCTCCATTCCCAGTCTCATCTGGGTAGCTCATTACCTGAGCACTCAGGAGACTATTCAGTATTGATCTATTTATGCAACTGTTTTTCTTCATAGAGAATTGAACCCTCAGATGTATTGTGTGTCTAAGCACTCCTTAGGAATGCTGTTCACCTGACTTTGAAACAGTGTCCCTCACTGTGACCTGGAGCTTACTGATTCAGTTAGGCTGGCTGGCAAGACTCAGGGATCTTCCTGATTCTGCATCTTGGTTGCTGGGCTCATAGGCATGCACCATCATTATTCCTGGCCATTTTGTATGTCTGAGACTCAAACTTAAAGCACAGTAGGTACTTGACAAATGGAGCCATTTCCTCAGCCCAGGATGCATATGTTTAATCTCCAAAGATGGACTATATCTAACAAATGGTATATACTGAACAAATGAATAAATGAAAGATCACTGATCTGCTGTTGATGGCCATGTCTGAAGAAATCCAGACTTCTCTGTAGTTGGCTGGCTAGATAGTTTATGGTGGGAGGTTTCTGAAGAAAAATAAGCCTGGCATACAGACACCTTATCTTACCCCATGGATGTATATACCTTGCAGCCAAGCTGGACACAAACATGTATATAGCATTAGTAAGTCTTGCCCTCCTCCACAAATCACCAGCCCAGCTCCAGAACAGACCAAGAAGCATTACCCTCACTTTGAAACATGATCTACTTTCACTGACTCATGGGCAGAAACTCTTTTTCACCAATGTCCCCAATCATTCCTTGTATAACAGGAAAAAAATAGCTGTTCTCAACGCTGGTCATTTCAAACCAGTTTGCACTTGTTAACTCTTTGCAGCCCCTTAACTGTTTCTTGTAGAGTCAATTTGTGGGGACTGGGCTAGGCTGAGGGACACAACAGGCCAGAATGCAGGGTCTTAGCCCTGTGGATGTTAACAGTGAAAAAAATGTGAGAACTACAGAGGGCAGAGGGCAGCAAACCAGAGTCCTTTGGCCAAATGCAACTTCTTTCAGTTTTAAATCACTATATTTCAGACGCTTATGTAAGTGCCTGCGCAGCATCTTCCATTTTGCTTCCTGGATGGCTGTACCTTAAATATCTTCCACATATGGCCACTCAGGGGTAGGTGTGCTGATTCCCAATGCAGAAGAAGACAGAAGGGTGCCTTGGATGAAGGCTGGGGGAAAGGCATATTGAGTATGGAGTTTTTATTTTGCATTGTGTTGAGACGGGGTCTCGGGTATCTGAGGTATCTGGCCTCCAACTCACTGTATAACCTAGGAAGAACTGAAATTCTTGATCCTCCTGCTTCCACCTCCCCAGGTCTGTGGTCACAGGAGGGCTTTGTGCCTGGTGTGCAATAACTCTACCAACTGAGCTAATTGCCAAGGATGGGATATGCTAGGTAATGGCTTTCCTCTATCTCCCTCCAGGCAATCTGTGCTAGGCCTGTGCTGACCTCAATGGCTGAAGCCCTGGTAGGACCACTTACAGACTCCCTGAGTTCTGTGTGCAAGGTTTCAGGCTCACTGGTCCCCCTCACCCCCACCCCCGCTTCCTTACTACTGCCCACCCTGCTGGGTCTCCCCCATGCCGGCTTTTGTGGGGCATGCCAGCCTTCACTTAATCACAAGGCTCCGCTCTTCTCCCAGCAGCCCATCAGTTGGAGTGCACCGCTCCTTCTTGCCAAGAGCCCTCTTACCCATCAGGGGAAGATAATGCCTAGCAATCATTTTGGCTTTTCCAGACTTAATGTTCTCTCTCTGCTCAGGTCCTTCCTGCCCCACTGAAAAGTGTGAGGATGCTATTTTAAGACATCCTTTAGTACCAAAATATCACTGTGAGACACTCATGTTCTTCCTTCCAATAATCTCTTTTGTTTGAGGCAGAAAGAACGTATCAGGAGGGCTGAGGCATGGCTCCCTATGGGAAGCAAGGCAAGGGACAGAATGGAGCTCCTTTCAGGACCTCAGTGCCTCCAACTCCAAGTGTAAGGTGCCGAGTGCTGCTTGTCTTCCTGTTTCTCCTCTTCTTTATCCTAAACTAGAGATGAAGGGAAGACATAGCAGAGACTCTGGGCTCTATGGTGGTTGAAATATCAGAGTGAGAAGAACATGCTGAGAATGACCAAGTATGACTCAGTAAGAGCCTGAGTAGTGGGGAGCCAAGAGGGAGCTGGGCAATGGAAACTGGTTTTTGCACAGTGGCAAAGGGGACTTAGTATGTATCTAAATAGTCTAGGGACATTATACACGTGGGTACATCCAGGATATATAATTCTGGGTACAGCCACTCTCACCAGTCCTTCTAGTAATGAACAATTTATCAAATGCACACTATGTGCAAAGGCAGTATCCTTCCATTTACAAGACCCAGTTATGGAAGACAGCTCCACAGCAAACTCTTGTTAAAGTCAGAGAAGTTAAGACAGTTGCCTGTCACCTCAGAGCTCATGAGCGGTAGAACAGGGCCTCACACTTAGGCTTGAGCCTAGAGTCTGAGCTCATCGTCTCCCTGTAGATTAGCTCTGCCTGGGAGTTTATGTCCAGCTTCTGGCCCTTGCCAGCAGCTGCCTACATGGGCTTTGGAGAAAACAACTCCCACAGACAGCTGTCTAGATGGGGCTGATATTATAAATGGTATTATGAAAAAATAAGGATATGGCTTATAAATCAGGCAGAGGAAACTTATGATTCCTCTGGACACCCCAATCTATCTCCCTATAATTGCCTGTGTATGAAATGCCTGTGTGAAGTTATCCGACTATTCCCCGAGTCGCCTGCGAAGGTAAGATTGCAATTTTTAGCGACCCTTGTTACACAAACCAAAGCAATCTGTTCCACTTTGACGCCCTGACACCCTGGGCTTGCTAAAGGGGTGGAGGCAGGGATATAGGGGCGTTGGTGTGACCTTCCTCTTCTGAGGAAAGTTTGAAGGGATAGCTGGGATGCACCCTTGGTTCAAAAGGCAGCCCCAACTTCCAGTCTGACTATGCAGTACCCAGCAAGCACAGGAGGGATACTTAAAAAGAAAACCACAGCTCCTTCCCCTTAAACCATCTTTAACCTTTAGTTCCAGAAACCATAATTAAAAATCAATTCAGTCTTTTTTGTAGTAAATCTGACACTAATTCTATCTCTAATGGCAGGGCCAAGATAAATAGTATGTCAGGTAAACTCAGCAGGAAAATGACATTTTCATTAGCAATTTACTGGGTGTGAAATTTCCACCAAGATATAGTATTCTGGAAAGATCCAGGGAAACCATCCTCCACCCCTAGCAGAGAAACCTGTTCTGCTAATTAATGGGGGACACCATTGGGATTAAATGAATGCCTACCCAAATTATTTTAGTGTGCCCAGCAATGATTTTGTATGCATCTTGCACAAAGAAAATAAGTCTGAGCTCCAAACAATAAACACGCTGACATAACAAGATGATTGCAGCCCATTGCAGTCCAGAAAAATCTAATCTGGTCTCCTAACAGTGTGGCAATCTTTATTGTGACTGTTCAGGTCCCAATTCATCAGCCCATTTCAGCAAGCTATCCCAGTCAGTAATCACTCACTTTCAGGGTAGCCTCGGAACAGGTATTGACTGTAGAGAGCAGCAATTCATCCTGGACTCTGTCTCCCTCCATCAGGATTTTTTGGCAGTCTGTGAAGCAGGCTGGGAAAGAAAAATTTGGCTCATGCATGCTGGGTTCCCAGAGTGACTCAGTGGGAAGAGAGAAATAAAAGGGCAAGAAAATTCGTAGTGCCTAGTGAGAATTAGACATAGCATCACATCCTTTTCTGCTAAGACCCAGGAGTGCTTCCAGTGGTCCATCTAGGCAGGGCAAGGCCATCAAGGATTCCTACCAAAGGGGGCTTCATGGAAGGTCGTTTTCATTTACTTGAGACTTCTGAATCATTTTCTTATTTAAGCTTCACATTAAGACCAAGATATGGGTACCACCATTAGTCTGTCCTTTGCAGATGGCCACGCTCAGGCTGAGAAGTGACCCTCACAGCCAGCAGATGACTTCTGCGATGACTGTCTAAACTGGTAGTTCCCAAATGTTTTTTAAAAAGGAGGAGAAGGCCTGGAAGATGGACCAGCAGTTGAGTGTTTGCTGACATGAGCTTGGTTCCCAGAATCCACGTGGAGGCTCACAATTGTCTGTCACTTTAGCTCCAGGGAATCTCACACCTTCTTCTGGCCTGCTCAGGTGCCCACACACTTGCATAGGCTCATGCACACATATGAATATATGAAAGAAATATTTAGACATTGAGGTAAAATTCATAACATCAATTCATCTTTCTGAATGTTGATTTGATAGTGTTTAGTACATTGAAGTGTCTCATAACCACGTCTCTATCTAGTTTCAAGACTAGTTCACCACTCTAAAAGTAATACTCTGCTGGTTAGACAGTCCTTCTCCTTCCCATCATCTTGAGTACCTAAGAGTCTACTTTGTGTCCTTGTGGATTTTTTATTTAAAGCTGTCGGACCCTACACTAGACTATTTTCTGTTGTTATAACAAACTACAGAAATGTGAGTACTGTGTAAAGCAGAGAGACTTAACAAAGCTCTCAGTTTAAAGGCCAAACATCCATCAAGGTGGTACTCTGTGTCCTATGCCAGTATGGGAGCCTTAATTGGTGATACAAGATGGTGGATATCAACATGGCAGGAGCCAGTACAAGAGGAGTCTTCATGGAGAGACTGGAAGCCAGAGTATATCCAAGGGGTCAGCCTTGCTACTTCATAACAATCTGCTTTTGTGGGAAGCGACTCCTTCAGACCAACATTAAACTCTCCCAAGGTCAATACCACTTTGTTCTAATCACCTCCCACTTGGGTACATTTTTAGTGGGAGGTAGGAGACCTGGATGGGGTCTGTCTAAGGACATGATTAGCACCCTGGCTGGTGGCTTCTCCCCTTACACTGATCTCTGTAGACAGAAGGGGGACTTTCTACTTTGTGTCCCAATTAAGGCAACCAGAAGTTATGACTGGATTTTACTACAGACATAATTTTGGTCCACTGGAAATCCAAGTGTCAGTACAGCTGTCTGATTGCTGGAAGAGTTCTGTAATAATCCCATGAGGAGCTCAGCCAGGGCTGGAGCTGGTGACTCCATGAGCATTCCACCTGTACTTATTATCTTGCATGGGTGTGCAGGCACATGCGTGTAGGATTCATGCACATATGCATGTGTGCACCTATAGGGGCCAGAGGTGAACTTCAGTGTTTTTCCTCAGGCAGCATCCATCCAGTTTTTGGAGACAGAGTTCCTTATTGGCTTGAGGTTTATTGATTTGTTTAGAATGGCTTACCAGTGAGCCTCAGGGAACCTGCCTGTCCCCACCACTACAACACTGTGATTTATAAGAGTGTGTCACTTGTCTTTGCTTTGTACATGGGTGCTGAGGATTAAAATCAGGTCCTCTTGTTTGCATGGCCTGAGAATTGCTGACTGAGCCATCTCCAAAACAGCTACTTTCCACCTGTGTCTCGGCTAGTTTTATGTTGACTTGGCATAAGCTAGAGTCATCTGAAAGGAGAGAACCTCAATTGAGAAAATGCCTCCATAAGATCCAGCTGTAGGACATTTTCTTCATTAGTGACTGATGGGGGAGGGCACGGTATTATTGTGGTCTTCTAAATTCCTACAGGTCTCTTATGTGCCTTCTTTTGGATTGGTCTCATTTTCAGACTCCCCACAAAGCTCTCTAGAAGTTATGGCTGAGTAGGCCTGGAGATGGCTCAGTATAAAAGCACAGCCACTGTGCAGGCAGGAGGATGGGGTTTTGAGTCCACAGAACCCATGTAAAAACCTGTGTATGGCTGCCTGTGAGATTATAAACCCAGAGCTGTAATGAGATGGGGCCAGAGACAATAGGATTCCTGGGGCTTACTGGCCATCAGCTTGGTTCTAGGTTCAGTGAAAAAACTTGCTTCTGGCTTCTGCACAAAAACACTCAGAGAGAGAGGGGGAGAGAGTATGTTCTAGATTAGTAATCACAGTGGAGAAAACATCCTTCATACACATTAAGTTTCGGGAAATTGAGAGACTAACACTTACCAAATGGTTTGTGTCACATGTTCACCTATGAACCAAATACTGGGTCCCATCGGTTGAAACTCTACCCACTCTCCCAACTCATAGCGTACTCAGCCACAGCCAAACCATAAGGACTAGGAACAAGCATAAAGACAGTCCCAAAGGAACAGCAGAATGCTGTTAAGAGAAAATGGATGCTGGGCAGGCAGTAAGGGACCATCTGTCAATCCCCAGTCTCTAAAGAAACCGTTAAGTTAGTCTGGGCAGGTTTCTGGGTTTTGTCACTAAACACTGACTGACTAAATATCTAGAAAAATGTGTCCAAGTGTCGTGGGGAAAATAAAGATGAGTAAGACAGATTTCATCTGTCAAGTACCTTTCCATTTTGCAAGGAAGATAAAGCCGATGTGTACAAACAGAATATCACAAGCAAAAGCTTGTTCCAAAGGTGCAGGGAACATCAGGACTCAAAGGCAGTGGCACGGCTGAGGTGGAGAGGAGGCAGGAGGGGGTTGTTTGGTTTGGGGCTTAAAGAACGATTAGCACATTTCCAGTAAGAATCTTATGGTTTCAGACTGGTACATTTCCAAGTACACAGGAGGAAGAATTTCAGCTCAGAAATAGTGCCATTAAGCATCTCGACACTGAAGAGGGAAGGAGATGTGACTCAGTGGCCAGAATGCTTACCTAGCATGCATGGATCTAGGCACTCATCCTTAGCACTGTGTTAACTGAGCATGGTGGCACATGCCTGTCATCCTAGCTCTCAAGAGGCTGAGGCAGGAGGATCAGAAGTTCACAGTCATCTTCTGCTAGTATCAAGCTGAAGGTCAAATTAGAATCTGTGAGACTCTGTCTTAAAAAAAAAATAGATATCAAGAAGTTCAAGGTTTGGATAGAGCTTATCCAACAACCCCCAAATATCTCTCCTGAAAATTTTAATTAGCTTTAAAAATACTGGGTTTTCTTATGACAGCTTTATACATTTGTGTTGTGTACTTTGCTCACACTGGTTTCCTATTCCCCTCTCAGTCTCCTCACCTCCCATTGTCTGGGCCCTCCTCAGCAATCCCTGAGGTAATTGTTTTTCTTGCTCCTTTGACAAAACACCTACCAGAAGCAGCATAAAGAAGGAGGGTTTGCTTGTTTTGTCTCACAGTCTGAGGGTACAGCCCATTATGGTAGGGATGTCATGGTGGCAAGAACATGAGGTATTTTTTTATTGTTAAGAAGCAGAGCAAGTTCAGGATGTGTTGTCTGAGAGAAGGAGAAGGAGAAAAAGAAGAGGAAGAGGAGGAGCAGAGGAGGAGGAGGAGTCAGATGGATGCTGGTACTCAGCTGTCTTTTCTTTTTATTTAGGTGAAGACCCTAACCCATTGGATGGTGCTGCCCACATTCAGGGTGGGTCTCCCCTCCTCAATAAACCCTTCCTATAAATGCTCTCACAGACCCACTAGAGGTGTGCTTCCATCATGACTATAAGCTTTGTCAAAATCTTTAGCTTTTATGTCATATGTATGCACACAAATACATGCACGCAATGCATCTAGATTTCACATATGAGAGAAAATGTGTCTTACTGGTTCTTCCTTTTTATGCCTTTTTTTCTTAAAATGTTGATTTCCATCTTCACCCATCTCCTGCAGATGACACAATTTCATTCCTTACAGCCAAGTAAATCTTCACTGTATATATTCACGTTTTTTTACCCGTGTGTGTTGGTGAACAGACATCTAGGCAGGATCTAGACCTTGGCTTTCGTGAAGAATGCTACAACAAATATGGATGCTCAACCATCTATTTGCTGTGTTGGGTTATGTTCCATTAGGAATATACCCACACATGAAATAGCTGGAAACACCTCTTGACTATAAGGGATGAAGGAGGGTAAGGTGTAATGCATGGGAAGAAAGAAAAAAGAGAAAGAGAGTGAGAAAAAGAGGGTCAGTGAAATAGAAAACACACAAGCAAACACAGGAAGGAAAAAAAAACTCTTGCTGGACAAAGATTTATAAAAAGCAATGTGGTTGTTAAAACTGGAAGCCTGGGTTGATACTGAGTTAGAAAAAGTCTAGGTATTATTTTAGGTTGGGGTGAGCAATGCAAGCTCAAAGACAATTCAAAATAAATGCACTTCAATCTGAAAGTTGGATATGTGGTCCAGCACAGAATACACTGAGTGGAGAAACCTAGGGACAAATCGTATTACATGAAAGACTTGGAGATGGTGAGAAGGAAGATAAAGTAATAGACACCAAATCTCCTCCACAGGGATCTAGCATAGGATCTAATGCAGTGATCCAACGGGGGATCCGATACTTGGATCCAACATGGATATTCTCCATAGGATCCAACATGGTAATCCTCCAAAGATATCCTTCACTGGGATCCTCCACAGGGAACTAACACACATGGGGTCCTCCGTGGCGATCCAACATCAGGATCTAACACAGGAGATTATGAATGGTATGGTGAGGGTCTGTCTTTGGGAACATGACAGCCATGTGTTTATCACTTTTTTGTTCATTCATGACAGATATTGCTGACTATTTAGTACTGTATCATGCAAACTAAAACACGGGATTCTGGGATCTCCTGAGCTAAGGATTAGGGGTGGAAAACTGAGACAAGGAGGATTGGAAACTAGCAAGATACAATTTGTTTGAAATGAGACAACTGCAAGATGGAACACACATAGATAATCAAAGAAAAGCCCTGGACAGTTCTGTGGGGCTTCCTAAGCCCCATTCCAGACCAGGCAAGGCAAGGAAGGTTTTAAGCACATAAGTAGCACTATCCACACATGCATTTTTCTGAGACCCCATATTTGCTACAGAGTGCAGAATAGAAGTGTGGGTAAAGAGTAACCCTAAGAAAATATTTTCCAGACTTACTACCATATTTTTTTAAGACAGGGTCTCCCACTGAAGATGGAACTTGCCAGTTATGCCAGACTGGCTTACCAGTAAGCTCCTGGGGTCTATCTCTCCCCACCTTCCCAGCTCTAGGATTATAGGCGCATGCTGCTCATGCCTGGCATGGGTGCTGGGAATCAAATCTGAGTCCTTGTGCTCATATAGCAAGTGCATTACTGACTGAGCCATCTCCCCAGAGGTCCTTCTGTTGTATAAAAAGGTTTGGGTCCCAGTGCTCATGTTGTAAATCGGGCAAAGAAGGGCCTCGCTCACATTGTTCTAGCTTCTGTTCATCATGGGTCAGCCCCTCCTTGCTTGCACATACTCCTTGACGGCAAGAATCAGGATTCCCCTTAACTCTGAGAACTCAGCAAACCCTTACAGGCAATGTCTGTAGATCTCAGA
This sequence comes from Peromyscus maniculatus bairdii, assembly GCF_049852395.1. Taxonomy (NCBI): domain Eukaryota; kingdom Metazoa; phylum Chordata; class Mammalia; order Rodentia; family Cricetidae; genus Peromyscus; species Peromyscus maniculatus. The sequence continues at coordinate 127,358,491 of NC_134852.1, read as the reverse complement.
AGGATCTCAACAGAAGAGTGAGAGAGGTGGTGTCAGACCAGTACTTCCCCTACCCCTCTGTTTACTTGTGAGAATCAGAAGACAGATTACACTGGACAGGGCCTGTAAAAATGTCTGGTAGTAGATAAAGGCTGTCTTTCCATTTTCTAGGTGTGAGCATCTGAACTATGTAGATGAACGAGCATTTCAGTCTATTGTCACTACAAGTTAATATGCAGTGAGCAGACACGTTCACAATGTAGTGTCAACTTAATATGGCACAGGTAGTGAAGGCTTAATCAAATTGCTCTCTCATTTGCTTGAGGGCTTCAGTTGAATGTTCATAGACTAGAGGGGGAAACTGGGACTTGAGGTAATAGAAATATTTGAGCATATCAGTTGAAAGATCACTGTTCTTGCTCCAATAAATTCTCCATCTTCAGTTTCTATAGTATCGGCATCTTCGTTATGAAGCAACTTCTGATCTATTTCGTATGGAAGCTGGGCTAGCCAGGGTTCTCTAGAGGAATAAAACCAATAAAATGAGTATAGACTACAAAGAGGATTTATTAGATGGGCTTGCACAAACGGACTACGAATTCCAACAATGGCTGTCTGCCCCTGGAGAAGGTGAGAACTGGTTAGGGGCTCATTTACTGAGGGTGGGTGCTCCAGCAGTCCAGTCTGCTGCTGGCTGCCTCCAGGATTCCTGGGGAGATGCTGGCCTCTAGGCCTCGTAGGAAGGTTGAAAAAGTCGGCTTTCAATGTAACTAAGGATGGCTGCAGGAGCAGCAGCAGCGCAGATACACCCACCAGCAAGAGGGAAGGGCAGGTAGCGCTCAGCAGGGCTTCCCCCTCAGAACTCTGACATGAGCCACTGCCAGGTGATACTGTCCACTCCAGAAATTGTGTCTCTTAGTTCCTTCTGACCATCCTAAGAGCTGATCTGAATATCTTTGAAGGAAAATATTAGCTTATTGCAGGCCCAAACCTTGTGTTTATGATTTACTATAAAGATGTGGGTGCCTGTCTGATATCGCTCACAGAGCAGAGACTGGGCATAGAAATTTGACTTATCATGAAGCCTGGCCTTGTGTGCTTAGTTGGAACTCTTCAGACTGCAAGTGACAAGGGCACCATTCAAAATAAGGAAACATGAACTTAAAGGAAACATGAGAAATATCATGAAATCAAAGGGAGGGACCGGGACAGCAAAAATTGAGACCCCCTCCCCCTTTCTTGTTTCAGTCATCGGCTTGTGTCCTCTACTCTATCATTAGTAACGGACTTGCCAGTGCTCACGGTATGGAGTCAGTACTCAGGGTTCATTTTCTCAAAGCCAGGTCCAAAATTCCTATAAAGAGACTCATTGGCTTAGTTTAGCTCAGAAGCCCAGCCCTGGGGCGAATGAGCTTCTTCCAAAGCATAGGAGAGTACTACTCTAATCCACTGTGGATCAGATGCTTACTTCTGGATCCATCAACACTGTCTAGATGACGCAGGCTCATTTGAGGAAATGGTCTCTCAAAAGAAAACCAGCCAGAAGTTGCAGGTGGAAGAACAATTTCCAGACTGGATGAAACCACGAGGGAGCATGACACCGCCATCTGAGCAGGGAAAAAGCGACTCGTCTCACTTTTAAGGTTTTAAAATTTGTATGTATGGGGGTTGTACATGTGAGTGCAGATGCTCCTGGAGGCCAGAAGAGGTCGTCAGATCCCAGGAAGCTGGAGTTACAGGTAGCTGTGAGTTCCCTGATATAGGAACTGAACCTGGGTCCTCTGCAAGAGCAGTAAGTGCTCTTAACCACAGAGCCATCTCTCCAACCCTAACATTTTGACTTCCTTATTTTCTCTCTTTGTTCATTTGTTTCCTCCTCACTGGTTTCAGTCATTCAAATATCACTCTCTGAAGAGTATCTGTCGTTTGCCAGGTTTAACACGGAGCAAAGTCCCTCTTTCCCACAGTTGACACTCTTCTAAAGCACCCTGCCACTTATCCACCCTCTGCTATCAGTGCCTCACTGGAGAGGCACTCAGCCTGTCCAGCATGTGCAAATGCTCCTGGACCACTTCGTGGCACTAAGAGCTCCTGTTGAAAGACAGACAGCCTTTGAAACACCAGTAAATGGGCAAACTATGGGGTAGATCATCCCAGTCCTTCAGCAGACACAGTATATGTGCGCGCGCGCGCGCGCGCGCGCGCGCGCGCGCGCGCGCGCGCACACACACACACACACACACACACACACACACACACACGGTAATTCTGTTGACATCTGCACTGTAAAACTGAAGGACACAGATTTAAGGATGTGAGGTCCTAGCAATGCCACCTACATCTTAGGAATGAGTCATTGCAGGAGGTCTGCAGGCATTGCAGAAGGTCCAGGCCCATGTGCCCAATGCAGCACCAAATGGAAACAGTTCTGACTGCTCACATTCTTTTATTTTAAACCTTATTATTTTAATCTCATAACAGGTACCAGTTACTAAATCCTTGCTCAGCACGTGTATCTGAGCTTTTCAAATGTTACCACAAGCAGTGTTTCTTGATTAAAACTGACTTCGTCCCGCAAAGGATACCTGGCAATGTTTAGAAACAATTTTCGTTGGCACCCTGGAAGACTTGCAGCTGGTATCTATGGGATAATGGCTTCTCATAAATATCCTCCAGAGCTCTGGGCAGTTGGAAAGACAACAACCCAGGCCCCAGCTTCATTAAGGCTAATAATGGAAAATGCCAAGTTAATCATTTCTATAGCTTTATCATTATCACCATCACTATCACTATCATCATCACCACCACCATCATCACCATTCCCATAATTACCATTATCATCGTTTTTCTAGTTTGACCTCTGTTGCTGTGATGAAACATTGACCGAAGGGGATGAAAGGGATGATCTGGCTCTCACTTCCAGGCAGCAGTCAATCACTAGTAAAGTCAAGGCAGAAACTGAATCATAAATCATGGGACTTGGTTCTCTAGCTCATGCTCAGGGAGTTTTCCTACACACTCCAGGCCTACCTACCCAGGTACAGTGCTGGGCCCTCCTAGAGCAATCCTTGTCAAGACAATCTCTCAGACATGGCCTTGAACCAATCTAATGGAGGCAATTCTTCAACTAAGTTTCTTTCTTCCCAGGTGACTTCCAAGGTTATCATAAGTTGGAAATAAAAACTAACCAACATAATCATCATTGTCACCAGCATTACCACCATCACCACCACCATCGCCGCTGCCGCCACCGGCGCCACCGCCACCACCACCACCACCACCACCACCACCACCACCACCACCACCATCACCACCCCACCACCACCACCACCACCATCTTGATTTTACAGGAGAGGAAACTGAGGTATATGTAATTTGAGTAGCTATCCAGAGCATTGTGCTCTTTGGGGTCTAAACACTGTACTTCTAACCTCTTTTCTATAACTCCTTACAGGGCTTAGCCTCAGTACCTGAAACTTCAGGCTGATAACTCTGGGCTCACTATGCAGCACTCGGAAATTTCCAGTTTGCTTCAGCATCATAGATTTACCTAGTTTCATCTGAGAAACTGAAGATGTTACTTTGGCCGGAGCTGGGCATATCTTTAAATTGAATCCAATTCTCCCTATTGAAACATAATAACTCGAGAAGTAATCTGGTCTCTTCATTACCAGTGCTACATCCTGTTGTCAAAAATCTCCTTTGAGTTGGTAGTTAAAGGCCCAGCCACACATTTTTAACGTTATTGTTGCTGGCTAAAATGCTTAGCAACAACACAAACATCACTCAGAATCAAATTATCAGATGTACCGACAAGACGCTTCTCGATTTAATAGTGTGGTAAATGATGGCTGGGAGATGTTCTTTGAAGCTGTGGAAGCAAATGTGAAAACTAATTCAATTCTCAAATGAATAAAAGTGAGAAACTGTGCTTATAAACCCGATATTACCAGAGACAAGGCCAGTGTCTCCTGCTGCCTGGCGTCTGGAGGAAAGAGGTGAGGGAACTTATTTCATTTCTGATTATCAAGACCTGGGCTTGGTGACCACACACAGTTGACCTTATGGACTGTGCTGAGGACCTCAGTAGGACTGGGGGCTCATTTACAACCCAACAGGCATACTTACTTAATCAGCAGTCATTGCTGGAGGAAGAGCAAGGCTCCTGAAGAAGCATCCAGAGCCGTGGGGAAATCAGATCTCTCTATATTAGATGCAGAAAGTGAGTAATAGATCTTCCTGGGAGGAGAAGGGATGCTGAATGACCCAAGTCAATGACTTCCTGGCAAATGGACAAAGCCCTGGGTCCTCCATAAAGGTTTCTATGGCACAAAAATGTAGGTTTGAAAGGGATTCAGCATATAACTATAAATTTATACATACACATATATATATATACACACATACATATATGTGTATATATGTAAAATGAACCAAAGTAAATTATGTGCACATAAAATAAGTAACACACCTGCATATATTTGCATTCAGAAGCCTAATACACTCACTATAAGACCACCATCTGGTTGACATACATTACAAAGCCAGAGTGCCTCTAACTGGTCCACTTGGACATCAGTCTGGGCATCCTTCAGGTTCATTGATTTGCTGGAATGACCTTTGGAACTCAGGTAAAAATTACAGAAGTGCAGATTCTCCTGGATGCTTCAAATGCCTGTAGATTATGGAAGCCCATGTAATGTCAACACTCCCTAAGTAATCACCATGCTACATTGTTTGTGGAATACAAGATGAAAAGTGTACCTTTTAGGTACAGGAGTGATTGTGCTTTTGAAAATGCTTTTGACCTGTTGTTCATTGAATCCATGTTTCACGAGGGTCAATTTTCTGTAATTGCTGTTTTATTGTAAAGGAAACAAATGAACAAAGATACTATGTTATTGGGCTGCGGTCTGGATGCCCTCCCCATCCCACCCCTGTGCAGGTGTTCTGTGACAATGGAATAAGGGTGTCCCACGCTCCCTGTCCATCAACACACTCAGCAGCCAGGAAGCTCTGTGAACCTTTTAGTTTTGGTTGAGTTTTACCAACAGGCAGGTTCACTGGTCACACGACTAAACCCAGTCTCTAGTCCCTCTCCTTTCCCAGGCAGAAGTCATGCCAAGCTGAAAACTCCAACTCTCCAAGCATGGGCTTACTAACCCTCCTTGGAAATTCTCCAAGGTTCTACTATAAGTCACTTCATTAGCATAAACGTAGGCTACTCATCATAAATAACAAAAGATACTGGAGATTCCAAAAAAGTTTAAATGCTTTTATTGCAACTCTTTTCTGATTTATGAGCCCCATGTCTGATGAGTCTGAATTACTTTCCTGTTCCCCTACATCTGAGGAGAGGAAGTATAAACTAAAGTTCCCGGAAGGAGAGTTGGAATGTTGAAGATCAAGGATCAAAATAGTATTAGGTTGTCTTTACATTCCTCAATAGCCATTTGCCACCCACCTCTGTGACTGACCTCACAACCATTCATTATCAGATAAAAATGCTTGGAATGTCTTTACAGACCACTAACTTTCACCCACTGGAAAGCCAAGAATGCCCTTAGCTAGCGTCTGAGACCTACAGAAAACACGTCCCACCCACACATACACACTCCATACACTTTGCACCTGCCTACTGATGTCCCCACCTGAACCCTTGTTTCTAGTTCATTGTCACCTGTGTAACTTCTTTTATTCTTATTGGAGCAAAAGTTGTGTTTTCTGTCAATGGAACTGATGGGAAGCATAGATTACTTAGTGTTCAGTGACCATGCATCCTCCAAGACAGCTCCAGCCAGGATGCCCTGCAAAACAAGTCTTGTTATATTCTAGCTATATACAGCCATGCTTTGTTTTCTGCTTGGACGTTATCTTCCATTTGAAAGGTAGCTGTCAGCCCGAGTAACACTTGATATCCCAAGTCTCCTCCCACTGTTCACTGTACACACTTTATGGATTGAGCTCTCTCTCTCCTTATTAGATAAGCAACACAGTGACACCGAGATGACATTCTACTTGTGTTTCTGTGTTGATCAACAGTTTCCAAACCCAGGGGACTTTGTCCCGACACAAGGGACACTGGTATTGTTGGAGGTGACACATTTGTGACATCTTGGAAAGGGGCTGTTAGTGGTATCTAGTGAGGAAAGGCTATGAATGATACAAAATAGTTAATGGTACCCAGGGCAGCCCACAACACACAGGACATTTCACAACATGTAAGACAACCCATAATATACAGGGCAGCCCATAACACACAAGGCAATTTCTCACAACGAAGGATTTTCTGTTCTAAAATATTAGTAAAGTTGCATAAGACAAGCCTGTTTTACATGCAAAGAGGACAAAGCAATATGGCAGTAAGTTTGGTCTCCTTTTCCATTAGTTTTCTGGATCCTTCCATAGGAGAGTTGTGACCATTGTCAGGGTGCCTTAATAAATGTTAATAAACAAGGTCTTTGTGTTTCCAGAGGTTAGAACACAGAGTGAGTGCAGGCCATCTTCTTCCTCTGTTTTATCTGTCCTCAGGCACAGCAAGGCTTCTTCCTTCCCTTCAATTGCCATGCATACACTGAAAATAATAAGCAGGGTAGCCGTGCTGGGGACCAGAGTGGAGATGGCTGCCTCCTGCTGACCATGATAGCCTGGCTTTGAGTTTCTAGCCACACGAACTCCACACCTGCTCTATGTGCTTTGGTGTGATTTGCTCACCAAAATCTTGCTTAACTTGAGCACGAGGCATACACCAACAGGGATAAGCATTACTTGTTTCCTTATAGGTTCTTATTTTTTATTTCCCAGTCTCTGGGGAAAGTACTTTCTTAAAGCTCCTGAAAGCTCTCCTCCAAACATGCTTCACTCCCTTGGGCTCTGAGCCACAAGGGCCTGAGGAAGCCAGTAAGTTCTGGAAGTAAAACTTCTTTGGATCCTTTCTCTGATTTAACTGAGTGACAGCTCCCGAGGGGAGATAAGTCCTTGGTCAACAGGAATATAAATGGCAGGAAGGACTTTTTTGGATTGGAGCAGAACATTTTCTCTTCTTTCCATAATAGAAAACAAACAAGGAAAGAAAGACTTCTGTTGGTTGCTCACGAGGTAAGCTATGCAAGTAGTCCATGATGGCTTGATTTCTCTCTTTAAATGCAAAGAAAAAAATAATAATTTCTAAATTGCTTCATTGATCAAAGAATAACTGCTGGCTACAAACATTTATTCATACCACAAAAGGTACATGCTCCTTTCTCTTAACAACAATATTATCTTGTTACAGTTAATAGTTATTGAACCGCCTGTGCTCAGGCACTGTTTAAGAACATTGTAAATACATCTTCCAATTTCGTCTTCACTTAAACCCCCAGCTGTTGGGTACAGCTAGTGCCTTTACTTTATATACAAAACCAACGGTCAGAGAGGTAAAGCTGCTTGCCAAAGATCACACAGCTGACAGTGTCAGAGTAGGAATTTGGAGCTGAGAATCGGTGGGCTAAATCATCCCTCCTTGTTGCTATGGTTTGATATAAACTGTTCGCAAAAACTCATTCTCAAAGCGATTAGTCTCCACTGGTGATTCTCTTGAGGAGGGATTGGACTATGAGAATGTTAATGGTAAAAGGGCTGATTGTGAGGTGGGGCCTAGTGAAAGGAAGTGTGTCACTGAGGATGTGGTGTGTGTGTGTGTGTGTGTGTGTGTGTGTGTGTGTGTGTGTAACACATGTAACACATGAAGGCTAGATGTTAATATTGGCGTTTTCCTCAATCTCTCCCCAACATATTTTCTGAGACAGGGTCTCTTACTGGAGCTGGAGTTCACTGATTTTCTAGGCTGGCTAGCCAGTGAGTCCCAGGATCCTCCTGTGGCTTTTCCCCCAGCACTAGTATGGAGGTGCCACTGTGCCTGGAATTTTATGTGGGTTTTGGGGATCTGAACTCAGGTTCCAGTGCTTGTGTGGCAAGCCCGTTACCAGTCGTCTGAGCCATGTCTCCACTCATTTCTTCCACTGCTTGGTCTTCCCCATCTTTCCCTCTCTCTTCTCCCACCACAATGTAAGCCTCTGCTACTCTGTTTGTCTGTGACTTTCTCCCTCACCCTAGTCTAGAAATAACAGAGCCAAATGACCGTGGAGAACTGAAACCTCTGAAAACATGGGTGGAAATAAGCCTCTTCTCTTTAGGTTGTTTTCTTCAAGCACTGTAAGGAAGTAACAGAAAGCTGACAAGCTGGGGGAGGGAGTTGGGGGGGAAGGTGGGGAGATTGTTCATCTAGCTCCTTCTCCATGTTGCTGTGCCCACACACTCCCTTGAGTTTGACCCAAACCCATTTCTACAGTTTCTTGCCATACCTGTCATTGATTTTGGTATCAAACTAACACTGGATTCATACTACAAATTGACAACTCCTGTCCCCTCTTTGGTGTTCTGGAAGAATTTATGAAGAATTAACATGAGCATGTTGAAGAATTTCCCAGTGAATAATATGACTATAAAGTTTTTTTGTGGGAAAATTTTAAGGTAGGATTTTATTTTCTTTAACAAGGTGCCACCTTGGCAATCTAACTGCGTAAACTTCCACACTGCGTCTTTCGGAGAACTTTGATTCTCCCATGTTCTTGGTCAACAGGCATCAAGGGTGTAGAGCATCCTTCCTGCTACCTTCTCAGCATCCATCTGAGAACTGCAGATGCTGGTGTTTCCTTTCTTCCTGCCTAGTCTGGCTAGATGCGCATCAACTCTGTTGACCTTAGAGAACCTGCTTTTATGTGACTGCCTCTGTTTCTTGTTTGATTTGCTTCTGGTCTGGTGTCTGATGTCTGATGTAACCATTCATTTGCTTCCTTTGAGTTTCATTTGCTTGTTGTTTTTCAGTACAGAGGCTTGAACTGAGAGCCTGCACAACCAGGCAAGTGTTCCATCACTGAGCTATAGCCCCAGCCCTTTTTATAATTTCTTATTTTGACACAGAATCTCCTGAACATGTGATTCTCCTGCCTCAGCTGCTGAGTGACTTGGATTACAGGATTACACCAGGGCTTCTTCACCATTTTTCTTTTTCCTAAAGTTGACAGTGAGGTTACTGAGTTGAGACTCCAAGATTTTCTAGTGTAAACACTTATCACAGAAATGTCTCCCTATGCATGGCTTTCATGGCACCCCATATCTACAGATACATTGCATTTTTATTTTTACTTAGTAAACTGTAGCCTCTAGTTTCCTTTGGACTTCTGCTCTGACTCATCATCCATTTAGAAATGGGATTTTCTATCCTACATACCTGGGGTTCCCATAGATCCCTAAATAGTTTGGGTTAGTTGTTATTCATTTCCAATTTTTCTATGATTGTCAGGAAACAACTGGCGACAACTAAATCCTCTTAACTAGACTGATATTTGTATTTGGCCTAGAATACAGTCTATGCTGGTAAACATACAAAACCCACTGAGGAGAATGTGTACCCGTTGCTGCTGAGTGTCCTGTGACTTGGCTCAGTGGAACTAGCTCTCAGCATTGCCATGGTACTGAGCTCTCTGTTTCCAGGCTGGCTTTGCATTGATATATTCTCCCAGCTACCACAGAGACACTTGGCATCTCTGATTATGACTGTGATAGTCTCCCTTTCTTTCTATCTATCTATCTATCTATCTATCTATCTATCTATCTATCTATCTATCTATCTATCTATCTTCACATTTCTATCCATTTCTATCCATTTGTGCTTCATACCTTTCCAAGCTGCTCTCAGGCACATGCACATTCTCTTCAGCAGCTGACCCCTTTGTTGTTTTAAAACAATCATCTTTGTCTTTGCTCTGAAGTCACTTTCTTGGCTGTGCACATGTCCACTCCAGTCTTCTGTAAATGTATTATTAGTTTGAAATACAGTTTCATGCTCATGCAGGCTCAGCCTATTTGTGCATTTAATGTCTGTTTCTTAGGTTGGAGGTATGGGTTAAGGACAGAACAAGTTCCTAGCATGCACGAGGCCTTAGGCTCCATCTCTGTCACTACAAAAGCAATGCAGGCAATATATAGTTAGGACTAGCTTTAAAAAAATCTTACTTGACTTTGGTTTGCCAGTATTTAATGGAGTATCTTTGCATCAATGTTCATGAGGGGAATTGTTCTGTAATTCTCTTTCTTTGTTGAGTCTTTGTGTGGTTTGGGTATTAGGGTGACTGTGGCCTCATAAAATGAATTTGGCAATGTTCCTTCAGTTTACTTTTACTATTCTATTACTATTCTGTTTACTATTCTATTTTGTGGAATAATTTGAGAAGTACTGGTATTAGCTCTTCTTAGAAGGTCTTGTAGAATTCTGCACTAAAACAAACTGGCCCTGGGCTTTTTTTTTTTTTTTGGTTGGGAGATCTTAATAACTGCTCTTATTTCCTTAGGGATTATAGGTCTATTTTAATTGTTTATCGGGTCTTGATTTAACTTTGATAGGTGGTATCTATCAAGAAAACTGTCCATTTCTTTTAGATTTAGTTGAGTACAGGTTTTTGAAGCATGACCTAATAATATCATGAGAGGGAGCCCACCCCTGACACTGCCTGGAGGGGCAGAGCTCAGAGACTAGACAGCCTAGGGACCTAGGATAGAACCAACCATGGCTGGTGAAATGATTCCTAATGATGTTCTGCTACACTCATAAATTGGTACCTAGCCCAATTGTCATCAGAGAGGCTTCATCCAGCAACTGATGAAAACAGATGCAGAGACCCACAGCCAAACTTAAGGCAGACATTAGGGAATCTGATGGAAAAGGGGAAGGAAGGATTATGGTAGCCAGTGAGGGTCAAGGAAACCACAGGAAAACCCACAGAATCAACTAACTCGGGCTCATAGGGGCTCACAGAGACTGAACTGCCGACCAGGGAGCCTGCATGGGACTGACCCAGGCCATCTGCACATATGTTACAGTTGTGTAGCTTGGTCTTCTTGTGGGACTCCTAACAGGAGGAACAAGGGCTGTCTCTGACTTTGTTACCTGCTTTTGGGACCCTTTTCACCTGCTGGGTTGACTCATCTAGCCTTTATAGGAGAGGAGGTGCCTAATCTTACTGCAATTTGATATGCCATGACTGTCTGGTATACATAAAAGGACTGTCCTTTTCTGAAGAGAAAGGAGAAGTAGACAGGGGTGGGGACAGGAGGGTGGGAAAAGGGACTGGGAGGAGAGGAGGGAAGGGAAACTGTGATTTGGCTGGAATTAATTAATTAAAAATAAATAAAGTAAGGCTGGAGAGATGGCTCAGAGGTTAAGATCACTGGCTGCTCTTCCAGAGGCCCTGAGTTCAATTATCAGCAACTGCATGATGGCTCACAACCATCTATTGTGGGATCTGATGCCCTCTTCTGACATGAAGGTATCCATGCAGACAGAACACTGTATATATAATAAATAAATAAAGTAAAAGTCTAAACTGAGATTATTGCTCAAATTTTTATAAACTTTATTATAAAACTTACAAATAAATAAAAATATCACACCTTTTATAAGGTACATTTCCACCATTTGAATGTGTGATTGTTAATAGATTCATCTCTGTCAACTTTCTATTTGTTTTTTTAATTAGATGTGTTTCTTCTTTGTCCTTTCATCTCTGTCTTCCTTTTGTTAGATTAATCTATTCTTTGTATAGTTTCAACTTTATACAAGTAACAGCTTTACTGAGATGTCACCGCATACCTTTAAACCAGCTGTTTCAAGTGCACAGGTTAGTGGGTTTTTACTAAATTCGGAGTTGTTCACCTACCACTTCTGTCTGACTCTGCACACATCCGTCATGAAAAAGAGAGTTCACCAAGTAGCCAGGGCCATCTTCCTCTTCTATTCAGGCCCCAGCCTCCTCCTCCTCCTCCTCCTCCTCCTCCTCCTCCTCCTCCTTCCTCTCTCTCTCTCTCTCTCTCTCTCTCTCTCTCTCTCTCTCTCTCTCTCTCTCTCTCTCTCTCTCTCTGGTGTATGTGTGCAGTTCATGTATGTGTGCATCGGTGTATGTACATATTTGTACACAGGTGTAAAGGCCACAGGTTAATGGTAGGTGTTTTCTTCAATCTTTCTTCATGTAGTATGTTTAGACAGGCTTTCTCACTTGTACCCAGAGCTTGCTGATTCAGCTAGCCAGCCTAGTCCAGGGATTCCCTATCTCAGCAGTCTGAGTCCTAGGATTTCAGTTGGATTGTGATGCTAGCCTGACATTTACATGGGTACTGTGGGCCAGAACTCTGGTTTTCACACCTGTACAGCACAGGCTTGAACCAACAAGCCATCTTCCAGCCTGAAACCATTATTCTCCTTTCTGTCTTTATGGACTTGAAAATGATATCTCTCATTCTGTTTGCTGGTTTTAGTTTTTGACAGTGTTTATCAAAGCGCCATGATGCTCAGACATGAAGTTCAATTTAGTCATTTTCCTTCTGCCACTTGTGTTTGGGTGTTGTATCAGGAAAGTGTTGCCCATAAAACATCACAAATATGTACTTAGTATTTTTCTATGAGTTCAGTGTGTGAACTCTTCCATTGTGGATGGCACATTTGAGATAATTTTCAGTACAGGGATCTGGCTTCATTCTTTCACCTCTGAACACCCCACTATCACACAGATTATTAAAAATATTATTCTTTTTCTATTGGATTATCTTGGCACCTTTATTGAAATTATCTGTATGTACATGTAAGGGTTAATTTTTAGACTTTCAGTTTTGGTCTACCATCTATCTATAATCTATACACACACACACACACACACACACACACACACACACACACACACACACACGTACTGGTCTGTCATCTACTTTTTCTTAATTACCATAACTTTTAAGTAAATTTAAATCAATAAGTATAAATCCAGCTTTGTTCTTACCAAGCTTACTATGGTTATTCTGAGTCATATGAATTTTAAAATCACCTCATTAGTTTTATAAAAACATAATCTGGCTGGGATGTTGGTAAGAACAGAGTTAGACCTTTAGATCCTCAAGAAGAACAGAGCAAGACTCCCGCAAAGATGTTCCGGTGGCTGTTGATGTGTTACAGCAGCGTGGGAACCTTTTGTTCCTCCGTAGCTTTGTTTTCCCCTCCCTAAGTGATGTACTGACTCCACCTTCGCACAGTGCATGCCTGTTGGTGCAGTCTGCAACTGCTCCTCTAGGAAGTTACCTCATAAAGTGAATATGAAAAAATAGGGTGGAGTGAATCTCAACCTAGGGTGGTGCACCATGCTGGGTGTGAAGCTGAACACCAAGAAAAGGGCTTTGCAAATAAAGACACAGGAGCAATGTGTTCCTGCTGTCTTTGTAGCTGCTCTAATCCATGTTCTTTCTCCCTGAAGACTCAAAACACCGTCCGATGTAGTTTTATTTCCACCCCAAGCTCGCTGTAGTGTTTCCTGTAAGGCAGGTCTGAGAGTACCAAGACCTCCGGTTTTCATTGCTCTTGGGACCTCTCATTTCTCCATTTTCAAAGGACAGTTTTTGCTGGATGTAGAATCCTTCTATTTGCTAACATACATCTTGTTTTTGGAATTTTATACAGGAGCAGAATTCATGGTAGAAAGTCTTTTTGTTTCAGCTTTTAGAGTTCATTAGCTCATTGCCTTCAGGATCACATGGTTTGGGTAAGAAGTAAACTGTTGCTCTTATTGAGGATTCCCGGGAAATGATGACCTGTTTCTCTACTGTACTTGGGATTGGCTCTGGCTCTCTCTGTCTCACCCACTTAGAGCCCATGACCTTTCTAAATGGGGAAGTCACTATCTGCGTGAATTTGGGGCAATAGGAACAATGTTTATTTAAATATTCTTGACGTCTCCTTTTTGAGTATGGAACTATCACTAGTTCAGTTTTTGTACACTCAATGGACTCCCACGGGTCTTTTCATCTCTTTTCCTCTTTTGCCCCCTTTTCTGTCCATGCTTCAGACTGAATCATCTCATTGAACCCATATTCCAGGCCACATTCTTTCCTCCCCCTGTTTTTCTTTAGTTGTCACTGTGTAACACGAGTTACTTCTCTGTGTGCTTTTAAGATTGCCTTTTTACATTGATGTCGAGCCATCTGCTTATGTTGTGACTTGGTGATGCCATCATAATATCTCATTTTTGTGTGTTTTAATGAATGTATAAATTATAATTTTCCTCTAGCTTGGAATCATTTCAGTCATTACTTAAATATTTTTTCAGAGCTTCTCTTCAGGGACTCATGGTAGAAATCAAGATGCTGGTTACAAATGATCTTTTTATTGTCCTTCTTCATGTTTGATCTTAGACCATTACTACTCTTTGTCTTAAAAGCGTACTTGCATTTACTTGCTTTTTGGGGGTGTCTAATATTCCACCAGTTCTGGCTAATGTGTTAGAATTTTCATTTCTAAAATGTAACTTGGAAATTTTATATCTTCCATATTACCACTTTTTGAAGATGTAGAATACAGTTTTGATTTTTATTGTAATGTATTTGCCTATGAATTCTAACATCTGTGCCATTTTGAGGCCAATATTAACTAATTTTTTTATGCTTATTAAAGATATATTTTTCTGCTTCCTGGTAATTTTGTTTTCTTATTTGCACGTGTGCATATGTTTGTGCTGTGTATGTATATGTGCATATATATACATATATATTTGTGTGTGTGTATGGATGTATATATGAGTGTATAGTATATATGGATATAGGGGGGATAGGCATGTAGAACCCTGAAGAAGGTGCTGGGTGTCCTCCTCTGACATTGTCTACCTTGTTCTTTTGAGGCAGATTCTCTTCCTGAGCCTGAAGCTCATGTTTTTTGACTATGCTGGCAGCAATCATGGTCTAGTAATCCCCTGTCTCTGCCCACCTCAGTGCTGGGTATGTAGGTGTTCTGGGGACCACATTTAGTGCATATATTTATGCTGGAATCCAAACCAGTATTTTTATCTATCTATCTATCTATCTATCTATCTATCTATCTATCTATCTATCTATCTATCTATCTACCTATCTATCATCTATCTATCTATCTATCTACCTAGTATTTTAATACAATGTATTTTGACCATATCTTTCCCTTCTCTCAACTCCTCCCAGATCCTCCCCACATCCCTACCCATAAAACTTCATGCTCTTTCTCTCTCTAAAAATTAACCCCCAAATTCAAAATCAAAGGAAACAAACAAAAAAGACAATTAGACAAAAAAAGTACCAAACCAAACTAAACAAAACAAAAATCATGGGCACACATGTGTATGCAAACATGGAGTTTGTCTGTGTTGGCCAACGACTCCCAGGCACAGAGCCTGCTCTGGAGTATATTTGATATACCCAATGACACCCCATTGAAAAAACTGATTTTCCCTTTTCCAGCAGGTATTAGTTACAAATATCTTCCTGGTTAGGGGTGGGACTTTAGATCCACTTCCCCTTCTCTGTGCTGGGGTTTTGTCTGGTTTGAA
The DNA here is from genome assembly GCF_049852395.1 of Peromyscus maniculatus bairdii. Taxonomy (NCBI): domain Eukaryota; kingdom Metazoa; phylum Chordata; class Mammalia; order Rodentia; family Cricetidae; genus Peromyscus; species Peromyscus maniculatus. The sequence goes on along the minus strand of NC_134852.1, from coordinate 127,343,081 downwards.
GCTGTGCAGATCTTGTGTGTGCTGTCGCAGCCTCTCTGGTTCTTACGTGCATCTGTCCTATTGAATCTGGATGATACTGTTTCCTTAGGGTCATCCATCATCTCTGGCTCTTACAGTCTCTCTGCCTCCACTCCTGCAAAGATCTGAGCCCTGAGGGAGGGGCTTGACTTGATGAAGATGTCTCATTAGGACTGAGTGTTCCAAAACTCGCTCACTGTACATTGTCCAGTTGTGGGTCTCTGTATTAATTACCATGTACTACAAGAAGAAGGTTCTCTAATGAGGCCTGAACAGTGCTTTGATCAATGGGGAGAGCAACATGCCCCTAGAAGTCATCATTTCCATGTTCCTTTAGTTGAACTACAGGTATTGGGTTTTCTTCTAGGCCCATGACCCATCTAGACTCAGGTCCTTGGCCACTTTATCAGTGTAAGGCATGGCATGGAGTGGGCCTTAATCCAATCAGATGGTTGATGGCTAACATCATTCTATATGCTGTGAATGTGTTCCTTTGATTGGTTGATAAATAAAGCTGTTTGGCCAATGGTGAGGCAGAATAAGGTTAGGCAGGACATTCCAACCAGAGAGAGAGAGGAAGGAGAAAGGCAGATCAGAGGAGATGCTGCTTGCTTCGTCAGAAGAAGAAGCAAAATGTGAAGTGCCAGTAAGCCACAAGCCACATGGGAAATCATAGATTTATATAAATGAGTTAATTTAAGATGTAAGAGCTAGCTAGCAAAAAGGCTGAGCCATTAGGCCATATAGTTAAAAAATAACATAAGCCTCTGTGTGTTTATTTGGGTCTGAGCATCTGTGGACTGGGTGGGATACAAGAAAACTTTCAGCTATGGATGGTGGTTGATTATTCTCATAACATTCACCCCACTATTGCACCAGTAGATATATCTTGCAGGCAGGTTACTGTTGTAGGTCACAGGCTTTGTATCTAGGTGATATTGATGATTACTTTCCTCCTCTGGTAGCCTGCAAAGTACCTTCCAGCACCATGTATGTTGATTGGTAGGGATAAAACTTCTAGTTGGACATCAGAAATTTGAAACAGTCTAGATGTTTATCAGCTGATGACATTTTGAAAAGCTACATGGAAACCTACTGACATAGAAGCATTACATAATGGGGGAGACTGTGATGGCTGTTGGCTGTCAACTTGACTACATCTGAAATTAACTAAAACCTAAAAATGGAGGGCACACCTATGAGGGATTTCTGCTTAATTTAAAGTAAGAACATCTACTGCTAATCTGGATTTTTGTGGTACCTTTAATCCAGATCTAATCTGGGCCACAACTTCTGCTGGAAGCCCATAAAAGGACACAGAAGAAGGAAGTGTTTGGTATCTGCCTGTTTGCTCTCACATTGCTAGCAAGTCCATTCCTTCACTGGCATTAGAGCCTACTTCTTTGAGATTTCAGTATACAATGAAGACCAGCTGAGACATCCAACCTCATGCATTGAGCAACTACTGGATTCCTGAACTTTCTGTTCATAGCCAGCCATTGCAGGATTAGTTGGACCACAGACTGTAAGTCATTCTAATAAATTTCCATTATATATAATATGTAATATACAATATACAATATGTAATATGCAATGTGTAATATATAATGTGATATATGGTATGTGATATGTGATATATGATATATGATATATAATATATAACATATAAATGGAGAGGGGGAGAGAGGGAGATAGAGAGAGAGAGAGATTAATTTGTTCTGTTATTCTAGAGAAACCTATTATGGAGACAGTGCTCCAGTTAGACATTTTACAACACCAGGTAAAACCTCTCATACCAGAAATTGGTTACACCTTGTTGAGTCATTGGTCAAAGGGGTCCCATAGACTCCACTACCAAACATTACAGGCTATTGGATACTTTCCACAACCTAATAGTAAGGCTCTATTGCTGAGGGCAATACCTATTATGTCAATGAACAGCAGCTGTCATGCTTGCATAGAAAGTGCTCTCAACTACTGATCACTGATCTGTCTCTCCACCCCCTCCTGATAATTTATGATTGGCTATCAGCCACTGTGTACTTCATCTTTGTTGGTAATGGATATGTTTGGTTCCATGAACATTCTGGAATTTTCTTCTAGAAAGTAGTTATATTTTGAGGAGTTTGAACCTCTTGGGTCTTGTATTGAAAATTTGCTAGTTGGGGCCAGGGTAGTATTTTATCTAGGGCCAATACTGCTTACCACTGAGGCAAAACCCATCTAGGCCCTCTGCTGAGTACTCTGTGAACTGAGACTCTTCTCTCAGCCTCAGACAATTTCTTCACATGCAGGTACAGGTCAGTACTCTACTCACAGTTAGTGGTGATCCTCTGCAGGTGTTCCAGGTTCTCTTTGAACTTGTGTCTTTTTTAATGCTCTGTCTGGTGACTCTTGGCCCTTCATAAATTCTCAGAAGTTTTAAGTTTTCAGGAGTATCTTCATCTCCAGGACTCAATGGGTCTTGTCTGGGTTCTTCCTTTGTGTGCATCTTTCAGTAGCAGCAGGGACTCAGGCTCAGTTCCACACTCTCACTAGCAATGGCCCTAGGAGTTCTCTTCAGAGCCTTTCACTCAGGCCATGGGGGTCCACAGAATCGAGACAGAAAGGAATCACAGGAGGAGCCAGCATACAGCAGAGTCAGCTTCTTTAGACGCAAGAAGAAAGGCAGCTGGGGAAAGAATCAGGAAGACAGAACAGTGTTCAAGGAAAGCATCAGGCCTGCCCAGTTGTGAACTTCCCAAGGAAAGCCACAGATAAGAGTCTCAGCAATAAGCAGACACCATTTTGGTAGTTTTCAAGTTATATCTTAAAGAGCTGCTAAGGAACCTATCCAGTCCTTTTGCTTTTTGATAAAGGAGATTACAGGGTGGGATTATAATCTGAAAAGATAACATAAGAAGTCACTCTGGCCTTAGGATGTGTCCTTGTACCTATATCTGAGAAGGAGAAAAATGATGGCTATTGGTTGTCAACTTGACTACATCTGAAATTAACTAAAACCTAAAAATGGAGGGCACACCTATGAGGGATTTCTGCTTAATTTGAAATAAGAACATCTACTGCTAATCTGGATGTTTGTGGTAGGAAGACATACCTTTAATCCAGGTCTAACCTGGACCAGATCTAATCTGAAGTTGTTAATTATGTTAAAATTCTTGGTTCTCTGCTAGCAAGAGGCTTCAACTAGACTCTGGGTAGGGTTCTTTTCCCTCTCCATGTCCTATAGACCACCTGTCTTTCTGTCCTGCCTTACTACAGCTGGAAGGTTCTCTCTAGGCTGTGATCTGGGGGCAGCCACAGAGAGTTCCATTTGTCTCTCATTCCTCAGGGGTCTCTTGCTCTTTGCTGCCCACTGTCTGCACAGCTATCAATGCCTATGTCATGGCTGGCTCCGCTGTTAGCTCTGCTGTTAGCTCAGGCTGCTCTGATGTTAAAGCCAGCAGCTGTTATTCTATCACTGCCAAAGAACTGGTGGTGAGTGTTCAAAAAATAGTTCAGAAATAGACCACAAGGCACAACTGTCTCAGAGGTACTCTCTCAGAGGTGTAAGTGTGGCTTCCAAGCAAAGCGGTCATGAGCAGGACTAAACCTGAAGCCCCAGATCCCATTTCTTCCTTCCATACAGCAGGAGACACAGCCGCTGCTTATGGCAATGGAGCGCTGATTTACAGCAGTGGAGTGCTGGACCGGTTGCCGTGGTTCCAGCAGAAAGCTGGCCTTCAAAAGCATGTGGTTGAAGACACAAACCACAGCAGCCAAGGAGTCAACCTGGAGACTAGCTTTCTCTCACGTTTGCTCTAAGCACCTCTGCTCAGGTATCTGTTGATCTGAGGCAGGGAGAGGCCCTGGGAGCAGACATGGAGGTGTGTGTAAGTCTACCTGAAGAATTTCTGTTCATGAGACAGTCTTACTCTGTAGCTTAGGCTGGCCTTGAACTCTCAGCAGTCCTCCTGCCTCAGCTTTCTGAGTGCTGGGGTAACAGGTGTGAGCCACACCTGGCTCTGGGATACTTATAGTTGGAGGAAGTAAATACACCTACATGCATGCACAAACATGCACATCCATGTACACGTGTGTAGGACACGAAAGCAGAAGGAGGCTTGTGAGAGCAGAGGAAGGAAGAGGATGTCAAGAACTATATGTGACATGAAGGCAGGTAGGCATGCATAAGCTTCCCTCTTGCCCGTGTTCCTACCACAGTCTTGCAGCCTCAGGCACCATGCTGGAGACATTATCATGGCTGCTTACTTCTTGCTGTGAATGTGACCCTGCCTTCACTGCCCGAGCCCTTCCTGCCCCTTGGTAGGTGTCCACGGTACCTGGCTTTTCACGTGTCATTCTTTGGAGTCCAGCATATGAATTGGACTTTCCTGAGTACACTGTATCTTGTCTAATTGTCCTGTGCACCTTCATTGTCAGTGGCTTCTCCTGAGTGGGGGCTGCCTGAGGTCACATCAACATGCTAGTGTCCTAAGTCTTTACTATGCAAGCTGGAGGTAATTTATTCTCACATAGGGGTGGAGGCAACTGTTCAGAACTAATTCTGCCAGACTATACTGTGAATCTAGGGTAAAATGAACTAAAATCATAGTACTACCTGGTACCCTTTACATACACAGTACTACCTGGTACCCTTATATACACAGTACTACCTGGTACCCTTACATACACAGTACTACCTGGTACCCTTTACATACATAGTACTACCTGGTACCCTTTACATACACAGTACTACCTGGTACCCTTACATACATAGTACTACCTGGTACCCTTACATACACAGTACTACCTGGTACCCTTTACATACACAGTACTACCTGGTATCCCCTTACATACATAGTACTACCTGGTAGCCTTTACATACACAGTACTACCTGGTACCCTTACATACACAGTACTACCTGGTAGCACAGTACTACCTGATAACTTCATATATCACTTCAATCTTTGTAATATGGCCTCATTTACTTTTTCCAAATTAGCATAACTTGAAGAAGTTTATTCTATTTAGTTTTCTCCTATGTGAGTGCAAGTATGTATGTGTGCGTGCTCATGTGTGTGTGTCTGTGTGTGTGGTATGTGTGTGAGCATGTGGTGTGCATGTGTGGTGTGGTGTGGTGTGTGTGTGTGTGTGTGTGTGTTATGTGTGTGTGGTGGGTGTGGTGGGTGTGTGGTATGTGGTATGTAGTGGGTGTGTGGTGTGTGGTGTGTGTGTGTGGTGTGTATATGTGTGTATGTGTGTGCACTTACATGTGGAGTTCAAAAGTTAACCCCACGTGTCCTCCCTTGAGAGCTGTCTACTCCTTGTCTTCTGAGACAGGCTTTCTCACTAGCACCAGAGACTCAGCGATCCTCCTACCTCTGTCTCTAGGCACTGGGGTTACAATTTTGCATCATTATCTCAGCTTTTTATATGAGTGCTTGGGCCCAAACTCAGTACCTCCTGCTCCCGTGGCAAGCACTTTCCTGACTAAGCCCCTCCCCAGCCCCTGCCATTCCCCTTTCTAGATAGAAAAATAAGCTCATACCACTGTGGTGCTAAATCTAGGACTTACCCCCTGACTAATAACTACCCATGGCATCTCTACATAAACGATGCTTCTAATACTTTGAACTGTTTTTTCTATATCCAAAGTTTAACTAACTTGTTATCGCCTGAGGAATGGAGCGGGAGGCTTTGACTGGTATGGTTTCTCTTCTTTCCTTCAATTTTTAAAAATGTGTGTGATCTCTGACTTGGTAAAGCCCTTTGACACCACTGCAGCTGGCCAACTTATTTTCTAACCCAGGGGGAAACACCAACAGTTCCCATCCATCTTCCAGAAGCCGCAGCCGGAAGAAAGGTGAGGGAAGCTGACTCGTGAACCTGATTGCTTTGCCCGCTGTGTGTGACTCAGATCAAACACCGTTTTGTCCTCTCTTTCCCCTTTAGGGGGGAATTAATTAGGCTCTAATTACACCGACTGAAAAAATAGAAGCTACAATAAAATTATTTTTTAAAAAAAAAAAAAGCCATTAACAAGGTCTGTGCACAGAACTCATTATGACCTAGGGAACGAGGCTCATTTGGATTTTATGGCCTTTTCCATTTACATTTTTATTAAACTCTTTCTTACCACCCTCAATATGTCTTCTGTGCATGCTATTATCATCCTTGGGAATTTCCAGGTGTGTTAGATTAGATACTCCTCACTCCCTCACTCTCTTCGACTTCAGTCAAAGTGTGTTTGGCCCCATGGAACAGATTCATCATCAGCACCCCCTTGAACTGATTTAAAAGTTCACACCAATTTCCTTTCCCAATCTGGATGGCAGTCTAGGTTGCAGGGGCTTCTGGTGCAGGTGAATTAGATAAAAGCAAGAGTTTTTCTTCTGAGAAGGAAATTTGAAGAATCTATTCCAACCAAGACATCTCACTGCAGAATGGGAATTAGATCCGTGCCCCTGTTGGACAGAATCCAGCTGTGTAGGCTAAGTTGTTGGGAAAGTAGGAAGATTTCCAGAACATTGTGACAGGTCCTCTTACCCTCATCACCATGACACAGGACACAGGTCATAGCTTTAAATATAAAACTATTCCAGGAAGAGGTGTGGCCTTCCTCTAGGTGACACACTACAGAACAGGACTGTGCCTCTCATCCAGACCCCAGGCTCTCCTTCCTACCACATATGGCCCAGCTACTGGAATAAGCATAGTCTTAAAAAAAAATCTGAAGTCAACCACTGGCCCCTCCCCCAGAATGCCTGTGTGTCTATAGCTTCTGAAGAGAGGTGCTTCTCCTGCAGCCCTGAGGGTCCATGGAGCTCCTGAGATCTAGGGAGGAGACACATCAGCCATGTGCTCCTGCAGGAATGTGCCAGGGAGCCAGGGGCCTGGAGTCCTCTCTCTCCTGCTGCTCTCCAGGCAGAGGTGAGCACCGGGAGGCCAGCTCCAACTAGAGATGCCAGGAACCCTGCCTGTCACAGTAGCCTTCTGCAGCCAGCCTGAGGTACTCCCAGACAGGATTGCAGCTGAGCTTGTTTATCTGGTGTGAGAAGAAGATGGGGAGTTGCTTGTCTGTCTTGGCTTACTTTGCCTCCAGAGACCCCTTTAGGTGTTCAGAATGCTAGGAATCCCTCACAACTGGTTCTCCCAGAAGGATGGGAAGCTGTACTGCCACAAAGACTACTGGACCAAGTTTGGAGACTTCTGCCACAGGTGCTCCCTGCTGATGGCAGGGCCTGCCGCCCAGAGTGCTTTGCCTGCAGGAGTTGCAAGGTGATCATTGAGGACGGGGATGCATATGCCTTGGTGCAGCAGGCTACACTTTACTGTGGGAAACACCACAATGAGCTGATGCTGACACCCATGTTTGAAAGGCCGTCTACAGAGTCTGTCCTGGAGTGACTGCCCTATTCTGTCACACTCATCTCCATGCTGACCACCACTGAGTACAGATGTGGCTTCTCCATGTCTGTGGAAAGTGCCTCTTCTAACTATGCCACCACTGTGCAAGAGAAAGAGATCAACCGAATGTACATCAGTTTGAACAACTGCTGTGCCATCGACCCTGGGGACTGTATCCTGGAGATCAATGGGACCCCTGTCTGCACTCTCTGAGTGGAGGAGGTGGAAGATGTGATTAACCAGACAAGCCAGACACTTCAACTGTTGATTGAACATGACCCTGTCCCCCAGGGCCTGGACCAGCTGCGGCTAGATACCTGCCTTTCTACCTACATGCAAAATACTGGACACCCTCACATGCTTAGCACCCTGGACACCAAGGAGAATCAGCAGTAGACACTGAGGAGACAGTGTCTCCTGGCCCCAGCTCCCCCAAGGAGCCCCTGCTCCTCAGCCATGACATCAGCAGTTTGGAATCCCTACGCTGCTCCAGCAACTACTTGAAGCAGATCTTCTGGCCCTGTGACCTGGTCCATGGGGAGGTCCTGGGGAAAGGCTCCCTTGGGCAGGCCATCAAGGTGACTCACAAAGGCACAGGTAAAGTGATGGTCATGAAGGAGTTAATCTGTTGCTATGGGGAAACACAGAAGACTTCCCTGACTGAGGTAAGAGTGATGCAAAGCCTAGACCACCCCAACGTGCTCCAGTTAGTGGGTGTGCTGTACAAGGACAAGAAGCTGAATCTGCTGACAGAGTACACGGAGGGGGGCACACTGAAGGACTTTCTGCATGATGTAGACCCGTTCCCCTGGCAACAGAACGTCAGGTTTGCCAAAGACATCTCCTCTGGAGTGTCATATTTGCACTCTGTGTTCATCATCCACTGGGATCTGAACTCACACAACAGTCTCATCAAGTTGAACAAGACTGTGGTGGTAGCAGACTTTGGGCTGTCACTCTTTAGAGTAGAAGAGAGGAAAAGGCTCCCAGCAGAAAAGGTCACCATCAAGAAATGCACCTTATGCAAGAGTGACCCAAGAAGCACTACATTGGGGTGGGAAGCCCCTGCTGGACGGCCCCTGAGATGCTGAACAGCAAGAGCTACGATGGGACAGTGGACATCTCTTTTGGAATCATTCTCTGTGAGATCATTGGGCAGGTGTATGCTGATGCCTGCCTATTGGACTTTGGCCTCAATGTAAAGCTTTTCTGGGAGACATTTGTCCCAACAGATTCCCCCTCCCGCCTCTCACCTCCAGCCTTCTTCCCCTGGCTGCTATCTGCTGCGAACTAGAGCCCAGAACTGCTGCGGATATTGCTCTGTATGCTGTGAATATGTTGCTCTGATTTGGTTGATAAATAAAACACTGATTGACCAGTAGCCAGGCAGGAAGTATAGTATAGGCGGGATAAGCAGAGAGGAGAATTCTGGGAAGAGGAAGGCTGAGTCAGGAGAAGCTACCAGCTGCCACCATGAGAAGCAAGATGTAAAGATACCGGCAAGCCACAAGCTACGTGGCAAGGTATAGATTTATAGAAATGGGTAAATTTAAGATGTATCTAGTGCTGGGCGGTGGTGGCACACGCCTTTAATCCCAGCACTCAGGAGGCAGAGCCAGGTGGATCTCTGTGAGTTTGAGGCCAGCCTGGACTACCAAGTGAGTTCCAGGAAAGGTGCAAAGCTACATAGAGAAACGCTGTCTCGAAAAACAAAACAAAACAAAAAAAGATGTATCTAGCAAGAAGCCTGTGCCATTAGGCCATACAGTTTGTAATTAATATAAGTCTCTGTGTGTTTATTTGGGTCTGAGCAGCTGCAGGCCCAGGAGGGACTGGAGAAAACTTCAGCTACACAGAGCAGATGGCATTCTCAAAGCTGGAGGACTCCTTTGAGGTACTGTCTCTGTACATGGGAGAGCTGGCCATGCCACTGCCAGCAGAGCTGGAAGAATTAGACCACTCTGTGAGCGTGGAGTACAGCCTGACCCAGGACTTGCCACCCTAGTCATGGTCTATCTCCTTGCAGGGGTCATCCCACAGCCAGTATTGCCCCCTCTGTGCCCTGTCCTTGCTATGAGCAGGACTATCTAGGCTTCCTGTGGATTGATGGCTTGCTTAGAAGCATGATAAGCCATCCCTACTACCTCCCAGGAGGCATGTGGGTGCAGGGAAACAGTTCTCCACAGGCGCTGGGACCTGGTTACTGTCTGTAAATCCTGAAAGCTGTGAAGAAGATAAAAAGGCCTGGGTTTTCCACGAGGAGTCTGTTACTAGGGACCACTTGTGGCAGTGAGATTCTGGGAGGCTGTGGCTTTACACTAATGGACATGGTGTGGGCCTGCTGGGCAGGATGACAATGAACTGGCCTGAGAGCTCTGGAGTCTCTGGTCCAGCGAGGTGCAGGACTTCAAGCGGCAGTGTGAGTAACAGAACTGGGAGCCTTCAAAGCATGTGAAGTGACAGTAGTGATTTCTCCCCCCACTTCAGAACCTGTACTCTGGAGTGGGTTTTGAAGATTCTCTTAGTATGTGGTGAAACCCACAGGATCCAGAAAAAGGACTGGCTTCTGCTCACCAGCTCAGGGTCCACATCAGAGTGTGCGAGTTTCCACTTCAACGTCCTGTCTCAACAAGCAGTCACTCACACAAGCACCAGAGAAGCTGGGGCTAGAAAGAAAGCGCTCCTGGCCTTTAAAAAGTCCCATATCCTGGCTCAGTCAAAAGCTCAAGACACTGTCTGATGCTAGATGGGTTCTGGAGGCCAATGTGGTCTGTCTCAGACTCTGGGTCTAAGCAGGGAAAGGGGAGTCTCATCGATTTCTTGGGATCCTTGTAGAAGCTACTGCACATCTCTAGCATGTCTGGTCCAGGCAGCAACTTTGGACAGGCATTGGTGCTGTTGAGTCCCAAAGCTGAGATACAAAGAGAGCTCCCTGAGCTGAGCCCTCTTGATTCTACCTCCCTTGTTGCTGGTCCAGCTCTTACTTTCTGAGCCACACTCCAGGACCATGGGCATTGAAAACCCTTGGGGCACCTTCCACCCCTGGCTGCCAAGTGTCCAGGGACTCTCCAGCTCATGGAGATTTGCTATCTCCTAATTGCAGGCTCACACCATATTTAACAAATTGGGAATGGGTTTGGCTATAAATACAGTGTTGTACTGGTAGGGGATCTGGAGAGTGGTTGCTGTTATTATCTTTGATCTATTGGGTGATATGTGAAATACCATACGTCAACAAGATGAATTCTGGGGTGGGAAATCATCTTTGGTCACTTTCCTTGCTATGTAGACTGCACTTGTGTGTGGAGTTTGCAAACTTGCTATAGGGGATCCTGAACTCCCAGCAAGGTTCAGCATCCTGTGACTGGTTATGGGTGAGCCGTCCCCAGCAAGTGTAGGAGTGGGGGGCCTGAGTCAGGCCGTGAAGCAGACTAAAGAAATTAAGGAGTCAATATAGTGACGACACTGAGAGTGGAAAAATAACTCCAGACCTGACTTAAATAAACTTGGAGGAGTTGGAAAGATTAAAAAAATAAATAAAAATCTTAAGTCTAGAACTACTGACTCAGAACCGATACAACCCATATCCTCAAATCTGTTTCTCACATTCCACCCAGGAGATTCTGATAACTAGAAAGGCATGGAAACCATCTGGTTAAAGTATTAAGCCTAGATGAAAAACATACATTTTCAAAGAAGAAGAAGATGTACTCCGTGTCCCACATAACAGAACAGAATGACATGCCCTCCTGAATTGTTGGGGATTCTGACTCTGGCTGCTTCCCACGGGGAATGGATTTGAAATCTTATTTATCTTAAAGACTGATATAATTTAGACTCCATTCCAACTAAACCATATACACACATTTACGTGTAAAATGCATGCACATGTACACATGTATCCTAGGTATTGGCTGCACCCAGAAGGCCTGACATAGGGACTAAAGCAGCTGTAGTCTCACCAGAGGCCCTAGGGGCATTTTTAAAGCTCTCTACAAGTCTCTGCCAGGGCTTATGTGATGGGGGCAGGGTACTTACACTCTCAGTTCATCTGTGGGCTCTGAACTCCTGCTTCCACTAGGTGTGCTCTGATTCTGGATCCTTCCACCATGGGTATCATTTCTACTTTTCCTTGCATGCCAAGTGAGTCCACTCTCGACATCCTCTCCCATGCATTCTGACAAGATCTTGGTCTATTTTCACACTCTAATGATGCTCACTTGCAGAGAAATATACTGGAGAGAGCACATGGATGTGATGACGTGACTTGTCCAGGTTCAGCAAAACCCAGCTGTCAGATGTTGAGGAATTTTGAAATCTGGTTGTTATTCAATATTATACTACCATCATTATTCAACATTATGTACACTTAATTAATTTATGCAACTTATAAAGGTAATACAGCATAGGTGCTCATCACTATTTCATTTCACTACATTTAATTACTGCTTGTATTTCTCAAGTGCCCATGTGTGGTTTGGTAACTATGTCATCAAACAGGCTGCTACTGCAGGCCCTGCTCCACTCTGTGCATAATGACTGCATGTTGATCATGGTGGTACTTTTCATAGCATGGATTAAGTTCTCATAGCTGTCTAGTTAAACATTTAACAGAGAGCATTTTACTCACATCACCTAAACTGAGTTATGTCACACTCGTATCTACTAAAATATGAATAACATAAAAATTGAGTGCTTTCAACATTTGAAATGTTTTCTCTGATTCAACAAAGAAAAAACTCTGATGGTTGAGTGAGTGACATATTAACACGTGTCATCTCTGTTTCACTTTCATCTTGTCATTAATATAGGTGAAAGTGTCAGCCCACATTCACGTTGGAACTACACTTAAAATCAAGTATGTATTGTAGTTGGATTTTGTCGAATCAACTGTCCTGTCCACATAAGACCTTTGTGAAAATCAAGATCATTAGGTTAAGAATCAATTGGCTATCTGGTTAACAATAACTATATAATTTATTATTTAATTTCTCAAGGTTTATTTTGTTACTCATGCATACAGGTGTGTGTGTGTGTGTGTGTGTGTGTGTGTGTGTGTGTGTGTGTGTGTGTGTGTGCATATGTATGTTCAGATGTCAACAGAGTTCAAAAGAGAGCACCATATCCCCAGAATGTTGTTGAGAACCACCCAATGTAGGTGACGAGAATTCAGTTCCAGTTCTCTGTAAGAGCAGCAGTCACTCTGAACTATACAGACCCTAAGCCTATCTAACAAATATATTTAATATATTATAGAAATATTATATATTTGTAATACATACAAATACATATATATAATATTACACAATAAAATTTTACATAATATATATGCATCCTATTGATTCTGTTCCTTTAATGAACCCTGACTAATATATAAAGTTTCCACAAGGAAAAGATGCTTAAACAATATAAGCACAAGAGAGGAAACCAAATTCAGCTTGTGCTTGAAAGGAAACAGACAGCAGAATCAAGACATAGTGAACGGCACTCTGTCCACAGAGCAAGATGAGGTCATCAATAGCCAGTTATTAGTGATCAGGCTACATGAGCACATGAGCCAGTGGAAGGAGCAGGTACAAGACACCAGATCAGAACTGAGGCCGATACAAGGCACTGAAGGGTGGTCTTCATGTATTAAATTAAGAATAGCTCCTACTTAAAAGCTAGGCACACAGATAAAGGGTCTCCACTAGGTGTCACAGCAATGTGATGTGAAGAGCTATGCCACAGTTGAACAGTATACAAGAATTGGCCTTGTGCATAGATGTGTGGAACAGTTGGACTTTGGGTGAATAGGCTACACCCTCTTCAAGCAGCAAGCTTTGTCCTGGTCATCTCTACATGTCTTCCTTCTCTCTGGACTATCAGGCCCAGGCAGATTTATGTCCTGTCAATGACAACAGCAGGGTGAATTATATAAATGTATTAAGCCTCCATTCATATCTTGTCGGTGAGTGTCCCATAAGCCAAAGCAACTCAGTTTTCCTTCCCATTGCTCTGATCAAACACTCTGACCCAAAACAACCTATACGGGGAAGGAATTTGTTTGGCTCATAATTCCAGGTCACAGTCTCTCATTCAGGAAAGTCATGGCAGGACCTTATGTAGGAGCTTGAAACAGAAACTGTGAAGGAGCTCTGCTTGGTGGCACTCTCTCTTAGACTTATGCTCAGCTAGCATAAGTCTTATACATCCCTGGAGCACCTGCCCAGGGGATGGCATGGCCCACAATGGGCTGGGCCCTCCCATATCAATTAACAATTAAGACAGACATTCCCACAAACTGATCTTATTTGGGCAATTCCTCAACTGAGACTCCCTTCTTTAGTGACTCTAGGTTTATATCAAGTTGATGATTAGTAGTAACTAAGACACATGGCCCAGTGCCCTTGGAGTCAGAACATTGTGAGCCTGAGGCTATAGCACAGCAATGGGAGAAACTATGAGCAAAAATTAAACCCACCAAGGGCTTGAAAGATAAACTTAGCCTGGTTTATAATGATGGGAGGAGATGCTACAGAGGAGGAGGGATGGTGTGAGACTGTGTTTTTCACACAGGAGGAAGGAAACAGGGAAGAGAACACAGAGGTACAAAATGCAGCAAAGACAGCTTGGGTGGTTGGTCCTCACCGTCAGGTTGACTGGCTTTACAATTACCCATATGATTGAAGCTTACCTCTGGGGATATCAGTGAGGACACAGCCAGAGGGTTAATGTGGTGTGGATCCACCCCGAGAGTAGTGCCATATCCAGAACAAGGAGAGCTGGGTGGAAGAGAAGGAGAAGGATAAAGCCAGCCAAGAGCCATTATTCCCCACCCTCCACTTCCTGCCTGTATTAACATGAATCCTTTCCTCCCCACACCCCTCCTTCTAGGGTGGACTGAAGTCTCTGGACTGTGAGCCAAAATAATGTTTTTCTTCAAGTTGTTTCTGTTAGACAACGTGTAGTGGGAAGAGTAGCTAACCAACAATGGAGGAGCTGATCCCCATCCCCGACCTGGAAGGACAGACAGATGAACATGGCTGTTTCTAAGACAGCTTAGTGAGGAGGTATATCCAGCCAAACTGCTCAGGCAGCTACAAAACAATCAAGGTGTGAGGTTAGAGCTTACAAAGGGATGTTCAGATATCTTTCATTTCAGGAAAGAGTCTCAGTTTACCTTATTTTAAACCTAAACTAGCCAGCCCAAGAGATGGTTCTGTTTGCTTTCAGAAGTTCTCTCTGCTGCATTTTTATGGCTACAGAAGGCATATGACAGCTCAGAGTGATCTGTTCCCTTGCCACCCACCACACATACCACATACAACACACACACACACACACACACACACACACACACACACACACACACACACCTTGAAGGAGCCTCTTTCCACCAGAACACACAGCCATGGTTCCACTCTACCAAAGGAACCCAGAGACTCTGTCTGTGTTAAATGCCTGTGGCTACATGGATTTGCTTCTGTGACTCTTCAGGAGTGTGCTGTGGTCCTTAGGGGCTAGGACACTTGTTAGCTGCCAGTGGACATCGGAGTTGGAAAGCTGCATGGAAAGCATGTGGTAGCATATTCAGTAAAGCCCATGGACTGTTTTGGAGAGTGGCTCTCAACCCTGACTGAAGGTATATCCTGTTGGGAACTTGAGTGTCACAGGTGCCCAGGGCTTCCCCCACAGTAATTGAATGAGCTTCCCGAAGTGGAGAGGCAACCTGGGCATTATTTTTTAAGCTCTGCAGGTATTTCTAATGTGTAACCAAGTATTTAAAAAAATTCTATTCCCAACTGTCCTGTTTATTCACATGGTGCTATGTGGGTCTGGTGATTCTTTTTATAAAATTGACTGTGAAAACATAAAATATGTTCATGTTCACTCTGGCTTCAGTTTTCAAGTATGTAACTTATGCTAAGGATCTGAAAATCACATTTTTTTGTTGTCTTAAAAGTCTTCTAGCCACAAGACAGGCAGAAACTCACCTTTTTAGTCATAGGGTAGTTCAAATTTCCCTTCTGAAGTTTTGATAACTTTAGTCTGGGAAATAAATGGACAGATACAGATTACCATGAGAAAACTATACACATCTATTATTGTTCACAAACATGGGAGCCATAAACAAAGGAAGAAGCTCAAAGAAACTTCCAGACATTTGATGTTTAAATAGAATTTTGAGCTACAGAAAGAAATGGGGATTAGGCTGTTGAGTAAGGGGCTGATAAAAATGATGTAAGATTGAGGGGAGGAAAATGTACCATGAACAGAAGTTGTCTTTTTATGAAGACAAAATCTTATCAGTAATAACTTCAGAACTGCTTGTGACATCCTGTGATAATCTCTGGGTGGATCTATATGAGGCCAATCTGAAGCCCCAGAGGAAATTTGTTTATATCTGTTGTTTACTTCTAGAACAGATGTAAATGTTCCCCAGGAGAATGACATTTCGGATTGTCCTGTCTGCAGTCCCTTTGAGTAGTCATCTTGAAATATACTTGAGAGGTTTTCTATTTTGACCTACACCCCAGTCATATAATTAATAGTAAGTAATGATGACAACAGTGATGATAGGAACAGTGATAATGGTGGTGATGATGTTGATGATGGTGGTGGTACTGGCAGTGAGGGTGATAATGAGAGCAATTATGATGATAGTGATGATGATGGTTATGATGATGATGGTGGTGGTGGTGGTGACAGGGTCAGCAAATCTTGGACAACCATGCTTAGACATGAAATGATGCATGCTGCTCTTTCTTGTCAGAAATTTGTGCACATCTTTTGATTTAGGCAGAGATTATTTTTTAAGAACTGGGGAGAAGATCAGAGGACAGGTACACCATTGAATCAAATGCAAGGAACAAAAGACCACCGTTTGGATGGGACTGCATAATATCGGCCTTCTCTTATCCTCCTGAACTATTTCTGTCTTGTGTTGCTGGAAGATCACAACTGTGTTGCCCTGAGGGATGTTGTAAGCATTGGGAGTTCTCAGAGTTGCCTTAGGAACAGATAATAAAAGTTATGGTAATCTGGTAAATAAGAGAATCTTATTTTCCATCTCACTGAAGACCTGAGAACATCATTAGTCAGCAATGGTCATCTCACACACACTGATACTTTCAAGGCTGAGACCACGCAGATTGAAGGGTTTGTTTAGCACTACTCAGATAGGGGGATAGAGCTAGTGTTTGAATCAAGGTCTTCTAAACCTAAACTGATGAGCTGATTATAAGATAGAATACTAGGACATAGAGAAACAGGATGAGGAATAACAGTGAAATCAGTGGCATTTCTTTTTACCTTTAGTTATTAGCAAATCCAGTAACTCCACTGTCTAGTAACAACACACTTGGATAGAGGATGGAAACATTGAGTTGACTGCTGTCAAGAATGTCTCCTTTGTCCAAACAAAAGTCTGTGGCCTTATTTGTTTTCCACTAAGGAGTAGGAATCAGAACATAAGGGGCAGAGATGTGGATAATGGCACCCTTTTTCTGCCACAGCTGCTTTTCCTTGAGGGTCAGAGGCTGCTACCCCATCCCCACCTCCACTCCAACCCCAACCCAAGCTCATTTAGTAATCTTTCAACAATAATAGATTATGTTGCCTTT
Source organism: Peromyscus maniculatus bairdii (assembly GCF_049852395.1). Lineage (NCBI taxonomy): Eukaryota > Metazoa > Chordata > Mammalia > Rodentia > Cricetidae > Peromyscus > Peromyscus maniculatus. The sequence continues at coordinate 127,326,068 of NC_134852.1, read as the reverse complement.
ATTTCCTGGCAGGAAGCTTATGAATGGTCATATGGGTTTCTTTGAACAGTTGACGTGAACTTAGCAATCCTGTGACTGGGAGCAGATTATGATCTGCTCATCTGTCTGTGTTCTGCCCTGATTTCTGTCCCCTGCCCTGATTTCTGCCCCATTCTGAGTCTGTCAGCTGTGACACTACATTTTTTTTTCCTTCTACATCATCCAAATGCAGCATTGGCACATTCTTCTCTATTATATTTTTATTTAAGCCCTTTTTATTTAAACCACAGTCAAGAGGTTAATTAGGCATCCTCAGATTCTCCTGTAAGAATTCGGTGAACAAACTTGACTAGCTGCTAAGGAAGCTGATGGGCATACCAGAGCTACAGACCCAGCTCCTTGACAAGATGCATTTACAATAATGTTTTTGAGAAGCATGAGAGAGATGAGATTCCAGAACGGGAAGTCTGGGAAAGGAGGAAGAGCCTTTATGTAATGAAGGGTATTGTTACATGTTGCTGATTTACTCAACAGATGAATCTGTTATCTGTTACTGGAATAGAGTGTCAAAATATTTTATTTTTCTTGAGCATATTAGTGGTTGTGCAATTTACTTCCATTGAAAACGCCTGGCCGTGGTTCTCATCTAAGCAAATAACTTTCTAAAGTGTCTGGGTCATCAGGGAGCCAATAATGTTTGGCTACTGTGACGTTTATTTGGCCTAATGGGTTCCTTCCTGAGACATTAATGTCTTTTCTGCATGCCTTGCCTACAATGGAATTGAAACTGACTTACTGCTACCCGTGGGTCTCTTTCCTCTCTTTAGACGATGTGATAAGTGAGCCTGTAGCAATCCTCCTGTTAGGTTAACTCACCTCATGTTGAGTAAGTGTCTCTTTGAGAAGCCGTTGCTTTCTGAATGTCCCATTTCCTCCTGAAGCCTTGTCAGGGCTTTGGAGTCTCTCAAAGCTTGGACTGTTGCAGATTTCTATCCTAGAATTCTCAAGTTCACATTGATGCTCAGCCTCCCAGAATCAGCTCTGCATTTTTTTCCTGATGGTAGCTCATTCTTCACAGGCTCCCCATACAATACACATGAATGAAAATCTTTGTAGTCATAGGACTGGAGAGAAGGCTCAGGAGTTAAGAACACTGGCTACTCTTACAGGGGACGTGGGTTCAGTCCTAAATACTCACACAGTCATTCACAAATTTCTGTAACTCCATTTCCAGGGGATCTGATGCACCCTTCTAGCCTCCACAGGAACCAGGCACCCACATGGTGCATAGCCACACCCACAGGCAAGATATCCATACACATAAAATAAAAATTGGAAATTAGAAAAGTTATTTAAAATATCATCATCACGACTGAAAACAACTGAATTTAATGAACATGCTTTTGAAAAGTTTCTTCATTTTGCATGCACCTGTATGTTTGTATGTGCCATGTGGCCATCTGGATCTATAGGAGCCAGAACTATAGGCAGTTAGTTGTGAGCTCCCTGTCATGGGTGCTAGGTCTTTTGCAAGAGCAGCAAGCACTATTAACCTATGAGCCATCACTTTAGCCCTGACTTTTTTTTTTTTTTTTTTTTTGAAAAAGTTTTAAGTATCCCAGGCTGGTCTTGAACTCAATATCCAGCCAAGGAAGACCCTTAAGCTTCTTGATTCTCCTGGATTTACCTCCTGAATGCTGGGCTATAGGCCCCACCATACCCAATTTACCCAGTGTTGAGAATGACTCTCAGGGCTTCATTATTTATACTAGGCAAACACTATCAACTGAGATACATTATTGTTTCAATTCTATGAACATTTTTCTGTGTTGACAATGTAAATATAGTTGTTCTTTCTGTCTTCTGGAGAGGACACTCTAATGAGGGTGATATATGGATATTCAAAGTTCTTGACAGGGTATGTCATCATGTCCTCCACCTGCACAAGGCCTGCACGTGATTGGACCCATCAACATTGTGTCCTGGAAGTGGAAAGGGCTCACGAGACCCCACCCTTTCCTGAGTATTTGTATGCAGTTAATGATTGTTGGAAGAAGGGGGTATTTTTCCCCTTAGCCACTGGTAAGGAGCCCATGCTCCTGTTAGCAATGCTAATGAAATGCACTGATTCGTATTTAAAAAGACTTGAACATAGAAAAATGATTAGCTATAAAAGGGAGGAAATTAACAAGGAAACAAGAGACAGAGATAGGGGTATGCCTGAAATATATTATATACATGTATAAAAGTATCACAGTGAATTCCACTATGTTCAATTAATATATACTAATAAAAAGATGGAGGAAATCAGAACAGACAATGGCTTCAGTCCCAGACCTATAAAGATCCAGTGATCTTATTGACAGGAAGTCTTGAGTGAATGGATAGGATGGTGCAGGAAGTGAGGAGGTGGAAATATGTGGGAGAACAGTCAGAATGGAGGCATTTCAATATTGGGAGAAAAAAAAACCTTAGCCAACCATGTGGGTGCTCATCGCTTGAAAGTTAGCTAAAGATGTCTTTGTACACCAGAAACAACCCCCAATACTTGGCAGGAAAAAAAAATAGATTCTGACTCTGATCGTGTGATTCTGAGGCAGGTCATGGAACATGTATTTCCAAGTCCTCAGTGATTGTGACACAGCAGTTTGTCGCCTTGATTGCTCATGATCATTCATTTGCTAGCTAAGAGGACAGGCCCTGGGATCCAGCAAGTCAAGGATGGATCTGAACTCTGGTGCTGCCATTTGATTTAAACTCTTGAGTCTTGGGTTCACTTCTTTGTCAAATGATGTTGATGATGATGACTTTAAGGATCACAGGAGACCGTGATTCTGAAATGCTGGCCATGGCCTTGGTCCAGAGGAAGTGTTGAGTCTATTTCTCCCTATTCCAGCTTCCTGCTCAGTGCTCAATGGAAAGAGAGGGAGCCCTGAAAGTGGCCATGTGGGATCCATCGTTGCACTAAGTCTCATGCCAGTGAGCATGCCTGCATCTTCTTCAGCCACTAAAGCAGAGCAAATTCCTTCTCTGGTCAGAAGAAGGATGGGTAGCAGCTTCAGGGGTAGGGTTATATCTGCCTGTTCTCTTACAGAGAGAGTGCCCTGAACACAGGGCCTTGATGACTGCACACATGAGTAACAAGCCTGCCTGTCAGAGTGCCCTCTGCCTCCACTTGCCTCTGGAGTGCCACAGTCGCATTCAAATATGACTATAAGCCCCCTCCCTCCAGTTACCCTATGAGAAAAAAAAATGACCTCATATATGTGCAATGGACTTAACAGAGAAGGCATTCTAATTGGTGGCATATGTCAGGTTGGTAGGAGGCTTTGATTAAAGAATTAAGTAAAACTCCTCCCAGTTTTACTAATGTTTATATTATGTGACACTCTCTTTCCAGTTACACACGTCTTACAGCTGTGTTCTGTACACAGTGTGGCTGTCACACCCATGAACTCAGCAGCTGTGGTTGCCTGCACAAGACCTGTACAAGATCAAGCAGTCAACATTCTAACCTAGATGGGGAGTTTCTCTCCAGTGCCCCCTCCTTATTAAGGAGTTTTCGGTGGTTTATGAATCCTGGGGGAAGGAGAATCGGTCTTCTCTGAGGGTGTAACCACTGGTAGGCTTTCCATGCTCCAGCAGATGGTCCCACACACATATGAGTGGCACTAACTTTATTCAGTGATTTATGAGGAAGAAGAAGAAGAAGAAGAAGAAGAAGAAGAAGAAGAAGAAGAAGAAGAAGAAGAAGAAGAAGAAGAAGAAGAAGAAGAAGAAGAGTAGGGCCCTGGCCTTCCCAATTTGGGTAGCTGTTGCCTGCTTGCCGGCCTTGACCAGATGTCCTCCCTATGCTAATTCCCTGCTGGTTTCCACCCTCCTGAATGCTTAAGGGAAGTTCTTTGTGTATCCTGCATTCTTTGTGTATCCTGCATATTCGGTGTTAACAGCTTAGATGCAAGATTGTAAACATCAGTAGCAAACTTCTGCCATCCAGGGTTCTCCCATTGTGCTGTAAGCCTATATTTAAGATTTCCTCCCTCTTTCAATAAATGGCATTTGGCATTCTGCTGAGGTGAGTGACCCACTGTCTTTTGTCTCTGTTTTTTTAATCCACAGCCCCTTGCTCAGACATGGTGAACGGGTGGTAGTAGCGCAGGCATTATTGCTACGAAGAAGAAGAAGAGGAGGAGGAGGAGGAGGAGGAGGAGGAGGAGGAGGAGGAGGAGGAGGAGGAGGAAGAAGAAGAAGAAGAAGAAGAAGAAGAAGAAGAAGAAGAAGAAGAAGAAGAAGAAAAGTTGGAAGGGAGACATGTTGGGGTTTATAGGGAGAATTGGAGGAGGGAGATGGGATGGATATGATTTCACTGTATACATAAATAGACTCCTCGAGAATAAAGAAAAATTATGTTTAAAATATGAAAACATCCTTACAAATATAGAGCAGTTAGAAAACAAGAAAAGCTTAAAGTGGTTAAAAACATCTGATCATGTAGGTATGTCCAGGGCTTCTCATTGGAGGAAGCTGCAGGTGCCCTTTGTTCTCTTTGAGCAGCCTTCAAGTGGAGGACACATGAACTCCAGTCTGGTTCCAAAACCTGCAGCCAGCATGCAGATCTTCAGACCTTTTGTCAAACCATCTTAAACTCCCCTGTTTCATTTCCTGAGGTAATGAGTGGCTAATGTGGTTCTCAGAAGGATTAAATAAAATAAAACAAAGCATGCAAAGCCCTCAACCTGGTCCAAACATAGCAGGCTATTACTAGGATAATGATAATAATAATAATATATACATTCTGACTAAGGGAGGAAAATCAGGTCCAAACACTGCTATGCTGTCTACAGCTGACATCTGATCTGATGGGACAGTATGTGGATGCTTTGGCTGCCACTCCAGAAGAGAGGTTATATCTCACATGACTGAGTTATTAGGGTGGTCGGTCACCATTCTAATCTCCCTTTATATAGAGATAAAAGCAATTTCTTTTCTTCCTCCCCTCCCTTCCTTCCCCTCCTCTTTCTTCCTTTTTGAGACAGGGTCTCATGTAGCCCAGTCTGACCTCACACTTACTACTCAACTGAACACGACCTTTAACTCCTGATCATCCTGCCTCCACCACCTGCACCCTGAGTTCTGGAGTTACTGACCTGCATCAGCACAACACCTAACTTTATGCAGTGCCTCGGATGAAACCCAGGGCCTTCTGTGTGCTAGCCAGCCAAGCACTCCAGCTGAGCTACATTGCTACCCCAAGGCACTCTTCTAGTCTCTGCTAGTCTAGTCTGGTCTATCCTGTCTTGTCCTATTTGTCTGCTCTGCTCTGTTTTATTCTAGTCTCTTCCCCTTTCCTGACCCCAGCAGAACTTTCCCACTGTAGAAGCCGTTCACAGCTTCAGACACATGGCTGCCATCCAGATGAGCACACCTAGAGGCACATTCGGGTCCCGCTGTCACTCTGAAGGAGCCATGTTAGTGATTGCTTGCTGCATGACTAATTTTAAATATTTGTTTGATATGCAGATGATGTCTCCCAGTGACAGCTGGAGGACTGCTGATGTCTTTTCTTATAACGACACAACCCTGCTGCTGTTCCCACTCAGTGACTGACACTATTACGGCTGTTTAGAGCTCTGATACACTCTTTGATTGTCAATGCTTCAAGCAAGGCCACAGTAAATACACATGATGCCTGCATGACAAGTAGAAGGTGGTCCTCCTTCTAAACAGAAAAACTGAAGAAAGCACTGTGACCCCTCCCGCTCTGAGAAAACCACCATAACCACCACCCTCCACCCTGAGGAAACCACCATGACCACCACCCTCCACTCCTAGAAAACCACCATGACCACCACCCTCCACCCTGAGGAAACCACCATGACCACCACCCTCCACTCCGAGGAAACCACCATGACCACCACCCTCCACCCTGAGAAAACCACCATGACCTCCACCCTCCACCCTGAGAAAACCACCATGACCACCACCCTCCACTCTGAGAAAACCACCATGACCACCACCCTCCACCATGAGAAAAACACCATGACCACCACCCTCCACCATGAGAAAACCACCATGACCTCCACCCTCCACTCAGAAAACCACCATGACCACCACCCTCCACCATGAGAAAACCACCATGACCACCACCCTCCACTCCTAGAAAACCACCATGAGCACCACCCTCCACTCCGAGGAAACCACCATGAGCACCACCCTCCACCATGAGAAAACCACCATGACCACCACCCTCCACCATGAGAAAACCACCATGACCACCACCCTCCACTCCTAGAAAACCACCATGACCACTACCCTCCACTCCTAGAAAACCACCATGACCACCACCCTCCACCATGAGGAAACCACCATGACCACCACCCTCCACCATGAGAAAACCACTATGACCACCACCCTCCACTCTGAGAAAACCACTATGACCACCACCCTCCACTCTGAGAAAACCACCATGACCACCCCCCCACTCCTAGAAAACCACCATGACCACCACCCTCCACCATGAGAAAAACACCATGACCACGACCCTCCACTCTGAGAAAACCACTATGACCACCACCCTCCACTCTGAGAAAACCACTATGACCACCACCGTCCCAATTCAAGCAAAAACAAAGCTCTTCTTACCTTATACTCAATCGGAGAAAAGTGCCTTTTTGATGAATCTGGAAATGTATCTCAGACATTGAGGAACTGATTATATTTTGTTGCATCTATCTACCTTCTTACTGAGACATCTTTGTGCAGTATGCAACATACAGAACCTTCCATGGTGGCCCCAATCCAGAGCCTTTACATATCTACATATTGTAGAATTAAAAGAAATTTCATTAATCTGTCACCAGAGACCCTCTTAGGGTAAATACTTTAATTAGGAAAATGCCTTGTCCTACTGTGTGTGAGGAAGATTCTTGAAGAAGAATAGCCCCATCAGTAGAAACCCTTTATCTCTGACTAACAGGGTTAGTGGGGTAAGGGGAAGAAAGCTGAGCTGAGATATTCAGAGAGAGACACACAAAGAGAATGGTGAGGTCTGGGTAGGGAGGAGGCAAAGATATTTCCCAATGACAGCATAGCCAGAGGCTTTGATAGGAGCAAGTATGTCTAACATTTAGGTTTGGATTTGGGGGAGAGCACCACATAAGCCTCCTCTGTTGCTTTTAAAGATTAACTGAGACTCTGAGAGTTAACCATGTCTCACAGTAAGTTTAAGAAGTGAAAACTGAGGTGATACCCTTCAAGATTGGGGCTTGCAGGACCCCCACACCCCAAACTGACCTGAGCCAAAGAGGGAAGAAAACAAATAGCTGGTTTGCACTGTGTCTCCAAGACCCACAAGGAGAAGGGAAGGGACTCTGTCCTCTGACCTTACTTCCCATCTTGCATGGGAGTGGAAGACAAGACTGGCAAATTAATATGCTATTATTGATAATAGCAAAGCCTTAATTTTTTTCCTTATGCCAATCATTGTTGCAAGCACTTGGTGTATGTTAGCATTTTAAAAACATTACCTCACTGGGCGGTGGTGGCACACACCTTTAATTCCAGCACTTGGGAGGCAGAGGCAGGTGGATCTCTGTGAGTTCGAGGCCAGCCTGGTCTACAGAGCGAGTCCCAGGACAGGCTCCAAAGCTACACAGAGAACCCTTGTTTTGAAAATAAAATTGACTTTTTATTACGAGGTAAATATAGATTCACATTGTAGGATATGATAGAGAAAGCCATATACTCCTTGTTTAATTTCCACCAATCAGAAGGTGTGGCAAAACTCTAACACAATAGCATGACCAGAAAGCTGACATCAAAACAGTCAAGTTACAGAACATTCCTAACACCACAAAGATGTCTCCTCTTCTTTCGTACAGTCACACCCACTTCCTTTCCACCCCAATCGTATCGCAACCCTGGATTGTCAATAACAAGTTCGTATTTCCAGAATTTTCCATTTCAAGAATTCTATCTAAATAGAACTTACAGTATGTAATGTTTTGAGATTGAATTTTTTATTTTTTCCATTCAGCATAGTACTCGAGATCTGTCCAAATTTTGCATTCACTAACAGTTTTCTGTTTTCCCCACTAAATAGTATTCCATGATATGAGTGTAGTGTTAGGTCCCTAAAGCATGCCCCAAAATGTCAGTGCTGATAGTAATGTTTTAGGGTAACAGCTTAACTGATAGCTGAGCTGGATTTTGCCAGGAAACAGAAACTTAAAGTATTTCTCAGAAGTCCCTAGTAGCTGCTTAAACATTGCTAACTATCTTAGTTAGGGTTTCTTTTGCTGTGAAAAGATACCATGACCCTTGGCAACTCTGATAAAGGAAAATATTTCACTGAGGTGGCTTGCTTATAGTTCAAAGGTTTAGTTCATGATCATCATGGTGGGACATGGAAGCATGTAGGTAGACATGGTGCTGGAGAGGTAGCTGAGAGCCCTACATCTTGCAGGCAGCAGGAAGCGGTCTGTTTCACTGGGTGTGGCTTGAGCATATATGAGACTCAAAGCCTGCCTCCACAGTGACACAATTCCTTCAACAAAGATACACCCAAACCAACAAAGCCACATCTCCTAAGAGTGCCACTCCCTTTGGGGGCTGTTTTCTTTTAAACCACCTTGTGTTTTTAGGCTTGTAGTCATATCATAATGCGAAACACATTCAGTCCAACTTCAAAAGTCCCAATAGTCTATAACAGTCTTAAATTTATTTAAAAGTCTAAAGTTCAAAGTGTCTTTTGAGATTCATGCAATCTCTTAACTGTAATCCCCTATAAAATCAAAATCAGAAAGCAGATCACATACTTCCAACATATAATGGCACAGGGTATATATTTACTGTTCCAAATGTAGGGAAGGGTGCATAGTGAAGAAATACTGGACCAAAGCAAGATAAAAAACCAGCTGGGCAAACTCCATTCCTGATGTCCAACTGTTCTTCAGATCTCCAACTCCTTTCAGCTTTGTTGACTGCAACACACTTTTTTCTCCTGGTGTGGTTCTACTCCCTGTTAGCAGCTCTTCTCGGCAGGTATCCCATGACTCTGTCATCTCTAACATCTTGGGGGCTCCAAGGTAATCCAGGCTTCACCTTCACAGCTTCACACAATAGCCTCTCTAGGCCTCCATTCAGGGACACCCCTGACACATGCCTGACCACAGTGGCTTTCCTTAGTCAGGCAGGAAGATTTCATAATACTTTTCTTTTATCATCGACTCTAAAGCCAGAACTATGTGGCCAAAGCTGCCAAGTCCTGCTGTTTACTGGGGCTGAAATATGGCCCCTTGTGCAGTTGGTTCTGGGGGTTTTGTTTGTTTGTTTGTTTGTTTTTACTTTTTTACTCTTTGCTTTTTTGGGGGGCCTCCTACCCAGCTCCCAAATGGAGACTTTTTCTTACTTAGAAATGCCCAACCTTAGCTTGGCTTATTTCTAGCCAGCTTTTCTTAAATTATCCCATCTCTCTTTTGCCTCTGGGCTTTTACCTTTCCATATACCTTTCTTTACCTCTTACTCTGTGGCTTGCTGTGTAGCTGAGTGGCTGGCCCCTGGAGTTCTCTTCTCCTTCTCCTTTTGCTCCCTGATCTCTCTCCCCAGATTTCTCCTCCTATTTATTCTCTCTGCCTGCCAGCCCCACCTATCCTTTTTCCTGCCTAGCTATTGGTCGTTCTGTTCTTTATTAGACCAATCAGGTATTTTAGACAAGCAAAGTATCACAGTTTCATAGAGTTAAAGAAATGCAACATAAAAGAATGCAACACATCTATGCATCATTAAACAAATATTCCATAGCATAAATGAAAGTAACACATCTTAAAATAATATTCCACAACACTCTTGTTCAACTACATCTTCACCAGCTTTCTGTTTTCAAAGGTTTCTTTCACTGACTAGGTTTGGTTGTTCTGGAACTTGCTCTGTAGATCAGGCTGGCATCAAAATCAGAGATCCTCCAGTCTCTGACTCCTGAGTGTTAGAATTAAAGATGTAGACCACTACACCTGGCTCCAAACTTTTCTTTCATTCCTTTTCACAAGTTGGAAACTTAGCTGGGTGGGATCTTGCCCTGAGGTCCCTTTATTCCATTTATTAATCTGTTTATTTCCTTGAACACAGGAATGGATTTAGCTCCATTCCACTTCCTTTTTTTTCCTCTTTTTCTCTCTTTTAGCTCTTTTTCTCCTCAAATTTTACATTTTTTTGCTCCTTTTCATTATATATCTGTATAAGAGTGACCAGTAATAACCACACAACAGAGTCTATACTGGGCTATTTTGAGATTTCCTCTGCCAACAGAATTATCCTTCACTTTATTCTTTCACAGTTAAACTCTTCACTTTAGCCTCAGGCAGATTCTTCAGACAGGGACAAAAATCAGCCACATTCTTCATCAAAATGTCACACGAATGATCTCTAGGCAACATATTAAAATTCCTCTCCACTGAGACCTCTTGAGCCAGTTCAAATCACTCTTAGTACCACTGTCTTCCATGCTCCTACTGGTATGGCCCATTAATCAGTGCTTAAATCATTCCACTGCTTTCCTAATCTGAACTCCCAACGTCCAAATTCCTCCAAACAAAAAAGTGGTCAGGCCTATTATAGCAATCTCCCAGTCCCTGGTACCAACTTCTGTCTTAGTTGGGGTTTCTATTGCTGTGAAGAGACACTATGACCACAGCAATTCTTATCAAGGAAAAAATTTCATTGAAGTGGCTTGCTTATACTTCAAAGGTTCAGTCCATTATCATCATGGTGGCACATGGAGGAATGGAGGTAGAAGTGGTGCTGGAGAGGTAGCTGAGAGTCCTACATCTTGCAGGCAACAGGAAGCAGTCTGTCTCATTGGGTGTGCTTGAGCATACATGAGACCTCAAAGCCTGCCTCCACAGTGACACACTTCCTCCAACAATGACAGACCCACTCCAACAAAGCCATGCCTCCTGAGAGTGATACTCCCTTTAGGGGTCATTTTGTTTCAAACCATCACACTAACCTCAATTGCCATTATCTCATCTATCTGAAAACATCCCCAAGCTAATTGTCATTGTTGTTTCAGTTTTCAAGAAGACTCCTCCTGTTGTCTACACATGTAAAACCCAAAGAGCTTTTGCAACTATTGCTGCCCTCTACTGTTTGAAGCAGCTGGATAGTTTTTATTATTATTATTATTATTATTATTATTATTATTATTATTGTCACTATTATTATTAAACTGTTCTTCTCTCCACAGAGAATGGCTGTGTTCAGTAGTTTCTTTCTGCACCCACTTACATTTAGTGCTGAAACCCAGAAAGGACATCTGGGTCCTCCTTTGGGGACCTGGTCCCTCCTCCAAACCAAAACTGCCTTCTTATTCCTGCTGTTCATATTTGACTCCAGATTCCGAGTCTGTCTCTTCACTCTTCTCTCTCTTCACATCCTACTCACCTCTCCTCACTGACTGGGGTACATTCCCTGCTCTCAGAACTGCCTGCTCAGTTTTAGTTTTTCTCTGGTCAGAAAGTCATGCTTGCATGCCAGGCAGTTTCTCACACCCTCCCTGGTGCCCACCCATCACTTGGTTAGGGGAGTCTGTGCCTTGTGATCTGGGCATTCTCTTGATGAACCCCAGCTACTTGGGAAATAGAATTTACTAGCAATGTATGTAGATGATTAATTTCCTAGGTTAAAGGGGTCTATTCAGGCTAACAGAAACTGATTTAATAATTTTAACCCTTATGTTGTTGCTAACTTGGTTAGACTTTAACTATTTGGAGAAACTAAGCCATACAAAAACTATGATAATCTGTAAAATTACACTATAAAAGGATCGGAGAAATGAAGTTTCTAGTTTCTCTATGGACTGTATTTATAGTTTAAATTTTATTTTGGTACTAAAATATCTTACTTTTTAAATGTATATATCTTTAGTCTCAAGCTTTAATTTTATAAAAGATATCAAATGATTGTAAACTGATAAAGATAATCAAGACATACAACTTAATGGCCAGTCACCTTATAAAGGATCAAATTCTTCAATATACTCCAAACAGTGTTTGTGGTCATGCTAAGTACAAATGTGGTTCCTTTACAGGGACAAGCTTTAGCCTTCTGTATATGTTGTCAAAGTTAAGCCTGAAACAAGTAGCTAAAACAAATAAGGTTCATTTAATGTAAAATGATATTCAAACTCAGGTAGATAATGTCCCTCTCAGAGAGATCTGATGAACATAGCATTTATGGTGTCTTGTGGAGGGAGGAACAGGAAGGGCCAGAAAGGGTTTTCCATGACTGACAGAAATACCAGCTTCTGGCAGTAGCTCCAAGGCCACCTCCAAAGAAAATATGAGACCAAAGGATTCCACCTAGGACCTGCTTCAAATGTGCCAAGACCAGTCGCTGGGCAGAGACTGCCCTTTACCTCACCCACGGCTAGGAGCCCTGCCTAAACTGTGGATAGGCAGTACATTAGAGGAACGACTGTCCCTCTTACCTCAGCAAGGTCTGTCAGTCCCCCAAGTTCCTCCTCCAAGCTTCCTCCACAGGAAAATCTCTCAGATCTTCTGGGCCTGGTGGCCAAAGACTGTCCTTACCCTGGGACATTAATACCCAACAAAACCATCAATATTACTGTGGAGGAGCCTGAGGTGACTGTCCAGATGCTGGGTAAGTGTCTATCATTTTCAGTTGATACAGACACTGCTTGCTGTATACTTCCTGCTCACTCTTATAAAACTTATCCTTCTCAGATTTCTGTGGTGGGTGTTGCCATCTAGTCCCACCAACATGGGGCTACAGGTTCTCTCCTTTGTTCCCTCTGGGGCCACCTGACCGTTCACTCCTTCCTCTTTCTGCCCAGTTGCCCAACCCCATTATTGGGTAGAGATATCATGACCAAATTACATTTTCCCTTTTCTTTCATTGAACTCCTTCCTGAATTTCTTCCTCTCCTAGTCTCCGAGGACTAACCCCCTCTGGTTCAACTTTCTTTTAAATACAAATTAAATATATTTCCTGTTTTATATCAAGTCAATAAATCATTCCAATCATGTGGACAAACCTCAGGGATGTTTTGACAGACAGAGTCTTCTGGTGCTTCATTTGGTTGAAGTTAAAAGTCTGCTTTCACCTTCAAAACATTCTGGCTTTGCAATAACTTTGGGTGCAAAGGATGGACATGTTGCTTGCTGATGGTACACATTTGAGAGCTTTAAAGGCAAGTTTAAATTACCCGACTCTCTTAAATGAAAAAGCTTCAAAACTGAGGCTTAATTACCTGCCAGCCTAAATTGGTTTCAAGTATAAAAGTCAGGCCGTGCTTTTTCCTAGAGCTAACAGGCTTCCTGCTGAGATAGGTGAACTCACAAAAATGTTTCAATAAAAAAACCTCTCAAAACTACCATGCTGTTGTTACTGACTTAAAAATTGCTTTTTACTATCCTTTATGCTCCAATTATGATTTCTAAAAGAACTTGCTTTTCAATGACTATTCTCAATAATTAAGAACCTATGTCTCATGGTAAATGATTAAATGTTTCCAGAATAAAAGAAAAAAAAAAAAGGTTTACGCAAGTTGTAAAGGTCTGAGAAAGCAATTTAAAATATGTACAAAGGAGATTTAAAGATGATACATATGATATTAAAATTTCAAAGTTTAACATATTAATCAATGGAATTCTGATAATTTATTATATTAATCTAGTCTTGGTAACAGTTATATATAAGCATTGGCTACTAAAGCTTTTTTAAAAATTCCTCTCTCATACAATACATCCCAACTGCATTTTCCCCTCCCTCCACTCCTCCCAGTCCCTCGCCTTCCCTCTCCTTAGATCTGCTCCTCCTCCATTTCTTTTCAGAACATAGCATCACAAGATACAACAAGACAAGGCACAAACCCTTATATCAAGGCTGGGCAAGGCAAACCAGTAGGAGAAAAGGGCCCCAAGAGCAAGTGAAAGAATCAGAGACACACACACCCAGATCCCACTGTTAGGGATCCCCCCACACACACACAAAAAAAAAAAAACCAAGCTAACGACTATAACATATGCAGAGGACCTAGCACAGAGGCATGCTGACTTCATGCTTCCTGCTTCAGTCTCTGTGAGCTGCTATGAGCCCTGCTTAATTTGTTCTGTGGGTCCTGTTCTCCTGGTGTCCTCGACCTATCTGGCTCCTACAATCCTTTCTCCCCCTCTTCCATGGGATTCCAGAGCTCCAAGTGGAGGGACCCTATGGAGATACCCAATTTGGACTCTCTCTCCACCTAATGTTTGGGTATGGGTCTCTGCCTTTGCCCCCCTCAGCTGCTGGAGGAAGCCTCTGCGATGACAATTGGGATAGGTATTGATCTAGGAGTATAGCAGAATATCATTAGGATCACTTTATTGAATTTTTTTAAACCTAGGTCTCTGGGCTATCCAGGTTCCTGGTCATGCAGACAGTGTCTAATTATTAAAAATTAATTTGAATGACAACATAGTCACAAGCTCAAATTTTAAAATTTCCTTTAGTTGTTTTCTAACTATAGACTTCAAAAATGCTTCTTACTGTGCTGGGGAAATCCATGTCCAATTTATATTAATCCAGTTGTCTGCCCAAAAGGAAAGAGTGTTCATGCTTTTATCCCAGAACCATCTTCTGGGTCCTCAAGCTCTTCTTCCCCTGTGTTCTCTTTCCTGCTGGCAAATTTCTGACTTATTACAGATGCATGTTCATGCTTCTATCATGGCAGTAACTTCTCAGCCTTTAGTTTTGCTATGGCTCAAGGTTCATGCTGTTTACAGGCATTTAATGGCTTTCTCTACAATGAGGATTTCAGTACAGATTATGGATAGTGGTCCTGATGATATATCAAAGATAACAATCCCCCTCAGCTCCTTAACTTTACCTTCTGTTCCTAGTCTATATCTGTCACAGCAGATTTCCACTCAGCTGACAGACATCATTCAGGAATCAACCTTAACTCTACAATTGCTTGAAATCAGTCCACCTCTCTATCCTAGGTGGTCCTATAAACCAAAGGGCCCTTGACTTGCTGACTTCTAAGAAAAGAGGCACTTGTTTCTTTCTCAAAGAAGAATGCTGCTACTGTATAAATAAATCTGGCCAGGTAAAAGAGTGGATTAAAAACCTACACAAGGTGGCATGTAGAATCCGACCTGGGAGCTAACTTCAATACTGTACTCTCACTGTGGTCTCGTGTGGGCTTATGGCTTAGTCTCTTGCCAACCTTCTGATCTTTATCTTCCTCAGAGTAATGATTTCTCACCACGTCTTTAGATTTTTTTTTTTTCAGAAAGAATTAATGAGCTGACCCTACAGTTAGTGAACCAGCTGCTTCTGACAGAACTCCCTCAGGTCTCGGATGATTGCCTGCCAGTTAAGGCCCTGTTTGGACCAGCCTTCCAAGCCCTCCCTTTTGCACCATCCCTACTCAGAAAGAAGTAGCTTGAGCAGACTACCACCACCCCTTAACTACCACCACCACTGATCATCAATAAGCAGCTGGAATGTTAGGTCCCCAAAGCAGGCCCCAAAATGACATCCCTCTCCCCCGACTCAGCATAGTACTATAGAGATCTGTTCAAATTTTGCATTCATCAGCACTTTTCTCTTTTTCATCACTAAATAGTATTCTATGATCTAGGTGTAGTGTTAGATCCACAAAGCTGGTCCCCAAATGGCAGCGCTGATGGAAATGTTTTAGGGTATCAGCTGGACCTCAACCAGAGCTAGCTTTTGCCAGGAAACAGAAACCTAAAGCATTTCTCAGAAGCCCTTAAAAACTGGCTGAATACACTAACCTCAACTGTCAGCATCCCATCTATCTGAAAAAGTCCCCAAGCTAACCTCATGGCTGTTCCAGTTTTACAGCATCCCTCCCCCCCGCCCCCCGCCCCACCCTGTCATCCATATAAAGGCTAAAAAGAAAGATTCTGCAGCTATTGCTGGCCTCTGCTGTCTGAGGCAGCTGGACAATTTATTGTTTGTTTTGTTTTTCTTCTTGTTGTTTCATTAAACTTTTCTCCTCACAGAGTGGCTATGTTCAGTGGCTTCTTGCTGTACCTGATTGCAGGCAGTATCACATTTTATTTAACCTTGCTCTGTGAAGGACGTATGGGTCATTTCCAGTTTGGAAGTATGAATAAAAATACCAACACTTTTTGATTGACTTTACTCTTGTAAAGCTAAGTTTTCATTTATAAGTGTCAAGGAATGAGGTTGCTGGGTTAGAAGATATTTGCATGTTTTATGATTTAGGGAACTGCCAAACTGTTTTGGAGTGGCTGTGTCTCTTCACATTCCCATTAGCGATATGTGAATGATCTTCTTTCCTAACATCCTTACCAGCATGGATTGGGACTTTCAGGCAATGTGCTATCTATCCTTGGGCCAAAGAATTGAGATTTCGAGAAAATTCTCATGAAAATGTTTCTAGATGGAGGAGAACTGAATCCCCCCTCCCCCACTTGATTCGGGAATGGATAGACTTGTAACACAGTGAACATTGGGAAATAGCAGACCACAGAGCAGACAGTTTTTAATGAGGACAGAGAACTTAGAAGTAAGCGGTCTTTTTAGTTTTACCACAGTGCTACCCAAAGGACTCTGGAGCCCTACAGCAAGGTAACAAGAGCAGAGAGTTGGCTGGGGAGATGACTCCGTGGGGGTAGCAGTTAGTCTGTCAACTTGACACGAACTAGAGTCACCTGGGAAGAGGGACTCTCGATTGAAGAAATTGCCTCTATCAGATTGGCCCGTGGGCAGTCTGTGGGGTATTTTTCTGGTTAATGGTTAATGCGGGAGGACCCAGCCCACTGAGAGTGTTTCTACCACTGGGCAGGTGGTCCTAGTGATGTAAGAAAGCAAACTGAGGGAGGTGAGCAGAGCAAGCCGCAGGAAGCAAGCCAGTGGTCAGCACTCCTCCAGGGCCTGTTGCAGCCCTTGCCTCCAGGCTCCTGCCTTGACTTCCCTCAAAGATGGAGCTGCTGGATGGTACATAGCCAGTAAAGCAAATAAGTCCTCTTTTAATAAGATGGTAGCCAGTGAGCCAAGTAAGTCCTCCTTTTTTTAAACACAGCAAGCTAGGACAGTCAGTAAGTGCTCATCAGGAAAGTATGAAGCCCTGAGTTCAACTCTCAGAACTCACAAAAAAGCCAGCACAGCAACACAGACCTGTAATCTCAATGTTGGGCAAATAGAGAGTAAGATCTGTGTTTTACTGGTCAGCTCCAGCCAAACTGTCATCCGGCTTCTGATTCACTAAGAGACCACACTTCAAAAAGTAAGGTTGAGTGTGATTGAGGAAGACACTCGACACCCATCTCTGGCCTACACACACACACACACACACACACACACACACACACACACACACACACACACACACACTGGGAGAAAGCTCAAAGGGAACTTTAAGAACTCTGAAAACACAGAGACAAATTCAGACTGGTTCCCTGCAGGCTGCCCTTGCAATTAATAGCACAGTAAACATGGGACTTCACCTCCCAAGGCACCACACTGTTAATCAACCAGCAGTCTGGTTTCCCAGGTGCCCAGGCCTTTCTTGCACTCATCTGGCCCCTCCATCACTGGCTGCCATCATTTTTATGGACACTGAGGATCCTGGTCGCTGTAGTATGGATTCTTTGCTCCATCAGTCCTTCTCCACTCAGCCAGAAAACCCTTCATCCTCATAGTTCCCCATCCATTTCCCACTTCCATTCCTAAACCTTGGTTCAGGATTTTTATTATTTCAGAGAGAAGTGTGCTAAACAGGCACTCTGGGAAGAAGGGGGGCGGGCAGAGGGGTCTGAGTCAGAAAGAAAAAAGAGCGCCATGAAATGTCCCCATCAGAGGATGTAAAGATTACCACTACTTTCCTAAGGGATTATAGATGTACGAGGCAGCCTGTTGATCACACCATCACAATTCTAGGACATCTCAGTGATATTCATATTATTTTTATCGTCATTAAAAATGAGAGCAGTGAGGCTGACAAGAAGGTTCAGGGGGTAAAGACACCAGCAATCAAGTCCAGTGACCCAAGTTTCAACCCCAGGACACGAATGACAGAGGGAGAGAACCAACTTTTCAATCCTGAAAGCTGCCCTCTGACCTCTACATGCATCATGCATGCTCTGGCACACACACTTTGTCTGTCTTTCTGTCTCCCTCCTTCCCTCCCTCCCTCCCTCCCTCCCTCCCTCCCTCCCTCCCTCCCTTTCTCCCTCTCCCCACCACACAGATAAACAAATTATTTTTTAATGAGAGAAGAAGATTTGAGAATAAATTACATGCCCAACTTCTCAATTCTTTAAACAGGAAGCCAAGATTCAAATTCAAATAGTCTGATTTCAGGACCCACAAGCAGAGAAAAGACCACTTTCTATCAGCTCAGGCACTGTGGTCAGAGTCTGTATGTGAGAGGAAAAACAGGAAGCATTGTTGTTTCAGGGTGACTTGCCCTGTGTGTAGACCCTGAGCTCTAGCAGACACTGACTTCCTTGAGCCTTGTGAAATCCTAAGTGCCCACAGCTGGTCTGGACACCAACTTGAGTGAGGTAACCAACTCTTCCTAAAATAGCACTTAATATTTACAGAAGGTCCCAGCTTATGAGGGCTTGACTCACAATCTTTCAACTTCGTGATGGTGTAAAAGTGACATGCTGCCATATTTCAGATTTTGAATTATGATATTTTTCTCAGTCTAGTGACATGAGGAATGAAGTATTTTCATGATGCTGGGCACTGGACCATAGGGGGTGAGCAACTGATGCTCCACCCTGCACTGTGTGGATAAACTACAGTACTCAGCCAGTTTGCTTTGAGCTTAGAATATTTATAACTTAGGATGGTGTCTTAGTTAGGGTTTCTATTGCTGGGATGAAACACCATGACCAAAAAGCAAACTGGGGAGAAAGGGGTTCATTTGGCTTACACTTCAGCATTGCTATTCACCACTGAAGGAGGTCGGGACAGGAACTCAAACAGGGCAGGATACTGGAGGCAGAAGCTGTTGCAGGAGGAAAACTGCTTACTGGCTTGCTTCTCATGGCTTGCTCATCCTCCTTTCTTATAGAACCCAAGACCACCAGCCCAGAGATGCCATCACCCACCATAGTCTGGGCCCTCTCCCATCAATCACTAAATGATAAAATGCCTTACAACCAGATTTCAAGGAGGCATTTCCTCTACTGAGGCTCTTCCTCTGATAACTCTACTTGTGTCAAGTTGACACACCAAACCAGCCAATACAGATGTGTTCACCAGAACATGACCTCATCACCAGTTGAGGAGCACCTGCAATTGAGTGAATGGGGAATAGTTCTCATTACGACAGAATATGAAAGCATGTCTACAAAAACCTACATAGGAAAGGGTCTGGTAGACTTCCATTTCTAGACAGATGGAAACCAAACTTTCACCTAAAATGCAGAGGCTGGGGAATTACTGTTCTCAATCAGAGGAAATGCAGAAATCCATGGTGGTATGTAGATTTCTGGAAAGTGTTTTCCCAGTGCTGATGGCACAGGATTCAGTTTCCACATCTTTAAAGACACATGGTGAAAATGCTTAACCCAGGCTGTACCAGAGTAAAATGTTAAACATAAGACACTTAGAATAAAGGACTCCAAGAGTGAAAACATCAGTGTGATGAGAACTAAGGGCAGCACAGCCAGCTCCATTCCCAGGTCTCAAGAAAAATGTTTCAGTGATGACCAAACTGGAAAGACATCACCTCCAATAAGAACCTCAGTGATCACAAAGGGTCACATGCAAGCTGATGTACCCACGAGGTCTAAAAACTCCAAGCCATTAATCAGTGTAACTAATTTGCAGGCTTCAGGGGTGAGGTGCCCAGTAGGTTTCCCATGCCCAGGTGGTCAGACCCATACCATATACATACAACCAACACTAATTGGACACAGTAAGATTTTACACACACACACACACACACACACACACACACACACACACACACACACACGCACACAAACACACACAATTTATATACATATATGTATAGATATAAAACATGCAGATATATGAACAGAACATGAATTTGGGAGGAAGATGTGTATGGGACACAGAAAGATTGAGAGGGGGAAAGAAGGGTGGATTTGCTAAAATAGATCGCAATCATGTATGAAATTCAATAATAATAAAAAGAACAAATAATAATAATCAATAATAATAAAAAAAATACATGGTATAAATGGCAATTTTTATGTTGTACATATTTTAGCCCACTTAAAAATAAAATTCTAAAAAAAATGAAGAATTAGAGGGAAAATTTTGAGAGAGCGACAAGTATTAACAGTTGTCAGAAAAGATGGAGTACACAGATACCAGAGATTTTTGAAGATGGAAATAAAAGCCAGGGGACAGAAGAAATGCCAATGTCCCTCTTTTCAGTTAAAAGCAAAAGCACAGAGAGACGAAGGGAACAGAAGGCAGTAAAACATTCCTACATCATTTTATTCAGATTTATTTGTGGGGGGGTGCGGTCCATGGGTGTGAATGTGGGAGCCTGTGGAAGCCACAAGGGGCGTCGGATCTCCTGGAGCTGGAGTTAAAGATGGCTGAGCATCTTGACATGAGTGCTGGGAGTAACCCAAGTCCTCTACA
Organism: Peromyscus maniculatus bairdii; assembly: GCF_049852395.1. Lineage (NCBI taxonomy): Eukaryota > Metazoa > Chordata > Mammalia > Rodentia > Cricetidae > Peromyscus > Peromyscus maniculatus. The sequence continues at coordinate 127,305,461 of NC_134852.1, read as the reverse complement.
AGATCAGCAAGCGCTCCTAACCACTCAGCTGTCTCTCCCACCCCACTCCTGAAAGCGATTATAAAGAAGAAAAACAAGAGTATGTTTAGAAAAAGTACAGTGAGTTCATATGAATGTTGACCAAGAATAATCCATGTCAAGATAGATTCTACTACAACACATTCCTTCAGCGTCTAGCAAAACAGAGCGTGTGACTTTAAGAGTAAGAGTTAGATTACTGCCAGGCATTGAGTAACATATTTAAGAGATTGGAGGGGAGAGAACATCAAAGATTTTACATCCAGTTAAAAAATGATTTTTAAGTACAAAGGCCACAGATAAACTTATTGAACCACATGAACGCAAGCAATATTGTTCCCACAAGCCTTTTCTGAGCAATCTACTATGGAATGAGTTGCACACAATAAAGTAATTGCAGGGTCAATGACATAATGACCACTAATGAGCATCAAATAAATAGCTACAGGGACAAACAGAACAAGGGAAAAATGAAGAGAAACAGAAAACACTGTGAAATGGCTAATATGTATGTAATATAGCAGTTTTATGTGAATAACATCAATACAACTATTGAAAGTGTAGGATCTTTATAATATTAAAATTCATGTGTTTGTATACTTACAATGGGTACTTTTGCTAAATGTAAATTTTATCTCAATAAACTTGGAAAGGGAAGGGGGTGTGAAGAGCACTCTGTTAGTAACTTTTCGTGCTGCGACAGACTACCCGACTAAAACAGCTTAGGGAAGGAAGGTTTGTTTCCACTCAGGGTTTAAAAAGGGCTCCAGTCCACCACAGCGGCCAGAGAACAGGCAGCTGGTCACAGTGGATCTGCAGCCAGGAAGCAGAGAAGTGGGGGCCAGGTCACGAAATCTCAAGGCCCAGGAACTTTCTCCTCTAGCAAGGCTTTGCTTCCAAAAGCTTCCGTAATCTTCCAAAGCAGTACCTCTGGCTGGGGACCATGGATTCAAACATGGGAGCCTCTGGAGGCACCTCACATTTCAACTACAGCATGTGATATAAACTGTTCCTGTTTTCATTAACAATAATGGAAACGACCTTCTCATTATCATTATCCAGATACAGCAACAGAGATGTCCAAGATCAGGAGGGTCACAGAAGCAAACGTGAACAGTCATACACTGTCTGGGAGGGAGCAAGATGAGCTTCGATAGTAATAATAATGATGATAATAATTGCATTGGATTAAAATGCAAATATGTTTAAGCCTATGATTTCATAATGATATTTTAAAAACGGCCACCTTCTGGGCATTTCAGGAAACCAGTTCATTATATTGAAAACTGGGAATTAAATTAAAACAATCACCTATTTCATCACTCCCCTTGTGAATATCTTGGTGATCACACAGCAGATGAAGGTGTTTCATTATCAAAGTGTTATTGATGGACAATAAAGAGCAAATAAAAATATCAGGACATCATGGTGCTAAGCTGAATGACAGTCCCCCAAAGTTCGATTCCTTAATCTCTAGATTAGGGAATGCAGCTGTACATGATAGGAAAGGACTTTCATATCTGTTTAAGTGCTGGAATTGGTACAGTCCAGGGACAGAATGTGTGCTCAGAATGCTTCAGACCCTGGGTTTGATCCTTACCACATACCATACATGCACAAACAACTGATGTGGGAGGGTCTCTTGAGCTCTCTGATGGACTGCATTTGATTTGGGGAGCCTTCCAGGGGGAGGGGGAAGACAGGATGAAGATGGAAGCAGCTTTGGAGGATGGAAGGAGGAGCATTATACAAGTGTTGGAGCTCCAGATCCTAGCAAAGGCCAGAAAACACGTTTCTCCCTGAAAACATGAGGCCACTAATTCCTTATTTCAAGCTGTGGAACCATCTTGAGCTTAAGAGAATTATTCTTGATGTCTTAAACTACATGCTTTGTGGCAACTCATCACCAACAGCTACTGATACTGATACATGTGCTTGTGTGTGTGTGTGTGTGTGTGTGTGTGTGTGTATCTGCATGCTGGCTGGCTGGCTGGAAGGGAACAAGATGGGCTTCCATGCTAATAATAATTAATAATAATATTAATAAACAATAATAATACCAACTGTTAACCATCAACTCTTGTTGATCTGACAAAATGAGCTCACCCAGGTATTTCACATCTTTTCTAATCTTGTCGAACTCCACCTACATCTGGCATCTCCACCAAGGCTATGAATCAGATCCATATGAGCCTCGAGATTGCCTCTAATAGTAGGAAATACAAAAGACAGAAAATCCTGGATTCTATCAAGAGTAACCATAGATTCTCCAGACTGTGGAAGAATCTGCAAGCCAAACAGCTTGGGTTCCGCACCAGGTAAGTTACAAGGGAGGGGAGGAATGGAGAAGGAAGCTATAGCAGTAGAGATACTTAAATGGTATATGAAGTTTTAATATTTGTGGGAAATCAGTGCCTCTAATTCAGATAGACATTATCTGGTAAACCGTGAAAAGATAACTCTAGGGAGCTATTACTGAAGAAAACAATGAAAGGAAACAGGATGGTTGGTGTTTGGAGAAAGAAGAAGGACCAAGAGGAACGGGGCACATGGGACGGCTCTTAGGAAGAGGCCAAGGAGGTTTTGTTGTTACCATTGTTCTGTTTCTTGAGTCAGGTCTCCTGTAGCCAGGATGTAGCTGAGGTTGACATTGAACTCCTGGCCCTCCTCCTGCCTTGACCTCCTGAGTGCTGGTGTTAGAGGCACGAACCACATGCTCAGTTCAAAGTTTTCATTTTATTTTTTCCATGAATGATGTTCATCTTTTAAAAGTTAAGTATGCCATACAATTGGTTGTTGTAGTTTTTCTGTATCTGTGTTTTCAAATCTATTGTTTTATTTCTTAAAACAATCATAATAAACTAGCAAGCATCATTTAGATTAAAACCAGTCAACAAGTTCATTATATAAATATAATGATTGGTTTTAAAACATATCAACAGTCTCAATAGCAATTTAAACAAACATGAAAAAGAATTAGAGGAATTGGGAGGCAAGACATATTAAAAGAGCAGCTGAGGAACACGACCAATGGATGGAGAATGTCTGACATCTAATCAGAACCGTGCTGAACACACCCAAGTGCAGTTTCCACTTTGCATGACGTCACCTGACATGACACCACTAGGCTGTGCCTGAGACTGCTCAGCAGAGGTCTGAGAACATCCTCTGTGCTGATCCTGCATCTCGCTCATGCAGAAACAAAGACTTTTAATATATTCCTACCATCACTCCTTAGATGAGGACATCTTTGGATTGCATTCTATCACATTATTTGATGCTTAAAGTTTTCTATATGAGTTGCTGATTTCATTTTTTTAAAGCAGTTTAATGAGTTTGGGGATGGGATGGCATTTGGACAGAATTTCTACCAATTTTTGAAATGCCCTAAATATATTTCGCTGTTGTGAAAAGCACTTTTATGTGAGGTGGCATTCTCAGCATTAACAGTTACAAAGTCAAAATAGAGATCAACTCTGAAAAACACTGAAGATGCCTCATATCCTGTAATATCAAATAATCAGTCAAAATTTAATTTTAAAATAGAAATAAGTGAGCAATCCATCTCATTAGCATACAAATTTTCCTTAGCCTTTAACAAATGGCAAATTATACATATACCACAATATTATTTTAAAATAAATTTCTTTATGACTGTCAATGTTCAATTTTATAATTCTATTTTATACATTTACATATACAGGGTCATGTAAAAAAATTTGAAGTGAAAAGGAGTCTTGAGTGGAAAAAGTTTAGAAAGCCTTGTTCTAATATATCAGAGTGAGAGGGTAGAACACAAAATACCAAGAGAAAATTTTAGAGAAATACAGAAGCTAACAAGTTACCTTCAAAGGATTCAGAGTTCAAACTCTAGCTGCCTTCATTAGTAACACTAGAATAAAAATCACTCTGGAGGTTTAGTTCCCAAAATGGGAAGAGGACAGGAAAGCGATCTTAAGGGGTAAACGCCAGCTCCTAAATTAATCTCTGTGGGTCTTACGGGCAATCTCATCCTGCCTTTACAGCTACTAAAAGAAGAAAAGAGGATGAAAGGAGGGAAGGAGAGGGGGAGCAGGAGGGGTGAGGAAAGTCCCCTGCTAGTCAAAGCCTGCAGGGTCCTTCTACCTTCTCTGGGCCCTTACATACAGAAGCCATGCTCGCAGAGTATCCACACAATGCAGCCATCGCCCACAGGATCCATGTACACAGGACACCAACACAGTGCAGCCACCATATACAGGGGGCATGCTCACAGGGCACAGGCACAGCCAGCCATCACCCACAAGAGCCTTTCCCCTGGCAATTTCATTCACATATTTAGACACTGCCTTCAGATAGAAGCCAATGACCCTGCAAAGCATGGTGTTCACATTAGGGAATTTTAACAAGCACTGCTCTTGGAATAATGGAATGGGACTTAAAGGGACCGTGTTATGCAATCAGGAACAGAGCATCATGTTCTCTGACCTAAATTCCCTTACCTACCACCAGCCTCCCCCTGTATATTTAGTTATATGTGTCTTCACACTGGGCCTTGTCACTTGGATGGACTCTCGGATTATTATCAAACTGAAGATCGCTAGGCATCTAATAAAGGCCAAGTTCCAGGTGTATGGATGCTTGCTTTCTGTAACAATGATGAAGCCACAGGAATATGTCCCCTTCCACATTGTTTAAAGATAGGATATTGTTATGTAACCCTGGCTGGTTTTGAACTTGAGATCATCCTGCATTAGCCTCCTGATTCTGGTATTACAGGTATATACTTCTGTGCCCATCTCCTATAAACATGTGTACTGTGTTGGCCCTACCAGCCAGCTGACATCTAGCCCCTTTCTGATAGAAATTAACCTCAGGCTGACTGGAGAAACCTGTCTAAGGTCTGGGCAGCTCAGGACTCTGGAACTACTGTTAGCTTCTCCTTTCTATTTCTAGGTCAGAGGCAGGAAATGATAATGGGTCCAGGATCTCTCATAATTAGGATTATTTTCTTCAATGACTTTATTGCTCTGATCTTTACCCAAGGTTCCCTCTCCACCCCCACCACTCCAGATCCTCTCCAATAGACCTCTGTAAGTACACTCAGGGGCATAGCAATGGAAAAGTTAGCGCCAGTCTCCTTTTTTTGGCAAACAAGGAGGAGTAGGTAGGTGGCTGTTTCAACCCCAAACCCAAAACCTCCTCACAGCTTCCATCCTAGGGTGGGCTCAACATATACCTGCATAAAACACAGAACAGACAGATGCTGGAAACTGCCCTTCCCTCCACTATGATGAAGAGCAGCTGGCAGGTCTTTCAGCTAAAGACAGGAAAAGTCTGCTTTGGTGACTCCCCTTAGTCCATGAGGACTTAACACCAACCTCCTGCCAGAGCCAGATGGTTGCTTCTACTAACAAGGTTCATGAATAAAAATAGGAAATGTAATGTTGATCCCTCACCAGAAGCACCAGAATTCTCCTGCACATCTAGTCTACACTATTACCTCTGCACCAGAGAACTAAGACAGGGTCACTACTGAATACAAGCATTGCTGTGTTATCACCCAGCCTACCTCCAACAACTCAGAATCCAGCTCCAAGGAAAATATTGGCCAGGAAATGAGAACAGAGACACCTTAAGAGCTGTCAACACACACACACACACACACACACACACACACACACACACACCCCACATACACAAACACACAAAGACACACATTCACATAGGCACATATACACATACTCATATACATACACACATATGCACATTCACATGTACATACAGACAGGCATACACACATGTACATCTACATATAGATACCACAGAGCTATCAATCCATTGCAGCAGTGCATGTTGGGAATTGTGTCATCCTCTTTGTTTTTTCCAACTTAACTTTTTATTGACTGTGGATTTCACAGCATGCATCTCTATCCCACTCATCTCCCTGTCTCTTCCCTCCCACCAACCCTCTACTCTTGCAACCTCCCCCCAGGATAAAACAAAGTCAAATTTAAAAGAAAAAAAAAAGAAAAGAGAGAAAATTTTTGTCATAGAAGCTGTAGTGGGCCACAGTGAGTCCATATATCATTACTTTCAAGTGTTCATTGCAATGAGTCATTGATTTAGTTCAAGGTCTCTGGTTTTTGCTACATCACCGATATTGAGCCTTCATTGGGGCTCCTCTTGGATATCCTGTTATTGTCCTGTGTCGTGGAGATCCTGTAACTTTGGGTCTGCAAGACTGGCCCCTTCACATGCTCCAGCAGATCATAGATGAAGTGGATGATGGGATGGGCCAACTCACAGCCCTGGTTCTGGGCCTAGGCAGTTGCTGGGTTGGTCAGCCCACCAGCTCTCCCTCATCCACACCACCAAGGTGAGCTCTCCAGCACTGTCTTGGCTAGATCACCCTATGTAGTAAGAAGCATGGGTTGGGGCCAGTTCTCCTGCTCTCATGCCCTCGGGGTCAGCTCACCCACATCTGGTGATAACAGGAGCCACAGACATTAGCACAGATTACCGCTGCACAGGGCCATGGACCTAAATAAAGCTCAGGCCTGGACAGCAGGCACCGTGGCCCCGAGTGGTAAGCAGCCGGCCCACCTCAGCCCATTCCTCACTGCCTTCACCTCTTTGGATTTGCCTCTTGCCACAGGACATAAACCATTCTTTCTCTCTCTCTCTCTCTCTCTCTCTCTCTCTCTCTCTCTCTCTCTCTCTCTCTCTCTCTCTCTCTCTCTTCCATACCCCACCATATATTTGCTTACCATAATGAAGACCGTCAAGGCGCTAGGCGGGCAGGTGTTTTCTCTCCCAGGCCGGGGCAGAGAGCCTCAGACAGGCATGTTGATCTTTGTCCCCCACACCATCTTGTGTTATCCTCTTATGGGTCCTGTTGCAACATGTCAGGGAGTCAGAGATTCTGTTAGAGCACTCGTCTCTAGGTGCTGCCCCACAGCAGCCGTGCTGGATGGGAACTTCCTGGAAACCTGCCTTCTAAGGGTGTCTCTCCTGACCTGGTGACACAGAAACTGCTGGATGGAGTTTAGTAATATGTGCTGTAAAATGCCTCCCAGGGGACTTCAGTAACATGTTTTAGAAGTACTGAAATAGGGGTGAGGAGTATGGGCTTGCAAGCATAAGAACATGCATCCCACCCCAAGAACCCATGTGTAAAGTAACAAAAACAAACACCTGTAATCCTAGTGCTGAGGTGGCAGAGACAGGCAGATCCCTGAGTCATGACATCTGAGGCTGGCCTCCACATGCATGCATGCACCGCACGCGCGCGCGCGCACACACACACACACACACACACACACACACACACACACACACACAGAGGGGGGGAAGGAGGGAGGGAGGGAGGGAGGGAGGGAGAGAGAGAGAGAGAGAGAGAGAGAGAGAGAGAGAGAGAGAGAGAGAGAGAGAGAGAGAGCTGTAGTTCTTTCTTCTCAGGAAAAATACCCACATCTAGAGAAAGCACCCACAAAAAGCCTTCCTATTATTCTCTGTTTTTGAACATTAAGTGTGGAAAGTTGTCTCCTGTTCAAGTGAAAGTAAAATGAAGAAAACCCAACAGTGGATCCATAAAAACAGTGGAGAACAAAGAGAAGAAAATGTCTACTCAATGCTTGGAAGTGGAAGAAAACTATAGATATTTTTAATGGGGTTTATTACAGAACGAAAAGCAGAAACATATAAACGATTTGACAAAAACTCATCACCAAAGCAGGAATAAAGCATTGCTTGGAGAGAGTAAGTTACACCAAATGACACCATGAGTTAAAAGAAAGACAATGCAGATGGTAAAAATCACATGAGCAGAATTGAAATCACATTTGAAGTTGCAGCGCCCTAGACTGACAGCGTGGAGAAATGGAATCAGGAATGCTGGAGAAGGACAGGCTGTACTAGACTGTAAACAGCAAAATTGATGACAAGGACATGAGCAGATGGTGAACAGAACATCCAAAAATGTGAACAATTGCTGGAGAAAATATTTGAATGATTAGCACCGAAACGATAATCAAAGACATGGCTGAAGACAGTTTTAATTGGCCAAGTTTCTGAATTCACTGGGCCTCAGGGTTTGAGTTATTTTCAGTGACAGCCATCAGCTGGAAGTTTCGTTTCTATAGGGTGTTTGCTGGAGCGGGGAGAAGCTTTGTGGGTTTTGAAGGTGTTGCATGGCTATGCCATTCAGTATGGGAGAGAAAAAGAGAGGAAGAAAAAGTTGGAGACTCTACTTAAAATCTCCCTCTGGTGGTTCCTGGCAGCAACTCCCTTTAGTGTGGCCCCTCCTGCATTCACAGGAAGAGCTTTGCTCTTTAGGGACAAGAATCTGTTCTTCAACATGCTTCCCCTAGAAGAATGGCCATAGCAGGATGAGAGGCAGGAATGGGGTAAATGTGATCAAAGTCCCATATATACGTATGAAATGGTGAAAGAATAACTCAAAGATTATTTTTCAAAATCGCCAGTTTTGAAAACTATATTATAAGCTACATTATAAAAGATAAAATAACCTCTTCCTTTGATATTAGAATTTAACAACCGATGTTGCAATCCAATCTATAACGGAAGAATCTTTTAGAGAACTGTTTTATTGTTAATAACATGTGTATATGTGTGCAGTACCCTTATAGACCAGAAGAGGGCGTTCTAGGCCGGTGTGAGCAACCAGTCATGGATAATCAAGCTTGGGGTCTTCTGTAAAAGCAGTAGGTGCCCTTAACCATTGAATCATCTCTTCAGCCACCTATAGTGAAAGATTTTACAAACATTCTCTTCTTGAAATTTGCAGCTTTTTAAACCTGTGCCCATGTTCTTCAACTACATGCTTTGCATCATGCTACTGTTTCTTGCTTTGTTGTTCTTGTCCCTCTTTCCACCCCCACAAATAAATAAAATCTGTGGATACAGGTATCTGCAAACTCATTTCTGAAGAGAAAAAATATTAATATTTTTACCAGAGTTCCATATACAAACCCCAGGATTCAATTTTAGTTGACTCCATTTGGATCCGATCCTCATGACATGGAAGAATGGAAATTTATTGTGGTCCAACCTTAGATCCTATTTGGTAGCCAAGATGTGATTCCACTCAAGTTCACCTAAAATACATGGTAGAGGCTTTTAAAACTTTTTCATGACATAGACATACACTGAAAAGAAAAATCACATTGCATTGCATAATAGACCTGTGACGTTAATCTTCACTGTCAATGTGATTGGATTCAGAATCACCTAGGAGACACACCAATGGGCATGGAGTGAAGCTGTTACCCAGGGAGGTCTAATTGAGAGGGGAGCACCCATCCTGAATGTTGGGTGGCACCATGCTACTGGCTGGGGTCCCAGACAGAACAAAAGAGGCAAAACCAAGGAGGAAGCTAAATGAGCATCAGCGTTCGCCTCTTTGCTTCCTGATTTGGGACACAGTATGACCAGCAGCCTCACATTCCCTGCCTTTATGAATGGTATCCCCTCAAACCAGGAGGCAAGACAAACTCTTAATTCCTTAAGTTGCTTTTGTTAGGGAGTTTGCCACAGTAACAAGAAGAGCAATTAATGCAATATGGCAAATATTATCCAAAAACAACAAAATAACATTTTATTAAAATTTAATAAAAAACATTTAATGAAAAAACATTTCATTAAAAAATGAAAAAATAAATTACATAGGTTGTAGTCCAGGAAAAATAAATCTTGTAAAGCATGTGATGGGAGAGGATTTTTTTTTCCCTAGAAGATGACAGTCTTCAGTGTCCAGCCTTCAGAATGATTGAAATCTACTGTAGTATTGCATCCAGGAAAGACTAGGGTACCTCACATAAATGTTAAACTTCCCATAGAGCTTCCTCAAGTGTGCTACCCAGATGTCTCATTAGTGACACTTCTCATTAGTGACATCTTCAGGGACGGCAGCTTTCTGAACTGGATGCCCTGGCTACTTCTAAAAGTGTGTAGAGCTGAGATTTTCACCTTGAGTATCATAATCCCTGCTATATTCCAAGTTCAAGAAAGGTTGGGCATCCTTTCTTTAGCTTTCTGATTGATCTCTCCCAGATGGGCCTAAAGGCTTCCATAAGGCAGCAGCACACTCCCAACAGCCTGAATTTAGTGCTTAGAGTTAGCCAATTCAGCAAGAGTGCAGAGTTGAGATTATTGTCTCTGGTCTCAGAGTCCCCATTGATTTTTCACAATCAATGATTGCAACAGGGTCAGCACATGGGAACCTGGAAGGCTTCCGTTTATCAAAGGCTGTCACTCCAGGCGGTGGCTGCTTTTGTCGGTGGGGAATGTGCCATAAATGATGACAGAAGAGAGAACAGTGACTTTGCTGTTGTCATTCAGGCAGCCATGGCCTTTTAGGCAACATTCAAACAAAAAATCTTTTTTAAATTAAAAAATGCACCCAAGTTCTCCTGCCCAATGGAACAGGAAGGTTAGGCTTTGGACAGGGAAGACCAATCACATTTCAATGATGTGTGTTTTTATCAGATCAGAAGGCAAGAGGCTGGGATTGGTCAATAAGTGAACATTTGTCCTTTTCTCATTTGGAGTACCTAGATTTTTCTAGTTAATTTCTCTCCAGGTCATAGGCCAAGTGCTTTGGGCAGAGTCAAATCAACTTCTTGTGCTGGGGATGGACACTAGGCTCAGACCATCCATAAGGAAGTATGCATTGCTATGTTTATTGCAAATGGTGCAGGAAGGGACATACAACTCCAGCTGAGCCAAGGAGCTCCTTTATGCTAAGGATGAAAGAGGTCCAGCTTCACTATGGTGAGATTTGAACTGTCCTTATTAACCATGGTGACTAGATGCTGTTTTTCCACCACAGGGAGTCAAGAAGAAAGCCAACAGGGAAGAAGGTGTTTTAACAAGTGAAGGCAGACTCTATTCTGATGACACCCAGGCCTGGCACCCATCCTTCCGCTCTCACTGCTGGGAGTCCAGGACAGTTTAGTTTCAGTTTTCCAACATCTGGAAAAAACAAGAGTTCTACACTCGAGTTTTGTTTCAAGCCCACCAAGAGGCAACCATGACTTTGGAAAACCTCTTTATCTGTCCTAATCTATGTTTCCTCACTTCTGAGGTAAGTAAGGTTGCTGGATGAAACAGGGGCTTTAGTTTGGGTATTCTAGGGTAGTTCACTGTATTGTTGTTTTAAACACAGGATTTTGAAGGAGGAAATGGACAGAATTGCCTAAATCCAGGACAAGTAGGTAGAGCATAGACAATGGATCACAAACTCCTTCTAGAAAGAGACATGGGCATCTGCTTCAACTCACCATTGTAGTGTTTGGAGAGCAAATAGGTATGTGTGTGTATGTGCACGCGCGTGTGCGTGTGCGTGTGCGTGTGCGTGTGTGTGTGTGTGTGTGTGTGTTCATGTGCCATATGTTTTACAGAGCCTTAATCATTTGAATTTCTTTCAACCATCAAGTTTGACTTTTTAATATAAAAAAAAGTGATATAAAAATTTGGGTTAAATGTAATTACAGTTCTGGAACCATAGATACTATAATTGCTAAAATTCCTGATAAGAGCTTTATATCTGATCTTGCTAACTCAAATGTCCCAAGGCTAGACTACATTTTTTTTTAACAGAAGTGAAATTTTCAAAATAATTTGCAACTGACCTAAGGTTAACATTTCATAAAACAAGAGTATTTTAATAGAATAAGAATAAAATACAATGAGACATAATCTTTAAGCAAAGAAAATCCTTCCTTAGAAAAGATCGTTGTCAATCTTCTTCACCATTTATACTTTGCTCTTCATGTCTAGCCTGGATCTGCTGTCTCTGCTCAATGTATACTCAAGTTTCCCTGAAGGAAATCTCTAATAGTATTTTTAAAAGAGTTTAGTTTAACTTAACTTTTAGTTATATGTGTGTAGATGTGAATATAATCACCTCTAGGGACCAGAAGAGCACATCACACATCCTTGGGGTTGTAGTTACAAGCAATTGTGAACCTCCCCATGTAAGTGCTGGGAACCCTGGGTCTTTTGCAAGAATAATCTTTATTCTTAACCAGAGCCGTTTCCTCAGCCAAAGTGTTTATTTCTAATAGGTAATTAAGTTTCCTTTGTTTACTGTAATTGGGTGTCATCTTTATTCCTATTAGTTTTATTTTGAGACAGACTCTCATTATATAGTTCAGACTGGCCTTGAACTCATGATCCTCATGCTTCAGCCTCCTAAGTTCTGGATGGCTGTGGATCTCCCAGCCAACTTTCATCTTAACTTTTCATAGGGTGCTTATTTTCATCTCTTAAGTGTTTGATTTTTAAGATTTTAGCTGATCAAGTATTCATCCTTCGGGAAGCAGATGTGTCTTCTTTCTTTACTTTGTATGTAAGAGTTTTACAAGCAATATATTTAAAATACTTTTCTTTTTCCGTGTGTGTGTGTGTGTGTGTGTGTGTTCGCCTCCGACTGTGTATATGTGGAGGTCATTCTCTTCTCCCACCCTGTGGGTCCTGGGGACCAAACTCAGATGTCAGGTTCCGTGTCAAACACCTTTATCCACTCAGCCATCTCACCAGCCCTTGAATCATTCCAGCGCTTAAGGCCTCTTTTCGAAAAGGCAACCCTTGTAGGATAATGTCATTTCCTCCACCCTCTGCTCTCTCTTCCAGGTTTTATTAAATAAAAATTCAGTGTCAGGTCAGTATTTCACACATGAGTGAGCCTTATGACATTTAAGATCTTATGTTTATTCTATTTAATTAACCCTTATTTGACAGCTGCATTGAAAGTTTGGTCCAGCATCATAAGTGATGACTAAATTTCCCCCCGTACTTTCTTGGGCTCTCCTTTAGCTCCAGTAAGTTCTCTGAAGACTCCTCCTTTGATGAACCTAGTATTTCTTGGATCTCCCTTCATGTGGCAGCTTCTCTGTTGTAATTTTTATGTTATTGCTCTGTGAATTGGGAGAATACCTGGGCTAGATAATTCAAGATCACAAAGTCAATTTTTTCATTTAAGTTTTAATTCTGTCACTCAGCGCTTCTATTTAGTTTTTAATGTTGCCAATCATATTTTAATTTCCACGGTTTCTTTTGCATTATTAAAGTATTCCGTTTAATCCCTCCAGGTTTGTGTACCCATGGTGCATTCTCTTAGCTCTGAAACTACTAATTAGTATTCCGTCAAGCCATCTCCTGTGTCTTGCATTAAGTTTGAGCAGGGTTTAAGATCACAGCCTGCTCGGCTTCATGTCTCTCTTTCCATGGCATTTACTTTGCTCAGATATTCTGTGATGTGGCTGTTTATAAAGAAGAGTACAGGGAGGCTTGTACCCTCCAATATGGAAGCTATCTAATCAGTCACATGTAGCAGCTAGCCTTTTCTGGTGATCCTCTTTTCAATTTAAATTAATCCAAATGAAATGAAATTGTAATTTGGTTTCTCCAGTGCACTGGCCACATTTCAAGGACCCAGGAGCTTCCATGGCCAGAAACTATGGTATTGGACAAGACAGAGTTAAAGAACATTCATCACCAGGGACTGTTGATTTAGACTGAGTCATTTTGGCAACCAAAATGATTTTCCTGCGTGTATGTAGCAGCTGCCTTGAGTAGAGAAGAGCCACATACATGTGGGCACCACTCATGCTGTGGACAGCTTCAGGAGTCACGCTGCTCTGCCCCAACTGTGGTCAGAGCAAGTTTCTAGGAGCAGGTGCTCAGCTCTCTCTCCTTGGCCACTGTGATGGTGATCTTGGCGCTCAACTTGACACACCTGGGAAAATGGACTCCCAGTTGAAGAATTGCCTTCATCAGATAGATCCATGGGTATGTCTGTGTGGCATTTTCTTGGTTGTTTATTAATGTAGGAGGATGCATCCCATCGGGGACCTGGGTTGTATAATAAAGCTGAGCATTAGCCAGAGAGAAAGCAAACCAAGGCAGTAAGCAGCATTCCTCTATGGCCTCTGCTTCAGATCCTGCTTCCAGATTCCTGCCTTAGGTTCATACCCTAACTGTTCAATGACTTGATTATTGAAGTGTAAGTCAGGTACAGTAGTATGGTGTTGGAAGGGGGACTGGATCCCTGGAGCTCATTGGCTAGTCGGTCTATGAGCTACAGTTCCAGTGAAAAACTCTGCCTTGAAAAAACATAGTAGAATACAGCTGAGGAAGACACCTAATGTGTAACTCTGGTGGCCTCCACAAGCACACACACACACACACACACACACACACACACACACACGAAAGGAAATCTGATATCTATCCAATCCATACATTTTATAGCTGAATAAGATTCATATTGGGAAGTGACTTCATGGCATGCTAATAGCAAAGCCAGGACAAAACAGGGAGTTACTCACTGCCCAAGCTGGGCTCAGACCTTTACCTTTGGCTCCATGAACCCTTAGAAGTGAGAACAAGGACTCAGGTTCAGACCAGGCACACCACTGATCCGGAACAGTAGGTACCCTGGACTCCTCAGTGTACAGCTTTTCTGAGTTCTCACCCAAGATGAGTAAGACTTTTCAGTGTGGCAGATACTTGTGAGCACCCATGTGCTCATGACCTGAGCAAACTCATCAGCTCCACAAGGTGGACTAGCATGCAAGTCTGTCTTTGCCCTGTGTAGCTGGGCTCCCCCAGAGATGAGTAGCTGGGCCTTTTTGTTTTGTTTTGTTTTGTTTTGTTTTTCAGTAGTGTTTTGTTTTGTTTTCATCTCCCCAGGGAAAAAAATCATACAACAAGCCCCCAGGTTTGGGGACCGAGAGTTTAAACAGCACAGGACCCACACATCTGTAATGCATGGTGGGGGTTTACAAGAAAGGGAAATCCCACAATAAGACAGGAAGCCAGGGAGCAGGAAGGTTGCTAATACTCTCCCATGAGAACTCTCTTCTCACTGCTGAGGGTTCATCGATAATTCTATCAGTTCTTTCTAAAAGCCTCACTCCTAGGCACTCAATCCCCTTTCCCTGGGCTTCATTTTTGAGTTGTGTATGTGTGTTTGTGTGTGAGAGGCACCTATATGTACAAGTGTGAATAGACGCTACAGGTCAATGTTGGGTTACTTGTGAAGGCTGTCCACCTTGTCTACTGTAACTAAGTCCTACAATTCCTTAAGTGTCCCCATGTAGAACAGGCTGGCTAGCCAGTGTCCCCAGCATTGGTATTGTAAGTGCCACACCCAGCTTTTTAAAAACAGTTCGGAGGACTGAACTCATGCTCAGAAGACAAGCACTTATACAGTGAACTGACTCCCCAACCCTGAGCTGCATCCTTCAAGTTCTTACCGCCTCACAACATCAGCCGAGCTTACAACACACAGCTGAACCTTCTTTACCTGCTTCAGGGTAAAATACCTTAAATGCCAGGGGAAAGACGTTCACCACATCCAAACCACAGCAGCGGCTCTTCTGTAATCACGCTCTGCTCCCCGTTCTCCCAGTACAAAATGACAGAGGAAGAGGAAATGACAGGACTCATAGTTCTGAAAGAAATTGTCAACAGAAGCCAGTGTAACCAAGGGGAATCTTCCTCTTAGCTCATGCAGGTGTTTTGTTTGTTTGTTTGTTTGTTTTTCTCTCCAAACTATATAAGAGTCACATGATAAAATAGTGGAAAGAAGTCTAGAAATACCCTGGTTCCTTCCCAGGAATGGCTGGGGCACTTCAGGGGCAGGTGGCTGTGAGAACTATGCTTCTTGTATCCCCAGAAAATTTTGGGGTGGGAGCACACTGACCGTTTCAGCTCCTCCCAACCCTGCATCTCCCTAATTGCACTGATCACGTCTGGTTCCAGTGAAGACGGTAATTAATTGTTTTAAAGTGTTCTGGAGACTTTAGAAAAGTAGCCCAAGGTTAATGGTTCATAAACCTCATTTGTTCTCTTGTTTGGGATTCTAGAAGCCTGTTGTGCTTCTGGATTGGAGAGGGGAGAGGGCCTTGGAAACGTGCTGTGCGCCCCCATAGCCACGGCTGCTGCAGGGAGACACTTCCCCATAAGCTCCAGCATGGGGTTCTGAGCAGGTTTTTTCAACACTAGCTGGGGGTTTCTTTCTATGGCAGTCAGGAGAAAATCCTCTACTCGCTATGCCTGGTCTTGTGGGTTACTACTTTTCTAGGCACACCCATAAGGCCTATTGACATTTCTTCTAGTAGGAGCAGTTTGTTCCTGCGGGTCACAGAGGCTGAGCTCGGAGCCCCAAAACTCGGGTGGAGACATTGAGCATAAGTCAGTCATCAGTAAAGGCAGTGACAGTGACCTGAGCAGGCCCACTCCTATTAAAGAGACAGACACTTCTTAAGTCCCTGCAGAAATATGTACTTGGTCCTTCCAGGGTCATCAGAACACCAGATACCAGGAAAAGTATGACCCTTCACTTCCACTGGTGAACAAGTTAGTACCCAGAGACACTTATGTGTGTAACACACTCATGTGTCAATCCCCCCTCCCCGATTTCTTCTCCTTAGAGAATCCCAGTTTGTTCTAGAAATCACTGTCAAGATTCAGAGATGAAAGGGGATGCCAAGTGATCAGAGGATCTGGAGAACCTAAGCAGAGACAGACGGTCCAAGTATGGTGTCAGATGCCAGGTATCTGGGTTAGAGTTTCTATTACTGCAATGAAATACCATGACCCAAACGCAAGTAGAAGAGGAAAGAGTTCATTTGGCTTACATTTCCACAGCTCTATCCACCATTGAAGTCAGGACAGGAGCTCAAACAAGGCAGGAACCTGGAGGCGGGAGCTGATGCAGAGGCCATGGAGGGGTGCTGCTTACTGGCTTGCTTCCACGGCTTTGCTGGGTCTGCATTTTTATAGAACTCAGGACCGCCAGGCCAGGGATGGCACCACCCACCATGGGCCCTCAATTACCAATTAAGAAAATGCTTTACAGCTTTGGAAGCATTTATCAATTGAGGTTACCTTTTTTCTAATGTCTCTAGCTTGTATCAAGTTGACACAAAACTAGCCATGACACAAGGATATCACCCTCTGGACACCAGGATTTAATTTATACCAGAGAAACTGCTATAGCCTACATCCTAGTCCTGGCTAGAATAGCAATCACTTCAAGTAATAGGGGATTTACAGGAAGATGGGTATTTTTAGGGCATTCTCTAGGGTGGAGGTCCTAGGAGAGACAAAAGATTGATCTTCCAAAGTCTATCCACACAAATCAATTGTAATGTAATCATAGCCATTATAATAAATAGCTCTGATCCACAGAGTGCATGCTGTGTGTCAAGATAAGTGATTTAGAGACATTCTCTTATTTCATTTCCTCAATGAGCCCAGTAGGTACCACAATTATGATTATCTTCCGTCTAAGATATGAAAATAGGTTTAAGGAAGGTTAGGCCATTTACTTCAGATCTCATAGGTGGTAATATCTGAATTCCATTACAGAATGAACCCCCCTGGGACCTGTAGGATTCTATTCTCTCTTGAGGGTTCTGAGTAGGAAGTTCAACAGAAAGCTGAAATAACTTCCTCTCCCAACTTCCAGCCACTTCCAGAGTAGGCTAAAAAGCATGAGAGCAGATGGTTGTTGGGTGGTAGTGATGTATAAATTCCTTTCAAATGTATACCCTGAATATACAAAAACAAATTAGCGTGATCAGAAAGTCAGCACGCTCTAAAAAAAAGAGAGAGGCTCTTTGGCTTCCAAGATCTTTATCATTGTGCACTCAGGGACCATATGGATGCCATCAATTTGCCTAGGAATGGCAAGATAAGGGAAGGCAAGGCCACACAGAGCCTTGAGGAAACACTGAGTGTGTGGACATTGAGAGCAGGAGCCCAGATCTACTCTTGGCAATTGATTATCTGAGTGGGCTGTTGGGATTTATTTCTGTAACAGCTCTTTGACAATGTCATTCACACACCATACAAGTTCCACATTTAAAATGTATAGTTCAGTACTGTTTGTAATTTTTCAAACATGTGCCGCTACCACCACAGCCAGTTTTAGAGTACTTCGTGACCTTGAAAAGAAGCCTGCATTCCAGCTGTCATTCTCCCATTTCCTTGCCCTGAGGATCCAACAAACTACTTTCTGTCTACAGGGGTTTCATCATAAAATGTCAATTTTTTTTTCCAACTGACTTCATTCATTTAGCACATTTTTAGGGTCCATAGGTTGAGATTGTAATGTCTTTTAAAAAGTGTGCTCTCTCTTTCTCTCTTCCCTGTCCCCTCTCTCTCTCAGGTACTGTAGCAAAATTCTTCAAATGGATTACCATTCCTTTGGCATGGTAAAGGACACCAGCAGCATCCTGTCTGGCTAAGGTTGGTTTATTTGATTTACAGAACTGAGGCCACCAGCCAAATATTTGAGTCTGCCCATTTTTCATCTCAGGGACTTAGAACTTTTTAGTCTTGAGAATAGAGTCAGTTACCTCAGGTATCCAAAAGCTTCTTTCTGATTAGAGTGATAGCTAGACCTGTGGAAGCTTGTGTCTCCAGTCTCTCTCCAAACAGCCAGAAGGGCATGCTTATTGATGAATATCACAAATTTTGTACTGTTTTTATGCAATATGTGAAGAGAAAATATAGGGAATGAGTGAATTTTACTTGAAGCAACAGAGGTAACGAGTCACTAACAAGTGATGTCTGTTAAGAACCCACAAGTGACTTGAAGTAACATTCATTACAAGGTGTGAGAAGAGCTTTCTATCTGTCTGCATGATGGCAGGCAAGTAACCAAGCTTCCCAGAAGTTCAGTCTCCTCACCAGCAAAGCATAAAACAATGCTAAGAAGGCTGTACTATAGCTCAGTGGATAAAAGCACTTGAAGACCTGAGTTTATACCTCTCGTCTTCTCCATAAAATACTAGGCCTGGTTGTCTGGAGGCTTGTAATCCTAGACCTACAGAGGGCAGAGACAAGAGGATTTCTGGGGCTTGCTGACAATTAGCCTAGCTCCAGGGCCAGTGTGAGGCCCTGTCTCTGAGAATAAGGCAAAGCATGATAGAGCAGGATACCAGACCTTATTCTTTGGTTTCTGGGTGTGTGCACCAATATGTCACCTATAAACACACACACACAGGAACAGGAACATGCACACATGTGCACAGGTACATACACCACAAATACACACCCTCTCTCTCACACACATACACCACAAATACACGCTCATACACACAGATTCATATACCAAAAATACATGTTCTCTCTGTCTCTCTGTCTCTCTCTGTCTCTGTCTCTCTCACACACACACACCTACACACACACACAAACACTCATACACATAGGTGCATACACAACAAATATACACTCACAAACACACACAAACCAAAACTTTTCAATTAAAAAATTCAACATAAATAAACAGAAAGCAGTTAATTACTCCCTCATCATTTGTGGCACTATTATACCAGTGGATATATTGTTTTAGAGTGCTGGGCAAATCTATTGCCCCCTAGTGGTACGTATGGGACATTCCAGTACATGAAAGTTAATCGGTAGAGATGAAGCTTCTAGATAAGTACCAACTTGATTTCTCCGTGTTCTATAACTCTAGTGTATGTGGTGTCTTTAGCAATACAGTCTTACCATCAAGTTCTGGAGGGTAATCAAGAGCATTGGTAATAATTAAGACAGTTCTGCAATATATTGCTTATTCCTGGTACTGGATAAAAAAAAAAAAAAAAAAAAAAAAAAAAAAAAAAAAAAAAAAAGCCTTGACTAGTTAGGCCATAGCCTCTAGAAAGAATCTAACACTGTTATTCTGCTAAGTGTATATAGTAATAAACTGCCCCCCTAAGTTCTTATCTTTATACCCTTAAATAAGTACATATCTCAATCCTCATCAAGAAACATATTTTTGCTGGGCAGGGGTGGCCCACACCTTTAATCCCAGCATGCATGAGGCAGAGGCAGGAGAATCTCTGAGTTCAAGGCCAACCTGATCTACAGAGGGTATTCCATGATGTCCAGGGCTACACAGAGAAACCCTGTCTCAAAAAACAAAACAAACAAATAAAGAACCCAAATTTATTTTTGCAATAAGTGATGATTAATACAGAGACTCACAATTAGTAACTATGCAGAAAATAAGAGAGTGACAAGTACTCAGCCTTAAATGGGATATTTATACTATACCCTTTCCTACCAAGGCTCAGGGCTCATCTCAGAAGAGAAGCAGCAATATTGCAAGAGCCAGACACAGAGGATGTCTGTAGTTAAATAGTGTTTACAAGACATGACAACACAACACCCAGATTACACACACCAGACCTGTATGATATCAAGCCAGTCAAAATCCTGGGATGGATTGGAGGAGATTCATGAAGTTCCACCTCTAGTTGAGGAGATGGTGGCAACTGGCAGCTTCTGGAAGAAGAAGGGTCAATTTTTTTCTTCAGTGACGTGGTCCCTAAGAAGCTATTTATGTACCAGTAGATGGTTCTACACCCATGCACACAGAGCCAACACTGAGTGGAATCAGGGGGCTCAAAAACAGAACTGCACCAGGTCTCCTGTGTACACAGCATGGCTTTCAGTTTAGTATTTTTATGGGAGTGTGTGGATCTCTGATTCTTGTGCCTTCTCTTGGAGCTCTTTTCCTTCTATTGATTTGCCTTGTTCAACTTAGTTGTGATTGGCTTTGCTTTATCTTATTACATTTTATTTTGTTATGCTTTGTTTTTATCACTTAGAAGCCTGTTCTTTTCTAATGAGAGATAGAAAGAGAGTGGAAGCAGATGAAGGGGTAGGTAGAGGGGGAACTGGGGGGAGTAGAGGAGGGGAAACTGTAATCAGGATACACTGTATGAGAAAAGAATCTATTTTTAATAAAAGGGGAAAAACATAGCACATCGGGTTAGAAGGAAAGGTAGTGGGAGTTATAGGGAGGAATTGTAGGGGAGGAAATGGGAGGTGAACCTGATCAAAACACACATATGCCTGTATGAAATTCTTAAGCAATGTTTAAAAATTGCAAAAGAGATTAAAAATAAATAGTTTAAAAATAAAAAAGTGTTACTAACTCTGTAGGATATTTTAAGATTAAAGCATTTAGGAACTAATTACTACAACAATAGTTACTATTATTTCCAAACCATCACCATATGTACATTAAGCTACTATTAGATGTGTTACTTGTCTAATTGCCTAACCTAATGAATTATGCAAGATATTAAAACTCTCCCTTCAAAGATGAAGAAATTGATTCAATAAGGTTAAATGACTTTCCCCAAACCTCTCAGTTTACAGGTAGTTGAGTGAAGAGTTAAAACAAGACATGCTTAGAACAATGGGCTCACACTCAGCATTGCAGCTATTCATTGCTAATGGAAGAGAGAAAGATTCAGATTCAAGAACATGAAAAGAGACATTATTCATCCACAAGCTAGAAAGCCATTTTTTGGAAGTCATGCAAACACTGTAAAATTTAAAGTAGGTAATTTCACATTTTAATGGCAGAGTTTGAAATAGGGCACTACCAAACCTTGACTTAAATATCAGTGTAAGGACAAGAGACAATGTCTAGACATCTGGTATACCAGCTCTAACACTTTGTATGCTATTCAACCATCTACCCAGGGAAGAAATGAGGTTTTAGGAAGAAACTTTATTCGATGTCTGTTACAAAGAGCTTCCAGTACATAAATTTATGTTCTGGAACAATCTTGTGACATCTCAGCCTCAGAGATGCTGCTGTCTACTTAACAACAAACATTGGAATTTCCCACTTTCCTGTCTTTGGGTTTTTGCAAAGTCAGTATAATTTGAATCTTTATAAATCAAACGCTGTTTTCAAATGCAATTGAAGCACTTTCCTTTAAAAGAATCCCATCTTGAATCCTCAAGAAAATAGAGGGCTAGTGTTGTAACTGAACAGCTAATCCTGAAATTATCCATTTTGTAAATTCAGAATTTAGTCCACAGCTTTGTCAAAACAACCTTTATACTCTGGAAACCAATTGAAATTCAAGTTTGTGCCTGGGTCTTGTGGGCACTCCTTATCACCTTTGCTGATAAGCATTTAAATATATTCATTAACAAAAATAATTGTTGTCACAGTTAACTACATTAGCACCTTTTAATTGAATTAGAAATTAGATGGGGTCATGAATATTTCACAAGGATGCACTGCTAGCCTTCCCAATTTCCATCTTATATAAAAAAAAAATTCCATCACCTGGCATAAACAGGTGGGTTTGCAATGCTCACAGCCCTGGCTTTTTCAAGAATTTTGTCACAAAAGTCATCCTGTTGTCAGAGTGAATCAAAAATGGATTTTTTTTTTTACTTTCAAGCTGTTCCTTTATACTTTAAGCTATGAGCCAAGGCATTCTGTGTCTGTAGGAAACTTTTAAATAAACATTTACTCAACATAGTTTAGGAATTGTCAGTCCTATCACATGCTGAGGAGGTAATTGGCTCTGAGCAGAAAGGCTCAGTAAGGGATTCTGAAGTAGAGTCCAGAATTCTACACTCCACCACAACTGGCATATGGGGTGAGAAGTTCCTAGGGTAACTGGGGCTGTCCTGTGCATTGTAGGATGATTAGTAATGTCCCAGGTCTCTAGTACACAGAGGCAAGTAGTTTGTACTGTCATGATAAAACAAGTTCTGTGTAGTCAAATTACAACCTTCCCCGAGGATGATTGTCCTGTTATGTGGAATTGTGTGGGTTCAATGAATTGTAAGCCCTTGAGTCTTCTCTGGCCCTTAGTTTTGCATATATGAAAATGAATCATACTTTTCAGTGTGTTGTGGGAAGATACCCACTGTTAAGTGAATGAAAGTCACTGTCAGATAAGCATCCCTTTGTTGTTAGTTAAGTGGCACCACAGGATGGAAGTTCCTTTGGTGTTAGTGATGTGGTAGTCATTCCCTTCATATATATTCTGCATTATGTCACTGCCTGTGTTGACGTGGCATTTTCTGGGCAAATATTCTTGCAGGGTATATCTGGGTCATATGATAAGTGCATTTATAAGTTTTCTTTTCTTTCTTTTTTTTTTTGAGAATTCTCTGTACTCATTTCCACTGTATCTCAACTGGTGTATTTTACCACTAGCAGGGACTTTCTACCTTAATATTTGGAAATGAGCATTTGTTGGAGAAAGGACTAACATCGTAGGATATCAGTGCCATCCCTGGTTTATTTAGATACCAACAGCACCTGTCTCCACTTATGAGAAGACAAAATGTCTCTAGATACTTCAAAGGTCCCCTGGGGCAAAACTGGCTGCACTCGAGAGATGCTGCACTGTGGGAAATACACTCTTCTCCTAGTACAACTAATTGCCATACTTCTGGTCAACATTAATGGTGTCTCTTTGGGGAAGATTCCCTGGCCTTCTTTGCAGAATGTGCCTCTCCCTCCATTGTCTCATGACAGTGTTTGCTCATCTGTCTGATGTAATGAACTCAGAGCCCCCCGGGGCAGACTTCATCTGGATCAGTGTCTATCATGGGTCCATACAGGAGGCTAGAAGACAAAGAGAACAAATGGACTCCGGTCTACTGAGCAAGAAACTCTGGCCTCTGGCAAACAGGTGCTAGTAGCTCCCACATACCTTGGTGGCAGTGGGAACCTCTTGAAGAGGGGCCACATACTCATGTGTGCATGTAAGGCCAAAATCTAAACACACTCACATGTGATTTTTTCACATCTCTCCAAAGGATACATAACGCATGGCCCTTTATGTTCTTCATCTGTCAATGAAGAAATGAGGCTTAGTACAGACAAATTCAACTAGAAATGAACAACAAATATTAGATGGACATAGCTTCTTCGATCCATTATGAATTACCTCAAGCTCTCCTCTCCATCAAGTATCTTTCAGGAGCAGAATCTGTGGCAATTTCTCACCACCCAGGCAGCATCCTGGAGGCTTCTGTGATGGTAAATCTCCATTGTCAACTTGACTAGATTTGGCATCACCTAAGATATATACTGTGGGCATACTTGTGAGAGTGTGTCCAGAGAAGATTACTAAAAAGGGAAGACCTACCCTGAACCTAAGTGACACCATTTTCTGAGTTGTTGTATACATGAACTGAATAAAAAGGGGGGAAAGTGGAAGGCTAGATGAACACTCATTCTTCTTTTGTGGTTTCTGGTCCATACTATTTTCTATATAAGATGTCACCTCCACCTCCTCCACCATGGGATGCATTTCTCTGGACCATGAGCTGAGGCGATCCCTTTCTTGTTCCCCTATGTTACCCTTTGGTTGAATATTTGGTCACATCAACAGGAAAAGTAGCTCATGCAACATCCTACCCTAGCTGAGAAGTACTTTCTGGATAAATTTATCATCTCATGTATAAGATTGGAATAGGGACACAGGAGTGGTTTCCCCAAGGTCAGGAGCAAAGTAGAAATAGATGACTGGCTTGAAGAACTAATCCATTATGGACCCAAATGGGAGGCACTAAACACTTTTCTCTGTACTGAAAAGGTCAACTTGGAGGCAGCTGGACCCACAGTGAGACCTTTTGGCAATTTCAGAAAGTTCAGCCTGCAGCTTGAGGGCAGTGGAGAGGCCAATTCCCACCTCACTTCAGCCCTTTTGTCCACTTCCAGCTCACACACCAGCTGACAGCAGGCTCACTTTACTGTGCATCAGCCACTCAGGGCAGAGGTCCTTGGCATAAGAAGGAAGCATCCCCCACACCACACCCAAGACCTGACCACTGGCCAGGGCATCTGCTCTCAGAGTTTCAGAGATTCCACTAATCACTGCCAGTGTGCTAAGGGGGACATGGAGCTTGAGCATCAGGTTCCCAAGGTTAGCTCCTTCCTCCTCTAATGGTTGCTATGGAATCGCCTGTGGAAGCCTTTGGAAATTTCCCATGAAGAAGCTCAAATTAATAAACCCCTTTGAGCTCAGAGGGTGCCTTTGTTGTTAGTGAATATGAAGTCATTTTCTTCATATTTTTTCTGCATTATGCAACTGCTCATTAACTGCAACAACCTGTTTACCTTGAACTTGAAGGCCTTGATGCATAGGAGCCTGAGTTCAGGGCACCTAGAAACTTGCCTGTTTTGGTGTGTTCCCATCACACACATGCAAATGTATGTGCATTTGTTTGCTGTGTGTGTACACAAGAGGGCGAGTCAGGAAAAAACCTAGACTGTGTGTACATCTCTTATGGCACAGATTTATTTACTAGTTTTCCCCAACAAGACAAGAAGGGACTAGAGGTCAAGGGCTGGTGTTATCTATTCGGCGGTCCCGTTAGCACTTCTTCCAGGCTCCCAGGGTGATGTAGATATTTGGCAGATGCTCACTGAACAGCTTCCTCTGTCCATTCATAAATGCTTTTGACTGCCTGACACTTCAGATGCTATGAGCCTGGCACAGTGTAGGATAAAATGTCCCTTTTGTCCATGGGGGATTTGGACTAACAGATTTGTTAAATGAAGGAATTCCGAGCTGGAAGGTCACATAGTGCCTTTCCCATGACTGATGTATATGTGTGTACACACGTGTATTTATAGTCAGACAAAGAAATAACTGGAAAGGCAAGGTTCAGTGAGGGAGTATATAAAGAATATGGACATTGAGTCAGGGCAGGGGATTCAAACCCTGCTGCTGTGGCTCATTGGCTATACTTGTAGTCACCCAGAATTTCAGTTGATTGATTCCTTGAATAAATATGCTTGTGCACCTGCTGCATACTAGGTGCTTCTTGGGTTTTGGAGACACTGCAGGAAACATGTCTCTTGTAGAATAATCATAGAAAGTCATTGATGCTGTCATGGAATGGATGGGAAATGGATCGGGGAGCACTGGCAAGAGACTCCCACATGGTCCAGGGAACTGGGAAAGGCATTGAGAAGAAATCACTCTGACGCCTAGGTAAAAGGAAAAGCACCCAGGCAGATGAAAGGATGTGGTTTGGAGCAAGAGTGTGGCACATTTAGAGAATTGAAATAAATAGGACAGTGGCACTAAGCATAAGGGGGGGAGAAGGCTGTGTGCATGTGTGTGCACCTGTGACAGAGAGGATGCATGAGATTGTGATGCTCCTCGGACTACGAATATGGGCATGCTTATTTGGAAGAGTGAGTGTACATGCATTATGTTCAGAAATATTGGCTTAGGTAGGTATATGTGAGTAAGTGTGAGTCTCTGTATATGTTTAGTCATATGAATGTGAATGGGAGCGTCTAAATGTGCATTAATGCATATGTCTTGATCAGTTTGTATGAGTGTCTGTGTGTGCATCTACCTGTGGACCTATGAGAGTTCATACATACATCCAAGAGAATGTGTGTGTATATATGCCCACGTGAGTGTAAAACTAATAACTAAATTCAAATACACAATAATCACCATCATCATCATTATTATTATTATTAGACCTTTTCAAAATTTAAATTCTGTATTTTTTCTTTGAACTAAACAATTGATAATATTTTGTGTTTAAAACACCAGTTTGCCATTGATCTGATGTCACCAACACTGGAGAACCAGGAAACAAAACATCCTTCCGAGTGTTGTTAGCAGGATGGGAATAAACGGGTGAGAATAAAAAGCAATTCACAAATCATTGTGTGCTATGTGACTTCATTTCTGTAAAAGAATGAACGAGTTTGTAACAGTGTAAAACGTGTCTGGCTGGGCAGAGAGTGGATTTCTGTTTAGGAGGAGATGTCGACCTTTACTTAATCATCCCTTCAGAAATACCTACCTTTGACTAATATTTATCAGGTTCTCTCTATTTATCAGAGCTGTGCTAGGCACTCTGACCCTCCTGATTTCCTAGCAGTCTCCACAGTATATTTTCTGCTGCAATTAGCATGCTGCTTCTTACATTTCAGGGCAGGTCTTCATCGGCTGTAGTCTCTCTTCTCGCTCAACAGCCACGCTGATAGTGAGTGTTTTGTGCCCTCTGTGGATGTAACCCACAGCGGATTGGAATATTCATAAAATCCATGTCAGTACTGAACATGTACAGATGCTTCCTTGCTGTTATTCCCTCAACAACAGAGCACAGTAGCTACATCCGAAGCACTGATGTTGTATCAGGCATTATGAGTGACTTATCAGTGATTTCAAGTACACAGGAATACAAGTGTAGGTTGTATAAGTTGCATGCAAATCTTAGGCTACTTTGCCTAAGGGATTTGAGCACCTACAGATTTTGGTATCCATGGGCGGGGGGGGGGGGGGTCCTAGGGTTCTAGGACCATCCCTTCCACATAGTTATCCATCATCACTCTTTTAATGAATGGTTACCCCAATTTTATACATCAAGACTTGAGTAGAAAAATAGAGTCCCTGTAGCAATGATCTCCTCAACCTGTCTTGGGATTTGTGGTAATCTCTCCGTTGTCCTGGGTATGGCTCTGATAAGCTATTAGGAACATGGTGTACTCACAACCATCCCAATGAGGGCCTGAGATAGAACTGGCCTGGTTTATTGCAGGTGACTCAGGCAGTCAGTGGAAAAGGCAGAGTAATTCAGACAAATGTGAGATAATAAGTCTGAAGCCAGTGAACCGAGAGAGAGAGAGAGAGAGAGAGAGAGAGAGAGAGAGAGAGAGAGAGAGAGAGAGAGAGAACAGATACTAAACAAAAAGTTATGACTCCCTCTAGTCTGGAAAGGGATTTGGAGGTTATCATTAAAAACAATTTTAAAGCTCCATGAGGTCCTCAGTACTCTGTATGGTAGGAACACACTTTGGAAGCTGACTTCCTGTGTCCAGGCCTGGACTGTCACTTCTCAATTGAAAGAAGTCAAAGAAATGGAGCTGGTCACTCCAACCCCTGGGCCAGGCTGGGACAAGAGTCCCTTTCTGAGCTGTGCTGTTATGAGAGGATGGATGCTGCTCTCATGTGCAGAGCAAGAGGCCGAGGTTGGACTGCGGGAATGAGGACCTATGGATGTCAAGCAAGAAGGAGTGGAGGTTGGAAAAGAATATGAGTTCTAGGATCTGGGTGAGATCTCTAGTGGATGATGGAAAACCTGGGAAGGGAGGTAAAGTAGGCATGGGCTTCAAGCATCAGAGGAAATTGGATGCACGGAGAAGGGCTGAGATGGGAAGGACCCAGCCAAGAAGGACAGATGACAGCCTGAGGCAATTCCGTGTGTGTTCATGCTTCCATTCCAAGATGTATCACACATCACAGCACCAAATGGAGGGAGAGATCCATGGTCTAGGGAGAGAATGTGCTGGACTCAAATAGACTTGGGGCTGTGTTTTATACTGTGTTCTGAACACCTGTGACGGCTTGAGCTAGTTGCTTCAGAATTCTTAGGCTCATTTCCCCTAATCCTAAAATGTGGGGGGAGCACGTGACTGAGATCTGATAATTTATGTACTTAAACTCTCCTTTCTACCCCTGTGCTACACTAGAGGCGTGTCTAGGCATTGCTGGAAAAGTGGTGGGGGCATCTGGGAGGAAGATTACGTGGCAGAAGAGGCCGGATGGAGCAGACAATCAAGGTCAAAGTCATCCATGTCTGGAGAAGTGCTGAACATGGTTATGGGTGAACCTATGACAGATCACTTCTCGTTCCCAAGGGCTACCATCAACAATAATTCTAACTGGGTCTCCGCACTTAGAAAATCATCTTATAATTGAGGAAATTGAGTCACAGGGGTTTAAGTATCTTACCTCAGGTCACCCAACCGGAAAGTGAATTAGGGTCATACTGTGCTCTGACAAAGACCCCCTTTGACCTCACTCTAGTGAAGAAAACCAGCTCCTCTTTCTGATTAGACATTGGTCTCTGATCTCTGTTCTTCCTCTGGATCTTTTGTTCCAGTTCCAGGAAGAATCCTGCAGAGCCCATTTCTGGAAAATCCCCTACCCTCAGTACTGTGTCACCTGCTCTACATTCAGCAAGACACCTGAGCTTATTCTTAGCTTCCACCCAGCCTTCTACCACTCTGTTCTTCGGCTATAAATACTCACTTCTTCTTGCATTTATAGTTTAGCCCAATCTCTATGCTACTACAAAGCCCCAGTATATTAATGCCCCTCCTTCTTCTTTATGTCTTTAACAAGTGTCCCAAACACTCTTTTTATTTAACGCTGTTTCAAATGGCACCAAGCTAAAGTTAAGACCCACAGAACAGGTCTCATGTGACAACTAATTGGACAAAGCAGTATTATCACCCTGGATGCCCCCCCCCTCTCTCTCTCTCTCTCTCTGTGTGTGTGTGTGTGTGTGTGTGTGTGTGTGTGTGTGTGTGTGTGTGTGTGTGCATACAGGCCTAAGGTCATCCTCAGGTGGTGTTCCTTAGGCATTGTCCATCTTTTTGGTTAGAGACAGGGTCTCTTGTTGGTTTGGCTAGTTTGGGAGCCCTGGGATTTACCTGTTTCTAACTTCCCAGCAGTAGACACACACAGCCACACAGAGTTCCTGTGTAGGTCCCTGGGGTTGAACTCCAGTCCTCACGCTGGTACAGCAGGCACTTTACCAAATGAGCTATCTCTGCAGCCTACTCTGGGTTTCTCCCAATGGTTTACCAGCCTAAGACTTCATGGTATCCTGGACGGTAAGTGATTGGGATCATTGAGAGACTTAGAATGGCAACCATCAGAACTAGGGGAGCTTTCAGAAGCTCAATGGGAGGTAGGGTACGGGGAACCACTAGGGATGAATAATTCTGTGTAGAAGAGTTTGGGAGGGCACAAAGCTGTGGGAGAGAACTCATTGCCAAGCAGCTGAGGAAGACCACTGAAGAATCAGCTGCCTGCAGAGAAATTTTCATGCAGCCAGTTCTTTCAACATGAGTAGGTGAGACCAGTGGGTGCTGGGGTATTGATGTTGACTAGAGTGTAGCACATGAGTTATTTCCCTCTCTTGGGTAGCTTGTTACAGAGAGATGAGATGCCATTTTCTTGGAGAGGGCAGAGGGTTGAGCAAGTCTAGTTCACTCAGTTTTCAAGGATGTTTCTATTAGGCTAAGGAAGATTCAGGAAGCTCCGAGCAGGGAAGAGATTTCAAGGTGACCTTGTAGAAGGAGCCAGCATTATGAAATGTTTTTGATCAAGTGGAACAAGATAAGCTGTTCATGTTGTGGAAGGGTTCAAAGCCCTGGATACCAGATGAAATAAGAAAATTCAATTTCTGACATAAGACTGTGCTTTTTCCCCTGCTGTTTAGAATAATACATCCACTCTCCTTCTTCTGTAATGAAAATACAGCATTCCTTGGTGGTAATTCAGACACAAACTGGGTTGTAAAGGCAGGTGTGTGTTACAGGGGAGGCTGTCTGTAGGTATTTGGAAACAGGATCTTTGTAGCTGTTTGGGGGCTTAGGAGCAACCGCAGATGTAACAGGACTGGAGCCAGCAAAGGCACAGGGCTATTTCAATATGCTTCCATTTTCTCTTAAAAAACTGTTTGGAGAATCTCCTGACCGTGTTGATCTAACACAGTGCTGTCCCCGCACTGATGGTAATAGCCTGTCTTTATACTATCCTATATGGTGTCTACTATCCCCAGGTGGCTATTGAGTGCCTGAAATATGGCTACTGCAACACAGAAACTATTCTCAATGTTACTGCATTTAACGTAACTGAAATAGTTACAGTAACCAGTGCCTGTGTCACTGGCTAGCATGGCTCTAAATGGGCATGGATTTAGCCTCTACTACTTGCTGGGGGTGTGACTTGGGGCAGGTGTCTTATTCTCCCTGGATTCCTTCTCTGATTATCCTCTGGAAAGAAAATGGGATGTTGACATCTACTTTCTAGGATGTCTAGGAAATGCATTGTGAATGCAGAACACGCAGCTTTATTAAATCATAGCTGTGGCGATCAAGTCATGAGTGCATGAGCTTCAGAAATGGTTTGCAGTTTCTCAACTGTGGACACAGCCTCCCAATAACCCTGGGGCAAACTAAAGTTGTAGGATGAGGAGAATCCTCCGACCGACCCTGTGGGAAAAAGACATCAGAATTAAGAGTCGGAGGGATGGGGTTCTACAGAGGTTGGGCAGCGGAGCAGGGGAGTAGGGGAGCAGGCGAAGGGCTCATTCCATCACTCCGGTACCTCCTGACCAGGCAACAGGCAGATGAGCAGGGCCCTGGGCTACTGCTTGACACCTCACAGACACAGCTACTGTTGATGATAACCATGGCAGGAAGAAGAAAAAAAAATGGAGGATGCACAGAGAGACAAGAAGGGGAAAGAGGAGGAAGACCGGACAGCAATGCAGTGTCAGGAAAGATGCAGGGAAAGAAGGGGATGCTGAAGCGTGGGTGTCAGAAAGCAGAGGGCCTCTGGGAAGACACAGAGATGATATCAGAGAAAGAAAGAAGAGACAGATGCAGTGAGCCGAGAGACCAGGACAGATACACAGTCAGACAAGGCAACAGGGCGGGATGGAGACTGAGAAACCCCAGTTCCATGTGCACTGAAGGAGATACAGAAAGACAGGTTGCTGTGATGCAGCAGAACATGATGATGGGGAGACGGAAAGGAGCCAGGAGTGAGCAGCCCCGCACACAGCAGGAAAGGAGGCCAGTGGGCAGGAAAGATGCAAATAGACAGACATGGGTGACCTAGAGGGCACCCTGTAACTAAGAGAAGTCAGGTAGGAAAACGACAGTAAGACACAGTAAGGCTGTACGGAGGGAGGTAGCCTGTGAGCATTCGGTGGTGCACAAGCAGCCTAAATGTTTCCTAACGTAAGAGTGGGCAGCAGGGCAGCAAGGTTGGGGAGAGGAGTGCAAGGGGCATGGAACCTGCACAGTGATGCTGTTGATGGGCAGCTCCAGGTAGCCTAGTCACGGTCAGCGTGGGGGGGGGGGGGTGCGGGGAGGAGCGGGGCTAGAAGCAGCCTCTATCCCTCGGACTCTGGCCCAGCCCTCCTCCTCCCTTCATTCTCCCTTCAGAGTCATTAATCTTAGAAGACAGCTTGGTCCTTCCTCAGATATCTGCAAGGGTCAGCTTAGGGGCCTCTGAGGAGATACAGGCTCAGAATGTCATTTGTCAGCTGGGGGCCTGAAGGTGACATGGACTCAGCCCCTCCTGGCCTTTCCCTTACCTCAGGAGGCAAAGCTGCCCTTACCTTCTCTCCTCAGCAGAATTTCCTTCCAGTCTGGTCTTCCTTTAGAGTATCAGCACAGCGTTGCTAAAAACAGGAAGTCGAGGCCACCAGGGAAAGTCAGACAGGGAATGTGGCTCCCAGCACAAAATGGGGAGTCCCTGCACCCTGCAGTACCCTGCCCTCTATCAGCCCATCTCTATCTGGACTACACAGCAAGCTCTCCCTGGAGGTTTATACAAACGCTGAATCCTGGGCTCATACACAGAGCATGGAGTGAATTGCCACGGGGTGAGGACAAAGCATGGCATTTTTAAAACCTTCCATGGGGTCCCTGACATGAGCAGACAGACGGGGCTGACTCTGCTAGGCCCACTCTCCCTGCGTTCTTGTTGCCACTGGGCTCTTGAACCAGCTGGCTCCTCCTTTGAGCAGTCTTTCCAGATGACTCTCCCTTCAAACACCTTTCTCAAATACCTGAGTCATATTCTACTGTGATTTGAAAGTGGCTCCTGTGTTTGAACACCTGGTCCCCAGTGGGTGGCACTGTTTGGAAAAGTTGTGGAACTTTAAGAGGTAGAGTAAGGGGCAGGCCTTTAGGCTTTATAGACTGGCCCACTTCCGGTCCATACTCGGCTTCCTTTGTGTGGATGCAGTGTGGCCACGCAGCTTCCTGCTCCTGTCACATGCTATCTCCACCCGATACCATTATCTTCCCTGCCGTGATGGACTGTATCCTTTTGGAACTGTAAGCCTGAATATACTCTTTCTCCCTTAAGTGGCTTTTGTCAGGGTGTCTTGTTACAGCCACAAGAAAGTAGGTAAGACACAGTGGTAGCTCTCTGAAACAGCCACAAGAGCCAGGTGTGCCAGCACACACTTGGAATCCTTGCACTCAGGAGGCTGAGGCAGGGGATAAAGAGTGAGACACCCACCGTCTCAAAATCAAGTCAAACCAAACCAAATGAACAAACAAATAAAGCATTGATGAGGAACCTAGATTTTCACAGCAAGGAGCCATCCACAGCCAGGAGCCCTCAAGTTTGCTGTTAACTACTCCAGGCTTCCACCTCCTCTCCTAGAAGACTGGGAATAACGGTTCTAGGAAATCTGATGCAGATTCAATGGGCTGGCGAGCATGCCTAGACAATTCTTCAGCATCCAATGAGCGAGCACTCAGTGTGGCTACTATTCTGACCTTGCCTCTTGTTTAGCTCTCTCTTCCATGGAAGCGGCTGCTATAGTTTGGATCTGAAATGCCCCCTTCTGACTCACATTGTGAATATGTTTGCTCCAAAACTGGTGGTGAGATTTGGGGAGGCTGTGGAGCCTGTAGAGAGTGGGACCCTGCTGGCAGAAGTGTGTCATTAAGGACAAGCCTTTGGCAGTCATTTTTGCCTTCTGTTTCTGTCTAGTTCTCTCTGCTTCTCCCGTTCACCATGATATGAGGAGTCTCTGCTACATGCTCCCACAGCCATGAACCCTGCCACACCTGGATTATGAGGGACCCTCCGGAACCAGGAGCCACAATAAACCCATCTTCCTTTCAGTCCTGTCTACCAGGTATCTTGGTCTCAGTGTCAGTGAATGTAAGCAATACAGCCCCACTGAAATGAAGTTCACCATCATCATCCCCATTTCACAGAAGTGGAAAACAAAGACTGTGAGAATTCGTGGTGTACACAGAGTCTAGGTGTAATCAGTCTTCTAGACCTAGTGCAGGTGTGTGTGTGTGTGTGTGTGTGTGTGTGTGTGTGTGTGTGTGTGTGTGTGTAGGAACAGTAAGTGGGAGACAGTCAGTGCACTGAAGGATATGCTGTAGAGCACAAGGGAATGCCAGCAGGAGAGAGAGGAATCCCGCTGAGGGAAAGGACTGGGCTTTGCGGGGAGTGACCCTCAGCCAAAAGCGGTGCAAGAATCACCTGGCACAGTGGAGCGGGGTGAGGAGGGGAGGCAGCAGGAAGGAGCTCTGGAGGGAATGGAAAGGATGGGGGGTTGGTTGTCTGCCCACAGAGATAGACAACAACCCATGTGCAGTCGGCATCCTCCTGTCCGGGGGTCTTGCTCATGGCCAGTGGTCCTTGTGTCTGGAGCTAGTTGGGCAAGGAGGGTCTGTGATCTGTCCCCTCTAATCTGGGTTTGGGACTCCATCTTTAGTCCCCATCTGTGGGTCTCTAGGCAGCTGTGTCCAGCTTAGGTCCCCTCTAAGAATGAAGGTTACAGGATGGTATCTAAAGCCGTGGGGCTGCCGGCTAAGCTAGGATAGGGGTACCACTGGCAGCCTGATGGCTTCCATCAGGTAAGCATTCACCTTTGCTGCGGATGCTACAGCTACCTCCCAGGTGAGAAGGGAATCAGGGAGCTAGAAAACATCTTAAAATGATTATTATTGAAATAGGGGGCAAAATCTGCAAAGAAGAGCAGAAGGATGGAGGGAAGGAAGAAAAGAAGGAAGGAAGGGAGGGAGGGAGGGAGGGAGGGAGGGAGGGAGGGAGGGAGGGAGGGAGGGAGGGAGGACAGCTACTCACTCTACCTCCCCAGAATTAAAGGGTGTTCCATGCATGTGTGATGCTGTCAGTTGGAGCACCAGGCAAATCCCAGCCAACTCCAAAAGAACTAGTTGTCTTACAGAGAACCTAAAGGAATCTCTCCTTTCAGGCTAGCTGAAGTGGCCCATGTCTGTAATTTTGGCACTTGGAAGGCAGAGACAGAAGGGTCAGGGGTTGAAGTTTATCCTCAATACATAGTAAGCTGGAGGCCAGGCTGGCCTCCATGAGTCTGTGTCAGAAACAACACAAACAAATAAGTAGATAAAATATAATCTTTCAAAGAGGAAACAGAGAAATAAATTCAAACTACGACACAACCAAGTTTAGCTTTCATACAGGACTTCCTGGATGAACAAAAGCCAAGGGCAGCTATGATCTTTAGCCAATGGGAAGGAGACTTGAACCCCAGGAAACAGCTAGGTAAATTTGCATAGCATCTCTCTTCAGATGTCCCTGTCAGCTATTGGACGCTCTGGTGACTGGCTCAGCTTGGGCTCTGTTCACCTGTGACCATGATCCCAGACAGTGGCAGCAGCAGGATTCTGAATGGCAGACATCAGAGGCTTCCAAAGGATGCTTGGCTGGATTTTGATCCAGTCATTGCAGGGAGGCATATGCTTGGTGGCACACAGCCTAATCTCCGAGAAAGCTTTCTGATAGGAAGATTCATGATAGCTATCCAGGTTGCAGACACAAGGCCTTAACTTCCAATTCCAAGAGCCTTCAGTGCCCGCCTCTTACCTGCCACCCAGCACTGCCCTGGGGCTTGGGTAAGACAGATTTATAGCATATTATCAACAGATGAATGTCACAGCTGGTTCCTGTGCCTCAGGGGGAAGCGAGGAAGGGTAATTCAGAGTGGAGGCTGTAAGGTCCAGGTGATTCTGAGTCTTCCTAGCTTGTGATGTAGGCAGCTGAAAGATATGGGGTATGTCAGGAAGGAAGACCCTTTAGCCACAGGATGCAGATGGTACAGAAACATACACGAATGGTTAAGGCAACACAGAAAGTTAGATGTCTGTACCAAAGGGTAGAATTCTGAGCACTCCCAAACAGGGAGCTGGGGTTGTCCCTATCCCAGGAAGGAATGACATGGTGACCCTGCAGTCCAAATGTACCCCCTCATCTGCAGGACCCCTGCCTTGCCACATGTCCGAGGAGCTAGAGGTAGTAAATAAGGTGATGTCAGAGCACAGACTCTCAGAGGACTGCAGCTCATCTCTGACACTAGGGAGCAGGGGGAGTTGCTAGAAGCAGTCTGCTTTACTTCCCCCAAGTTAAAATCGGGAAAATGCTGCTCAAATATTCAGAAAAAGTTGTAAAAGTGGTGGGACAGCTACTACCTAGATTCAACACTTCATATTTTGTATGATTGCTACATATATTTATCTGTTTGTCTGTCTATCTATCTCTCTATCTATCTCTCTATCTATCTATCTATCTATCTATCTTATTTCTCTATATAAATACGTTTATCATCCACTTATCTTTCTAACCATCTGTGTATATAATATCCACCCCATCCATTATTCACTCAACTACCTATACATATATAATATTTTCTATCAATTCTATCAGTTAATACATCTACTATGTCTAGTATAACACTATCCATCCATCTAGTCTATTATGTCTAGTGTAATACTATCTATTTCTCCATCATCTATGCTTTTATCTACCATATCTATTTGTATGTTTCTACATATTTTTACGAACTACTTAAATTCGAAGACACTTGTGACTCTTTACCTCTAACTACATTTCTCCAGAACAAGGTGGCTCCTTTATACAGCCGCAGCCTCATTATCACACCCAAGAAAAGGTGCATATTCCATGACACCTAATATTCAAATTCAAATTTCGTCATGTACCCCAAGAATGTGTTTTAAAGATTCTTTTAAAAATATTTACTTATCATTTGTATATGTATGTATGTATGCCTGCTTGAGTTTGGGTACTATATGCATAAAAAAGCCAACAGAGGCCAGAAAAGGCTATCAGATTCCCTAGAACTGGAGTTATAGGAGGTTGCCAACCTCCATGTACGTGATGGGAACTGAACCTGAGCCCTTTGCAGGAGCAACCAGTGTTTCACTGAGCCATCTCTCCAATCCCTTAAAATGTCTTGAAACAATGAGAACAAGTAAGAATGGGGGCTGGAAATACGGCTCAGCACTTGGGAGAGTTTGATGCTCTTCCAGAAGACCCAAGCACCCACATGGGCTGCTCACAACTTCCTGTAATTCCAGTTCAAGGGTAATCTAATACCCTCTCCTGGCCCCCTCATATTCTTTCTCTCATATTCTTTCTTTCTTTCTTTCTTTCTTTCTTTCTTTCTTTCTTTCTTTCTTTCTTTCTCTCTCTCTCTCTCTCTCTCTCTCTCTCTCTCTCTCTCTCTCTCTCTCTCTCTCTCTCCCTCATAGATGTAATTTTCTGTCCCACTAGCCAGCTCCTAAATAACCACACAGAGACTTATTATTAATTATAAATGCTCATCTGATAGCTTAGGTTTGTTACTAACTAGCTCTTACATCTTAAATTAACCCATATTTTTTATATTTTTTATCTATGCTCTACCACATGGCTCTGTGCCTTTCCTCAGCATTGCATGCTCATCTTGCTTCTCCCTGCACCTCCTGGCAATGTGCCCTTCTTCATCTCAGAGCTCTCTCTCTCTGTCTGCAAGTCCTGCCTAACCTCTTCCTGCCTAGCTATTGGCCATTTAGCTCTTTACTAAACCAATGAGAGCAATACATCTTCACAATGTACAAAAAGATTATTTCACAACTCTCTCTCTCTCTCTCTCTCTCTCTCTCTCTCTCTCTCTCTCTCACACACACACACACACACACACACAATCTTTTTAAAAAGAGTAAGCAAGAGTTGAGAATGGTCATATTGGAAGTAAAGGGAGGAGGATATGGCATGCTATAAGGCTTACCTTTGATTTTATTCTTTGCTATCTATCCACCCACCATTCCTTAGACTAACATTTCTTGTGTACCATGCCAGGACATACCACACAGTATTCCTTGGTGATTCTAGCTGCTAGGTGTCTCATTAAGCATACATATTTTAAGTGGTGAATCAGCCTGAAATAAAAGACATTAATCAGGTAGAAATATCATGCATTTTTAAGAAGACATCATATCAAAGTCCCTGCAGAATGATTGTTTCTAAGGATTTGGAAATTATTAAATGAACAAGGTAGGACTGGTGATATGGCTCTGAGATTAAGAGTACTTGCTACTCTTGCAGAAAACCTGGTTCAGCTCTGTTTCCAGCACCCATATGGTTGCTACCAGCTCTCTGGAATGAGTCTCCCCTTTCCTGGCTTCTGCTGAAACTGCACGCACACAGACAGATATGCAGATAAAGCACACATATGCATAAAATATAAATAATAAATAAATAAATAAAACATGAAGGCCGCTTCAGTCAAACTCTCATATTCATTTCCTTCACATGTATTCTTCCTTAAATTTATTTAAATTTTGCACATGGAATTTCAGAAGACAGAAAGCCTCTCACCAAGAAAGTGACCAGCTGCTTTTGGATCCTCTCCAGAGTGCCATTGAGTGCACAGCATATATAATGTGAGCATTTCCTACACTAGAAATTGGGACATGCAGTCTGCCAGATACAAGTGCCTCTGAGGACAGTGAGACAGGCTATTTGAAGTTGAAACTCCCCCAGAAAATCTGAGATGGGAGCTGTTGACAATGCAGTGTGGGCTTACTCTAGTGTCTCCCACACAAGTGGCATTTAGTGTTTGTCTGTCTGTGTTTCTCACACACTGAAGGCATCTGCCAAGAGGTATGTTTGATTGTGCTTTGCGATAGATGGGGAAGGGAGAGACATACAAACCCAGGAGGGCCTCCATCCATGTGAAACACAAGACTTAGAGGTATAAATGAACTCGCTGCAGACAGAGTTGGGAGAGGAGGTAGGCAGGTGCCCTAGAGATTCTGGCTTTTCCCTGCTCCAGACTTTCAGTGAAAAAGTCTGAGGACTATTCCAGCAGATGGCTTTGGTACCCAGAGAAATCTCACTATTTATAGGTGTTAAATAGTGCTTCTTTATTACATCCATCTACTCCTTTGGATCACCTGTACATGTCTGTGAGACTGAGTGTACACATATGCCACAGCTTCTGTGTGGAGGCTAGCGGATGACCATTGGCTGTTTATTTGCTCCTTCTACCATGTGTGTTCTGGAAATCAAACTCCGGTGGTCACCTGACAAAGGTGGTCTTGGAAGCAAGCACCTTTACCGGCTGAGCCATCTTACCAGCCCATAAATTTTATCAAAATGGAAAAAAATTAGAAATAATAGAGTCCAAGCTATACGAACCATGCACCTGATTTTGCCAATATTGTGAATAACCAAAAATAGACTATGAAGGAGAGACAAGCCATGGATAGAAACTGTGGATTCATGATTTAAGAGACCCATTTTCCCAAATTAGGAATTGGTAAACATGAATTGAATGAATGAATGAAGTAACCCTATATGAGCCACAGATAAATGTATATATTTGCTTTGCATTTACACACACACACACACACACACACACACACACACAGAGAGAGAGAGAGAGAGAGAGAGAGAGAGAGAGAGAGAGAGAGAAAGTGAGTTCACCCAAGACTAGGACCTGATTCATCCAAGATCCATGATCTTATCAGCATTAATCACAAAAGTGAACTGTGCCATCTAAAGAGAGCTGTTTACTAGATCAGGTCTGAGAGGGGTGGGCACCTGTAAAGGTTATGGGGATTAAACAGATGTCCCCAAACTTGATCTCAGTCTCTACTGCCTTGCTGAGGATGGCAAAGCTGATCATAGTGTATCTAAGACAGCCAACCTGATCCAGCTTGAGTGACCCCGATGTTTTCATCTATGCTGTCAGGATTGAGGATTGCTTTGATTTTGAAGCTGTAAGCTTTGCTTCAGAATATCCTCAAAACAGCATGATGCTCTTCCTTTCTAGCATATTCTATTGCAGTATTAAAACTTAGATCCTCTCTCTCTCCCTCAACCTGAGTACTCTGTGGCCCAAATTCCGTCCTTCTCTGCATTTGAATATTTTCTGCTGAATTATTATTGTTCTCTAGAGTTCTCTGAGTGCTGGTGACTGTGTGTGGGTGAGATGTGTTAGCTGTTGCATAGGGAAATAGCTACGATGTGTTACTCTCACATCACTTCCTACTTCTCCAGTTCTTTAAGGTCTAGAGCAATTCATGGGTCACTGGTCCCTATCAATGGTGTGTAGGGTGTGTGGAATACAGTTATCTGAGGGTGGGTAATATAAGGCTAGTACCATACGATAGCAGATCCATGGGAGAAAAAAGTATGAGGTCTCACAGGCACACCAGACTAATAGATTCATTAGGCACAGGCATCCATTAAATGTTGCTGATTTTTCCCAAGGGCCTATATGACATCCTGCTCTCAGTGTCTTGTGCATGTGACATGTTCTGTTCAAAAAATATGGGCATAAAAGATCACATCAGTGCTGAAAGAAAATCTTTTGAGTTGAAGGGTGGTTTTGCTGTGCATGCTTCTCTTCTGCTGTAATGCTGGAAAGTTCCAGATGTATTCTTCATATCCTGGGTCCTGGGGACAGAAACAGATTCCCAACTGACTCTGATGGATCTTTCCTTAAAAGAAATGAAGATGCTTATTATCACAGCACAACTCAGTGTATCCTGACTGACAGTATGATATTCATCATATGTAAAAATTATTTCATCAAGGGATGTCACTCAGCTTGCATGACATGGTTTGATTCCCTCAAACCCCATAAACCAGGTATGGTAGTACATGCTTGCCATCCCTGCACTCAGGAGGTGGAAGCAGGAGAACCTGGAATTCAAAGACACCATTGGTTCCAATAGTGAGTTCCAGGAAAGTCTGAACTGTTGGTCCTGTCTCAAAAGACAATTATAAAAAGATTTATTTAATAAATTACTTACCCATTTACCTATTGGAAAACATATGTGGCAGTTACCATGCTGCAGAGTTATCTGGCTTCTGCAGTGCTGGGAATAGAATGGCGGCTTGCATACACACTGAGAATGTACTCTACCACGGAGCTACAGCCTCAGCCCTGGGACAACTATTTAAATCAAAGTTGTGATATTGAACACAACTTATGGCTACTTTGATATGTCTGGAAAATCACAGGATTGACTTGTGAGCACTCTGGATGAATGGGGCTTATAGACTTTCAATGTTTTAAGTTGCTATTCTTAGAATTCCTTGATAGTTCAGGAGAAAGGAAAACCCCAGGTCAAAGACCCAACATTCAACAACACTGCAGTGCCTGTCAGTACAGACTGGAGTTTCAAACCACTGTGTGCGCCTGTGCCTACCTCCAAGCTACATAACCACTCTGTTATGTTGCTGATTTCCATACGCTGTAAGACTTCTGTTTCTTCTGGAAGCCAGAAGAAAGCAAAGGAAAAAAAAAATTAAAAAAAAAACCAACTCTGCCCTTTCAAACGCTCGCAGCCAGCCAAACTCCCTGGGTTTGCTTTGACAGGCTGTCTTCCCTTCAAAATGAAAAGAGGCAGCAACGGACAGAAAGAAAGGCCAGCTGTTCGGTGAAGCGAGATACCTGCGCACATGCTCGAGAAGCGTCTGTTATTTCAGGAGCCCCAGAGTCTGCCGCCCCACACCTGCCTTGACACATTCCGGATGCATCAGCCTGCCTGCGCTGACATTAACCCAAGAGAGGGAGGATCTGGCTAAATTGCATGTTTTTATACAGACTTAGGAAAATGTGAGGTTTGTGGGCTAGGAATGCACCGATACCATCATTAATCAGCAAGCAGGGCGAGAGAGTGTAGGGATGAAAAGAAAGACTCTCGTGTTGGGAAGATCAGAGAGAGAGATCAGAAGTACTGAGGAGATAAATTTTGCAAACATTTTTTTTCGATCCTGAAAGTTTTAGTTCAAGTTTGTTGGTGCAAAGAACCAATACAGACAATGCCAAGGTCCTTGTTCATTAGCTCATTCATCTGAAAACCGTATTGTGAACAGTGTTAAGTCTATTTGCAACTGGGATTTGAAGATAAGGAACAAAATATAATTACTAGAGTTTTTTGGTGGTGGTTGTTTTATTTTGATAGTGTCTCTATGTAGAGCAGACTGGCCTTGGACTCACAGAGATCCACCTGCCTCTGTCTCTCAAGCACTGAGATTAAAGCTGTGTGCTACCATGCCTCAAGACATTTAGTATCAAGGGCTGGAGAGATGGCTCAGTTGGTAAAGTGCTTACTGTACAAATACGAGGACATGCATTTGATGCCCAGGCCTGTGTATAAAAAGCTGGGTATGGTGGTATGTCCTCATAACCCTGGTGCTGTGAATGGGTAGGTCCCTGGGGCTCTCTTGGTGGCCAGCCTAGCCTAATCAGTGAGTTCCAGACCCCATTTATAAGCTCTCTTTCAAAACAAAATGAATTCAAATGAACAGGAATAACAAGGTGGATGACTCCTGAGGGACAACATATTGTAGCTGGAAACTTCTATGCATGAATACAGTGTGTTCTGATCCCTGCCCCCCATCACCTCCCTCTCGTAAGTATCAATACTTTCTCATTAAAACCAGTCCTAGCCGGGCGGTGGTGGCGCACACCTTTAATCCCAGCACTCGGGAGGCAGAGCCAGGCGGATCTCTGTGAGTTCAAGGCCAGCCTGGGCTACCAAGTGAGTTCCAGGAAAGGCGCAAAGCTACACAGAGAAATCCTGTCTCAAAAAACAAAAACAAAAAACAAAAAAAACAAAAACAAAAAAAAACAGTCCTGTCTCCAGATTCATGACTTTTGATAAGCTTTGAGGACTTGTCTGGTCTAAGGGAACCAGTACCCAGGGGTGCAGCCTGGGTTGATCAGTGCAAAGTTTGGCATGTGGGAGAAACAGGGTGGGAAAAGCACTTT
Source organism: Peromyscus maniculatus bairdii (assembly GCF_049852395.1). Taxonomy (NCBI): domain Eukaryota; kingdom Metazoa; phylum Chordata; class Mammalia; order Rodentia; family Cricetidae; genus Peromyscus; species Peromyscus maniculatus. Next base: position 127,263,002 of record NC_134852.1, on the reverse strand, counting down.
GCAAGCCTCTCCCTAGTATGTTGGAAGGGCTCAGCAGCTGGGTGCCCGGGTAGAGAGAGAAACAATAAGTAGCAGAACTGCTGAGAGAGACCACTTCAGGGTCTGAGAACCCTGAACTTGAACCTCAGCCCTTCCTTCCCAGTAGTGTGGACTTAGCTATCCACTAACCCTCTAAGAGCCCCACCTGCTGGCCAGGTTGCAACAAAGGTTATGTGAACAGTGGTCATAAACTCCATAACTGACTCATACTGCTGGACTGGGGTGTTGGTGTGCTATCTGAAAAGATGTTGCCATGCAGAATATGAAAAACGCAGTGTGACGCTGTTGGTCTGTGGTGAGCTTGATCGATTTTTCCAGTCTCTCAAGTAAAAAGCACGTGTTTCTGTAGATTAGTCATGTTCTCACATTGGGCTTCCTCAAGGTCCAAACACAAAATGAAGTTTATCTATGGTTATCAGAGACGGCTAGATTTATGTAGGAGATCAACTTATGTTCTTGTTTTTATCCTGAAGCTCTATGCAGCCATGGTCAATCTTAAATGCACATATGGGATCTCTAGGGATCTTATTAAAAGGTAGCGTCCAGAGACTGGGGAGATGGGTCAGTGGGTACAGTGCCTGCTGCACAAGCCTGAGGACCTGAGTGGGGAGATGGAAACAGGTGGATCCCTGAGGTTCATTGGCCAGTAGGTTTATATGATGGACGAAGGCCAAGTTCAATAGAGACCTTGATTCAAAAAATAAGGTGGAGAGTAATAAATGAAAATACTCAAGAATAACCTCTGGCCTCTATACTCACACACACACGTACATGTACCCACATACGTGCATGGGCACACACACACACACACACACACACACACACACACACACACACGCACACGCACACACACACGCACACACACACACACAGCTTCAGACTCGGTAGGACTAAGGGTTCTGTAATTCAATTATGTCCCCATGACTGATGTGCATTCCATGGGTCCATCAAACTGCTCTAGAGTAGATAATCTCCTACAACCACATTATTCTAGGATTTTAGTGGGCCCAACCCATGAGTAAGAGCACAGTCCAGTGCCTCATGTTCCAGGGTCTGGGAGAACAAAGACATATACCTCAGAGGCCCCACACTGAGTCAGTTTGTTTCTCTGTGCAAAACACGAGAAGGACCTGGCCGCTCATCTCCCTTAGTGCTCCCACAAATGCACCTGCACCTAGTCACCCCATGGTAGAGATCAGAAGACTCCAGCTTAGCAAGTAAAGATGACTCAACCCAGTTCATTGGCTGCTCAGCTGCTGGCTTTGGGCTCAGAGTCACATCCCTCGGATTCTGAGACCCACTTCCCCGTTTATAGTTAACCACTGGCAAGTTGATTGCTCTGCTTTTTTTTTTTATTTACTTTGAACTTGACTGTGTCTCCTTAGGTTTAGAGAGTGAACTCTTTTTTTCCTCATAAATTTAATTGCTGACATAAAGGGAAAAAACCCTGATGTAATTGAACAAGAAAATGTTTACAACCCTCTCCAAGCCATCGAGTTGCCGGCACACAAAATTTATGACAGCTAGCTAGGAAAGCAGAAATAAAAAAAAAAAAAAAGGTGGGGGGGGTGTGTGGAGAAACCAAGACAGATGTGACTGAGGAACGGCTGGGTCGATAGATGAGTTGGCATCCTGATGCTCAAACACTCTGGCTCATGGTACTCAGTTAGGTCACTCTTTGGAGACTATTTAACTGGATAATAAAGATTCAGTTAATAAATGCCTCATTTTGGCAGAGCTAGACTCCTAAAGAAAACTCTATAAATTAGAAAGATGAGGTTGTGTTAAAGACTCAGGAGAGCTCTTCTCAGATGAAATCTAACTGCTTGTATTAGAGTTTTTGTCTTTTGATACGGGGTCTCATTTATCCCATACTGGTCTTGAATTTGCTATGGAGCCAAGGACAACTTCTTCCCAAATCTTAACCTCCTGTTTCTATGTCCCAGATGCTGGGATTATAGGCATGTACCACGAGACCTGGTTTATGCAGTGCTGGGGATGAAATGCAGGACTTTGTGCATGCTGGGCTGGTGCTTCACCAACCTGAGCGACATTCTCAGGCCTGAAGTTGCTGAAGTTTTAAAGGTCATTTGTCCAGGAGTCTTGCATCAGTTCCTGGAAGAATTCAAACCTTCTGAAAGGAGACGCTCCCATGTTTTCATCCAACCCCAGATAAATGGATACAGATGTTCCTTGAACTTGATCAACTCGCCTCTCAGCATGAATGCAAAATTGATTGGGCCAAATCAGAGCCCATGCCAGTGAAGGCTGGCTGCATGCAGAAATAAAATCAGCCACCTCCCATTTACTTAGAAGTCTCCGGCTTAAAATACACTGGAGGAAAATGTGTGCTTCACTTTAGAGCAGGAGCCAAATTGCACAGCGACAAAATTATTCCCATCAGCGTGACAGCCTTAGCCAATCGTTCCCTTTTTTAATGTGCTGAAAGGAGACAAGTTGGCATCATTAAAATAGGATTTTTTTTCCAGAAATACATCATGAAGTATGGAGGAACTAGAAACAGAAGAAGGGACCCATGCTTCAATCTAATTCTAAGACTGGACCTTTTTGAGTTGTCTGTTCTGGGTATAAGATAAAGGCTTTAAGGAAATTCCATTGGCCGCCTCTTGTCCTTGATAGCCTTGGGGTGGCATGGATATAGGTGATTTCCCTTTAACTCAGGTCCAGTATTTCCAGAAGCAACTCTTGCCAAATGACTATCTCCAATGATCTTTTACCTCCTATATTGCTTGATAAGCTCCAGCTTGATCATGCCTTTCCTGAGCTCTTAGTCAGAGCCCATTGATGGTATATGCTTTCATCTCCTCACTTTCCATGGGTCCCATGCTTCCCCTTGTCTTTCGTTCCCTTAGGATGCTCTAGAAGCAATCCAAGATGTGTGAACATCATAGGAAATGCAAAGGTTCACTCAGACAGCCTGTGTAAGGGATGTCTGGTTCCAAAAGGCAGCCAGATGTGCCCAACTTTTTTGCTAGCCTCTCCCTTTGGAGAAGGATTCATGCTCAGCCCCCAACATCGGCAAGCTTTTTGCTCAGCCTCAGCTCTCCCAGATTCCAGATGTCTTGTGTCCTCTCACATCTGTTTCACATTGCTACCCTCACTGCTGAGAAGTGACAATGTGCATTTCTTTCTGTGCTGAGTCTTATTCTGTCCTGTTGGGGGACGTCATCCTAGGTAATTAGGCTTCACTGTCTCTGCTTGTTTCTAGCATGTGTCTAAGATTTCCTTTTTAAATCCAGTGATTTAAAGTCCCTCCTAAGAAGATGACTTAAAGAAAAAAAGGAATAAATTCTTCAAACATCTATAAGAACACATAACTCCACTTTTATTTCAGAGAAAATTGGTCGCCGTTGATTTTAAGGATGAGACTTGCACAGATGCAGGGAAGGCATATTGTTCAGTCAGAGCCTGGTGACGCAGGGGTCATCAAAGGTTCACCTCACGTGTCAACTCACATCTACTGGTGATAGAGTCTGACATGCTGTAGTACGAATGAGTCAGCCTGGTTGACAGGATTTCATGGGGAAAAAATCAGAAATGTTAGCTGTGGGCTTGATGAGGAGATATGACCAACCATCCACTCACTTTTAAAAAATGTTAACTCTGGTATGAGACAATTCACATTTTCCTTATTGCTTCTAGCAGATATATTTACAAAGAAGTTCTGAGGACAAAGTCAAAATTCCCAAGGCAAAGCATCAAGTGGACTTTTCCCCTCAAGCAGTCATTTCTGCCCCAAAACTCAATCGCACATGCCAGCTCTGATTGATTAATCCTTGCCAGGTCTGCTATGTTAAGTTCCAGGATTGATTAGTAATGTCTCCCACGGGTGAAAGGTAGTCATGGGTCCAACATGGACCTAGCTTTGTTCAACGTGCTATTTATTTATTCTGCCTAGAAAGACAATAAGACAATAAAGATACTGAAGGCATCTCATAGGGCAACAAATGAGTTATTCTCGCATCTGCCAGAAGAGAAGCAGATGGGTGTCTTTATGTCAGCAACCTTGTTCCCAAGTGTGAGTGAGGACTCTACCTTCTCTCCCCCCCTCCCCCCCGCATATAGAATGTTTTGCAAAACACTGAAGCTCTCGGCAGCAAATTCAGAGAGAAATTGGCATTCATCACCACCTGAGTCCAGACAACAGGGATCTCAGTCTATTTTCCACTGCTATCGTACAAGAGGGTGGACAGTGTGTCCATGTGCTGCACTCTTTCTACCTCGTCTATTTGAAATATATCCTCATTATACAACATTTCAATTAAGAAATAACTATCAGAGAGGCATGCCAACCATGTAGGACATCAAGTCAAAATTATGAAGGAGAAAAGTGTAAGGCTCTCTACCTACCTCTAATTGTGTAATCTCTTAAATTATAGGACCCATAGCCAGTTGCTTCCCTTTGAAGAACAAGTTACTTCTGGGAGAAAACAGATCAGCCTGAAATGACCTCAATCTATGCTAGCTGTGGGTATTTATTGAGGCTCCATGACAGATTGGTAAACAAGGAAATTTAACACAGGTTTAGCCATCATTCCTGGCAGTGTGGCCTTGACATGCCAAGTATTTATTATTATAAAATAAAACCTATAAAGTCAGTTGACAACACACCTTATGAGGGGCTCACATTTTACCATCAATGAACAGATATGCAAAACGCTGCTAAAGCAACAAAGATCAAATGAACCAAAACCTGCTTGTGCTCCCATTGTTTTTATTTTCCTCCCTTCTTCCCTCCTTCCCTCCCTCTCTCCCTTCCTTCCTTCCCTCCCTCCCTCCCTCCCTCCCTCCTTCCCTCCCTCCCTCCCTCCCTCCCTTCCTTCCCTCCCTCCCTCCCTTCTTTCCCTCCTCCATTTATTCAATGTGTCTTTGTGTGTGTGTCTGTGTCTCTGTGTGCATGTATGTCTGTGTATGTCTCTGTGTGTGTTTTTCTGTGTGTATCCCCGTGTATGCCTGTGTGTGTCTCTGTGTGTGTGCCTGTGTGTGTGTGCCTGTGTGTGTGTGCCTGTATGTCTCTCTGTGTGTGTCTCTGTGTATGTCTGTGTGTGTGCCTGTGTGTATGTCTATGTGTGTCTCTGTGCGTGTTTTTCTGTGTGTATCCCCGTGTATGCCTGTGTGTGTCTCTGTGTGTGTGCCTGTGTGTGTGTGCCTGTATGTCTCTCTGTGTGTGTCTCTGTGTATGTCTGTGTGTGTGCCTGTGTGTATGTCTATGTGTGTCTCTGTGCGTGTTTTTCTGTGTGTATCCCCGTGTATGCCTGTGTGTGTCTCTGTGTGTGTGCCTGTGTGTGTGTGCCTGTATGTCTCTCTGTGTGTGTCTCTGTGTATGTCTGTGTGTGTGCCTGTGTGTATGTCTATGTGTGTCTCTGTGTGTGTCTCTGTGTGTGTGCCTCTGTGTCTCTGTGTGTACCTGTACGTGTGTCTCTCTGTGTGTATCTCTGTGTGTGCATCTGTGTGTATGTGCCTGTGTGTGTGTGTGTGTGTGTGTGTGTGTGCGCGCGTGCGCACGCGCGCGCACTCTCTGCTTTCCCCATGTGGGTCATAGAGACTGAGCTTAGGTTGTCCAGCTTGGCATCAAGAGCCTTTGCTCTTCTTAAGATGGAAGTGAGGTCAGTGGTGTCTCTAGTGAGGAGAAAAGAGTTTTGTCCTTTGAGAGACCCTGTAACATCCTATGCCTTTGGGTAGTCACACTTTATTTTTCTCCATTAAACCACTCACATATTCATTACACACATCTCTGTGTTTTGTTAATTTTTTTTTGATAAAGTAATGTACCAAGCTGTGTGATTTACTGTTAGTATCTTGGAATAAAATTTCTAATTGAGGCATCATCTGTGATCTCTAAAGCTAGTGAGTCTCAGATCTTGGGTGGAAGCAAGCCTGATATACTCAGGAAAACTGCATAGTGTTTCAAAAAGTGGCATTTCCCTGCTAGAGAAAAATCATGAAAATGTATATGGAAAGTTTAGATGAAATTATGTTTTGAAATGTGAATGTAAAGAACCCTCATTGAGGGCTGGGGAGATGGCTCAGTGGTGAAGAACACTAGCTGCTCTTCTACAGAACCTGGGTTCAGTTCCCAGCATCCACATAGCAGCTATTGTCTATAACTTCAATTTTAGGAAATCTGATCCCCTCTTCTGACCTGAAGATTCCTACAGGCATCTGGTGCACATGCATATACTCACGTGCACACATAAGTACACACAAAATAATCAATTAATTAATTTAAATATTCTCACTGTTAAATTATAACCCCAGGGGTTAGGGAGACAGCTAAGTGTGTAGAAGAATACTGTGCAAGCATGAAGACCTGAATTCAGATCCCTAGAACCCATGTTTAACAACAACAGCAACAAAAACAGCTGGGCCCTATGCTTCTGTAACCACAACACTGATAAGAGGATTGCTGGAGGTGGCAACTTGTGAGCCTAGCTAAAAAGCAGTCAGCTCCAAGTTCAGTGAGAGGCCCTGTTTCAGAGAAATAAGGCAGACAGTGATGAAACAGGGTACCCAATTATCTGCTCCGGCCTCCACACAAAACACACATACCACTCCCACAAATTACAATTAAAAATTAAAAACTACATTCTAGCTTAAAATGCATATGTAACTAAGCAACAAATTCAGTATAATTGTTAGATATGAAACAATGCTATCTATATCCCACAACTAACTGAAAGCTGGCCAAGAAATTTTGGATAATGGGGAATCTAATTATTGAGAAATGGCAAGCACTCCTTAATAGGGCCGTCTGTTTGTGGGCATGCAGGATGTTTCACAATTAAAAAGTGACGGCTTCAGGACTTTCTTGTATGGCATATGCCTTACAGTCTTGTCTAGAGAGTTGTACCTGGAAAGATCTTTACAAATTGTCCAGTGTTTTCCTATTTCCTCACGTAGAGTGAGGAAAGGAGGGAGAGTTTGATCTCCCTGCAGGGAAGGTTGACCCCCAAAGATTTAGAGATAAAGAAAAATAATAGAGTTGTCAAAGAAGATTCCCTGCTCCCCATGGTCTTGATAGATATTTGTCAACTCTTGTCAGGGTGGGTTGTCATCACAGCTCTGAGCTTTCCCTGGAAAACAAGAAGCTACTGGCTGTCTAATGCTTTCTTTCTTTCTTTCTTTCTTTCTTTCTTTCTTTCTTTCTTTCTTTCTTTCTTTCTTTCTTTCTTTCTTTCTTTCTTTCTTTCCTTTCTCTCTCTCTCTCTCTCTCTCTCTCTCTCTCTCTCTCTCTCTCTCTCTCTTTCTTTCTTTCCTTCTTTCTCTTTTTTAAAGACAGGATTTCTCTGTGTAGCCCTGGCTGTTCTGGAACCCACTCTGTACACCAGGCTGGCCTTGAATTCATAGATCCTCCTGCCTAGGTGTATACCACCAATACCCAGCTTATAATACATTCTTAACTCATCACACAAGAGGATGATTAAGGAGATGGTCAGAGATTCTCTTCTAAGCAGAAGGACTTGAGTTCAATCTCCAGAACCTACATTTTAAACCCTGGGCATGGTGGTATAATCCTAGAGCTGGGGAGTTGGAGAAAGAGGGGTCCCTGGGGCTTCCTGGCCAGTCAGCCTATCCTGTGACAGATCCTGTATTTAAAGGACAAAGAAAGCAGACAGTATCTGAGGGACAGCTCCAGATGTCCTCTTTACTTCCATGTATACACATGTAAACTTGCATGCACTCACAGACACACACACACACACACACACACACACACACACACACACACACACCACAAAAGAGGGAATATTGGTAGGCCCTATCAGGTCTGCATGAGAAAGAGCTACTGTTTGGTAAGGCCATGCTATGGTTGATTACTGCTGTATTTTTTCTGATACTGCAGTAAGGATGGAGAGAGGTAGTAAGCAAATTCACATTACAGAAGAGTGAAATGAAATATATATAATTTATTTGGCAACTATAACCAAAGCATGTTATGCCTCAGGGCAGTATAAACTTATTTTATTTTATTTTATGCCTTTGAAGAACAATAAGAAAAAAACAATCACTGTTAATGATGCAGGACAATTTTTAATTGGTGTTAATGATACAAAACAAGTTGGGGATGGAGCTTGGTGATAGAGTGATTCATCTGAGTGTAATGAGACCACCAGTGTCACAGAGCAGAGTAGCTGTGGTGACCCACAGAAAATCTTAGTCCCTAGCATAGTATATTCCCAAATCAGAATACACAGGTGACAGCCAGCTCTGTGGTAATGGTAAGAGGCTATAAACATCACATCCTGGAAGGAGGTGGGAAGGCCCAGAAGACTCTCCCCTGACTTCTCAGTCACCACTGCCTCCTACCCCAGCTACTCATGGACTTGGAAGGCATGAGAGTTATATAGGAGATGAAAGGTTGACTGAGGGTGGACTCTTCAGCAGAGCAGTGTCGCATGAGTCACCCACTCTGGGGTGGGACTTCTGGTGGTGCAGCTGGTCCACAGTTGCTCTTGTTCCTGTAAGTAACCCCAACAAATGTACTGGCTCACCATGTGGTCTCTGATGGAAGCCTGTTTTTGGTCTGCCTATGTCCTCTCCATATAGAATGGATAGATGATATTCTTTATGTCTCTTCAGAAGTCATGTAACAAGCAGATATCTTGGCAGCCCATAGCCTAGTCAAGTGGGCATGAGGTAAGTCACCAGGCTCTATATGTGAGCCAGGTGTACTTAACTTGGAGTGCAGATAGATAAGAAGGAGACACTGTCCAGGATGCCCCATGGTGAACTCTGTCTGCAGCAGGGCCACAGACCTAGAACAAGGAGTTTGTCCTTAGAAATCAGGAAGGCCTTCCTCACTGCTTTTTAGGAAGTCTGCCTTCTAAAGCACAGAGTGGCCAGCTTTGTTTGCCTACATGCCACAAGTTAGAGGCCAAAATGGGAGCTTTTGTCTTTGTGTTTTCAAAGGAGGCTGTTCCATCCTCGAGTGGGTAAAAGCTGATTCCTGGCAGGTTGGAGGTACCAGACATAGACTTCTTCTAATACATAAACACACACACACACACACACACACACACACACACACACACACACACACACACACCTCTGTGCACATGCGCTAATACACACAGTAACTTAGAATAGTAAAACTCCAAGGGGGAAAAGTTATGAAATAAAAAAATCCTTAGACCACAAAGGGCTGTAGATAAGAGAGTAAGCACACCTTCTAAAGCCTGATGACTGACACCCTAAGGACCCTGATGTTCAGACCTGCCCACCCGATGCATCAGGGCTTTAGGAAAGAGGTTAGACAGACAAGGACTCTTTTACATGTCATTTTACATTAAAAAATGTGTGAGCCAAGCTTCTGTCTCTGGGAGTCTCATTTACTCATATCCCTGTGGAGCTGACACTTTGGAATTGAAGCAGGTGTTGTGCTTGGACAGAATCACACCACTGGGATCTTCCAGACAGGATTTGTTGTCTTGCTGTCTCTGTCTCTGTAGTGGGAGGAGACAGAACATCCAGAGAGATTTGCCATTGGTGGAAGTATGTTGAGGGACTTAGAAAAAAGGGGAGAATGTTATGGATCAGGGAATGGTCATTCTTTCTAATTAACCAGCCGTTATTCCAGAACTCTGGCTGTTGCTACTAAAAAACACCCAGAAAGCTAAGGAGAGAAAGCAGAAAACACCCAAAAGAAGGTGGAGAAGCAGGGCGTGGCTGTAATCCCTAGCACTCGGGAGCTCGGGCAAGAATATCATGTGTTTGAAGCCCACCTGGGCTACATAGAAAGGTCCTGTCTAAAATAATGAATGAAAGAGAGAAGAGAGGGGGGAGGAGGAAGAGAGGTGTGGAGAGGAGAAAAGAAGAGGGAGGAGGGGAGGGGAAAGAAGGGAGATGGAGGAGAGAGGAAGAGAGGGAAGAGGGGGATCAAATAAGAGAAAGTTACTACGATTTTATTTGTCTTCTTATCACCCGGGATATTGGCTCACTGATGTAGCTGTTGGCTTTGATGCTTTCCCCAAGATCACTTGTCTCTTCAGTCACTTACTGAGTGTCCCCTCCATGCCAGACATAACCCTGAGTACTACCTTACCTGGTGATAGACATCAACCTTGACCCTAACTCCAGGGCAGGTTTTTCCTTTCAGAGAGGTACTAACTCTGATAGGTTCCCCCACCTTCATTTAATGAATGTCTCTCCACTCCACTCATCACCAGTGTGTGATGAGGGTGTATCTTCTGACTGTGTCCTATGCGTGAGCTCCTCCTCTGGCAGGCTTTTTAATCCGTGTCTGAGGGCAGTCAGGACTAAATGAAATTATGAGGACAAAAAAGGAAAATGGAAAAAAAAAAGTTTTAATTGGCTAACTCTGATCTGCCTGCTGTGATTGTATCACAGGCTTGGCAGCTTGTCACTTGTGGTTGCTAGGCAACCCTGCACAGGAAGGCAAACATGTCAGCCTGTGTTTTCTGTCCTGTTGTTTGAGTCTCTCAGAGTCTGGGGCTGAAGGCTGGTCCCATTTGACCCTTAACTGGGGCCTGGGGTGCCCCATGTGTCCCCATGTACAAGCCCCTGGTTTCAACTCAAAGCTGTCGTTTCATGGAGTTCGCAGTAAAACTACAGCTCTTATTCAATGCTCTAGCTATGGCCTTGTCAGAAAGACCCCAGTGACCCTTGCCCAGGTCTTCCTGAGCCTTGAGGTACATCGACAGAGCAGGGTGAGAGAGTTGCGGGCAGAAGAAGCAGAGTGTTTGCCTTCTCTGGCCAGTGGGAACTTCTCTCTCTTGCTGTTCCCCTTACCCATAAGCTCACAGGAAACCAGACAGCCATGGGTCTGTTTGACTTGTGCAAGCTGTGTGGCTTCAGGCATGCTGCTCAGCCCCTCTGTGTCTCTTTTGCCTCATCTTGGAGAAAAGAGTGTTGTCATATGGGGATATCAAATACCTTTCAGGGTGCTACTAGGGTCTTGCTGAGAAGAATTCAAGCAATCATATTGATTTAGCTCCTAAAATGTTTGGTAAAGGAGTTACAACTGTACATTTTCTCTCTCTCTCTCTCTCTCTCTCTCTCTCTCTCTCTCTCTCTCTCTCTCTCTCTCCCTCCCTCCCTCCCTCCCTCCCTCCCTCCCTCCCTCCCCCTCTCCCTCCCCCTCTCCCTCCCCCTCTCTCTCTCCCTCTCCCTCTCTCTCTCTCTCTCACACACACACATACACCATGCCCAAGCACCTTTTTTTTTTTTTTTTTTTTTTTTGGTTTTTTTCGAGACAGGGTTTCTCTGCATAGCTTTGCACCTTTCCCAGCTCACTTGGTAGCCCAGGCTGGCCTCGAACTCACAGAGATTCGCCTGGCTCTGCCTCCTGAGTGCTGGGATTAAAGGCGTGCGCCACCACTGCCCGGCTGCCCAAGCATCTTAAGAGAACTTCACAGCATTTGTGGATCCCAGGATGTCTTCATGAGTTAGAAATGAGATTCAAAAGGCCAGGGTGATGTGTCTGAAGCCCTGTTACAGAGACTGGAAATTGGAGCCCAGATGCCACCATGAAACTTGACGGGAATGGGGTATGAAGAGTTGGATGCTGAGCATGTCTTGTAGGTGATGGGTACCAGGGTTTGTCCTGGGTACTCAGAGCAGTGCTCAAAGGACACAGTTCTCATAAAAAAAAAAAAAATCACTTACTTTCTCAGGAGGCATCACATACCCCAGGCAGTCAGTGTCACATGGAAATGCCTGGGCTCCCCTTGAAGGTTCTCCAACACCTTGAGGACACTCTGCCTTCCTTACTGTGGTATCCAAACAATAGCCTGGCCTGGCTAGTGCTCTCATTTAGTCCAGTTCCTCTCTCTACCCTACTTGTCTTCTTGCTGTTCCTCAGGTTGAGAGCCCTGGGACTGTGGCATGAGCCACCACAACAGGGAAGAGAGATATACACGTGGCTCCCTTCTTGGCTTGCTTTATGCCATTGCTGGGGTAAGGTTAGCAAAGCCTTCCTCAACATTCCCATCTGGCATTGTAGCCCTTGTTCAGGAATTCTCTGCCCCACCTCTGTGCTGCGGGATGGTCTTTCTGTGAATATGTGTTGCTACCATTGGTTACTAAAGAAGCTGCTTTGGCCTATGGTGAGACAGGTTAGAGCCAGGCAGGAAATCCAAGAGAGATAACAGGGAGGAGAAAGGCAGAGCCAGGGGAGATTGCTGTGGGCTGCTGGGGAGCAAGATGTAATAGAAGACAGGTAGAACCTGTGGCACCACGAGACATGTGGTAATACACAGATTAATAGAAATGGGTTAATTTAAGATAAAATAGCTAGCTATCAATAAGCCTGAGCCACAGACCAAACAGTTTGTAATTAATATTAAGGCTCTGAGTGATTATTTTATGAAAACCGCTGCTGCCTGGGTGGGACCTGGCGGGACAGAGAAACATCAGTCTACACCCTGTCCTTTATTTATTTATTTATTTATTTATTTATTTATTTATTTATTTATTTATTTATAGGAAAGCATCAACCGCTCATCGTGAGTTTCCACCGGGAGGTAGATTTTGATTCACTGTTATCTTCCTGGTACTTGAATGGGGCCTGTCACCTGAGGTGCCTGATAAAATGTACTAATCGTATAGAAGCCCCAGTGTGAGGTTCCTTCTGCCCTGCTCTCCCCCACGTGTGCTTCCTAACTCTCCATCCCTCACGAGGAGGTGGCAGGTGCAGAGGTAGCCTCCTTTTGGAATTCCTGTCCTTACCTCCTCCCAGTCTTCACCATGGGGGTTGTACTAGTTATTGTCTCACTGCCGTGACAACACAGCTGACAAAAATGACGAGGAAGGAGGGGTTTGTTTCGGCTCACAGTCTGAGCCCCACCCCACCCCCCCCACTCCCCTCACCCCCCTACCCCCGTCCATCACAGCAGGGAAGGCGTGGCAGGGAGAGAGCAGGCAGCCACTCACATGGAACCCACAGTCAGGAAGCAGAGAGAGATGAGTGCTGACGCTCAACTCTCCTCCTTCTTACTCTGTCTAGGACCCAGCCCACAGGATGCTGCCACCCACATTTAAGGTAGCTATCCCCACCTCAGTTAACTCAGTCCCATCACAGACATGCCCTGAGGGTTATCTTCTAGGCAATTCTAGCTTCTGTTGAGTTCACTATCAGAATTACTTTAATATCAACCGTCCAATCCTCTGTTTCCCTCGTATCTCATCAGGGGTTTGGCTCATCGATAATGAGAAGAATAATTAAATAAGAAGTAGGTGTCTTTGATGTGTAGCTTGGATGCTCTCTCTGATCTGAATCCCGAACCTGATCCCAAAGCCTTATCCCCATCCCACCCGCTCCCTCCAGACCAAGCCTGAAGAGGCACAGGGAATCCATATGAGATTCATCCTCACAGCCCCAGCTCAGGGAATTGACCCTGGGACAGCACAAGTATGTAAAACTTGCCCAGGTGACAACAGCCAACATTTACATCTTGGCAGGTGTGACTTTGGGAATGGTGATTCTTTGCTGTGAGCCTGTCCAAACATTTCAGAATGTTTAGCAGCCTTCCTGACCTCTACCCACACACTACTCACACACACTAGTGGGACAAACAAAATGCCTGTAGATATGACCAAAGGATCCCTTTGAAACGACTTGTGTGTCCTCCCACTGAGAAACATTAGCTCAATCCTTTGCTATGAATTAGTCAATTCAATCCTCACAACAGTGTTAGAAGAATGTACTATTGTTCAATCTGTATGATGTATAGATGAGCCCAGGGACACTCCAAGAGATTAGGCACCCCCTGAAAGCCACATAACTAGGATTCAGCAGAATGAAGGTGTGAACTAGGTCATCTGGCTTTTGTATCAACATAAGGAGCTACCAATCAATTAAGGCCAGAAGTAGAGTACAGGATAAGGATGGGCAGGTATTACGTTGTCTTAGGTGTTTATGGTATCCAAATGCTATTCTATAGCCCTTTTATGGATTACTTGATTTAATCTAGCCTTTTAGGCAGTGACTTTTCTCTATGGCATTTTCAAGGTAGGAAACTGAGGCACAAAAAGTGCCCACCTAACTGAAGATGAATCAGGCAAAATTCAAAGCTGGGCACACTGGCTCTCAGACTCATGACTGACTCTCTCAGACTCATGTTTGGGAAGTGAGGAACAAAGTCCCCTCTGCTCTGAGCCTTGCAAAGTCACCCCGCCCCCCTGCTCTGCTTTCTCTGCCAGGTGAGCCTGGGCCTATGCTCACGCTCTTCTGAAATAGCTCCTGTACTCCTCACATTCAACCTGTCTGACTCCCCAGGGCACCTAGCCCTGAGGGTCACAAGGTGCAGCTTTCATGTTCCAAAGCGGTTCACACTTAAAGCCATACACGTGGGGGCAAGTGCCAGAGGCTCCCTCCAGGACTGAACTTCCAAAACGGGGTCAGCCTTTGTCTTCAAACTAAGCAGGCTTAAGAGAAGGCAAGTTGGGCGATCCTGAGGGCATTTTCAGACTCTAAGAGTCTCTTCTCAAAGGTTAAAAAGAGAGGAGCCACAAGGCACTGTCCTCAATTCTCCCCCTTGCAGTTGTTACCAAGGAAGAGGTGGTTGTGTGTTCCAGGGGTGGCCCCTGACATGATTGCCTGAGTGTTTAAAAATATGACCTGGTGGTCATTTTCTTGCAGCCTGTTCAGCCAACTAGTCCAAATAGAATAATTGGGAAATTGTAACATAATGGGCAAAATGTTTCTTCTGACCTTGGCTGTGGTTAGTTGGAGTGACTTGAAGGAAGGAAGCAAGGTCCCCATTCATCCCGAGATGACAGTTTGCACTGCCTTCTCTAAACAGAATGACCCTAAAGTGGCAGGAAGGACCAGTGTGAAGGGACAGCAGTTTATCACCTGTGCATTATCACCACTGTGCCCACAGGGGAAGAGGTGATGGGGGGAGGTTCCATGACTCCTCAACGAAGCAAGGTCAGCTCCTCTTACATACTCTCAGCTTCACCAAGATGCAGAGGAAAAGACAGAAAAGACACAGCACAAGCTATTCTCCTTGTAAAGACTTTTTTCATAAAAATCTCAAAATGGTAACCAGGTGAGAGCAGCGAGCATCATGGGGAAAGGAGTGAGGAAATGTTGGCCGTGCCAGGTCCTGAAAAATGCATGCTCAAGCTGCAGCAGTTACAAAGAGAAACATTGTATAAGATGCATAGAAAGGTCAATGAATCAAAGCATATGGCGTTAAAGAAAACGGTATCATTTTCTCATTTGAGCTCTCCCCTTTTCTCCTTTTACATACACACTTTCATGAACACATGTGTACATAGGAAATGTATTGTTGTAAATCAACTAAGAAAACAATGCTTATTAAGCAGGATAGACTTGGGAAAACAGAAACCACCTTAGATGTTTCAACACAGGGGACTTAACTCAGGCGATTGTTTATAAACACACTGGTAAACAAGAGGAACAAAGAGGCAGGGTTGTACTTCCCAGAGTTAACGCCTGCCTTCAACCCCAGAGAATTAAAATGCAGAAGGTGATATTATCAAGAGACTGGGAATCTGAATTCCCTTTGATGTCGCCAGGAGCAGAAAAGCAGCTTCTATATTTTCCCACCTATTAATCTCATGTGACAGTTCCACTGCCAAAAGCTAACACCCCATTGCTAAGGATTCTGGGAAATGTAGTTTTCAGGCATCTCACTGTGTTATTGAAGTGGGTCATATACCAGGAAAGGCACAGACCTGAGATCCAATAGACAGAATCTGGTGAAGAGGGTTGTATTAGTTTCTGCTCTATTGCTGTGAAGAGACTACATAACCAAAACAACTTATAAAATAAAGAATTTAATTGGGGATTTGCTTTCAGTTCCAGAGAATGAGTCCGTGACCATCATGGCAGGGAGCATGGCAGCAGGCAGGCAGGCAGACATGGTGCTGGAGAAATAGCTGAGCACTCACACCTGATCTGCAAGTTGTGACAGTCAGGGGTTCTATGTGACACTGGGCTTATCATGGACTCTTAAAACCTCAAACCCACCCCCCAGTGACACGCCTCTTCCAACAAGACCACACCTACTCCAATATGACCACACCTTCTAATCCTTCCCCAAAGGCTCCACTAACTGGGAACCAAATACTCACATATATGAGCCTATGGGGGCCATTCTCATTCAAACCACCACAAGGGTCAGAAACATGATTAAGAACCAAAATAATATATTAATATAAATAAATATATTAATATAAATAAGCTTAAAACCCAACAGACTATCAAGTAAAGGTGGGGTTGTACACACACAAATGGCTTAGCATGTCTTCCCAATGGGATGCTACTCAGGAGGGAAGTCACAAGAACTTTAGTGCACACATCAACATGGATGTGATCATCAGCTTTGTGTTGCTCTGACAGAAAAACATCTGGATCAACAATTTAACAAGTGGAAAGATTCATTTTGGCTCATGCTTTCAGAGTTCTTTGTCCATGGTCATTTGCCTTTGATGCCTTTAAATTTATGGTGAGACCACATGGCATGGGGAATGTTACCTCCTGATAGCCAAGGAAGAAGAGAGAAAGAAGAAGGAAGGGAAGGATAGAGGGAGGGAGAGAGAGGTACTAGGGTCACAGTATTCTTTCTTCAAGGGCATGTTGCTAATAACCTATTTCTGCCACGTAGACACAATCTCCTAAAAGTTCCAGCACCTTCCAGCATCACCACCATCAGCTGGAACCCAAGTCCTCAACATAAAATACTTTAGTGGGAACATTCCAGATCAAACCACAACAAGAGATTGATCTCAGTAACAATGGTTGAGTGAAGTAAGTCACAGAAGAAATTTATAATGATATTCTATCTATTTTAAGTTCCAAAACTGAAAAAAGAACCCACAACTACTCAGGCAAAAATGACTGGGTGGTAAAGCCATAGAGATAATTGATTAAATAATGCCAGAATTGTGGTTACAGCAGAAGGGAGAAGACGGGAGGTATATCCAAATGATGGTGATGTGTTGGGAGGGAGGTGAGCCAGACAACTTCAGGTATCATTCCTCAAAAAAGCCATATACCTTATTTTTGAAATTATCATTGTGTGTGATCCCATATTCGTGCACATGTGTATGCAAGTGTACTCACCTCTGTATGTGTGTGGAGAAACCAGAGGTCAACGTTAAATGCCTTCCTTCACCATTCTCCGCAGTGTGCTTTGAGATAGGGTCCCTCAATGAGCCTGGGGCTCACCATTTTTGCTAATCTGGTTCATTAGTGAGTCTTCAGAGTCCACCTGTCTCTGCCCGTCTAACACTGAAATTACAGCATTCACCACCATGCTCAGTTTTTACATGGGTTCTGGAGGATGGAACGCTAGTCTTCCTGTTTGTGTGGCAAGCACTTTATCCACTGAGCCATTGTCTCGGTCTACTTTATTTTTGACACAGGGTCTTTCAGTTGCCTGGAGCTGACTGGTGCTGTTCGGATGACTGGCTAGCAGTCTCTGCCTCTCTCTTCCTCTCCAATGCTAGGCATTATACACCTGCTTTTGTTTTGTCGGCTGTGGATCAAACTCAGGTCCTCACATGCTTGTCACTTTATCAGTTGAGCCATCTTCCCAGCCCATATAGGAGTAGTCTAGTTCATGAGCTGGATGGTAGGACAATTAGTTTACTATGTTGTCGTCTAGACTGTGTGTGTGTGTGTGTGTGTGTGTGTGTGTGTGTGTGTGTGTGTGTGTGTCTTCTTGGCACATATCATAATAAAATTGAAAAACAGAAAAAAGAAGAAACAGATAAAAAGAAAAATCCAAACTGTGTGATGATATGAACAAACATTCAATATTGTTTTGGATCCAAGGACTGTAAATTTAAATAACCTGATAGCATTTATTTAACAGTGGTTTAATGTAGATGTTAAACCCTATAGCTCTGGTTGCACAGAGCTGTTCTCTAGGCAAAAGCATCACGTGGTTGCACAGTTCTAGAAAGCGATTTGGCAGTTTACACCAGGAACTTTGAAAAATGCCCGAATCTAGGGAAAATGGCTCAAAACTCCAATAAAAAGTTTTATGCTCACAATGGCGGTCATTTTACTGTTGTCATAATACTGAGAAATTTAGGAAGATTATGGGAGCAACTAAATCATGATGGATACAATGAAGCATTATACAGCACTTAATGATGATTGCAGAGATTGTCATTATCCTGGGGAAATGCTTATGTAGGATTATTTAGTGAGAAAAGGCAAACCACAAACTTCATACCCAAAATGACCCCATCTACTCACACTGGAAAGAAATGCAGCAATATCAATAGCCACTGCTTTGGATGCCAAGATCACCAATACTTTTTTTACTTTCCTTTTTTTTTTCTGTATTTTCCAATTTCCTAAAATGAGCAGTTATTATTTTTATGGTGGGGAGGGAACGGTGTGGGGATTTAATAAAGAATAAAAGTCTAGTTTGATGCATGTTTTCTTTCTAAACGGTTGTATTACACAGGGTTTCAGCCTTTAGCCTGGCACAACTCCAAGAACATTGTCTTGTGGGAAAGATATGGAAGGCAAGGTCATTCCCACATCATCCTTTATTTCTACCTGGGCTTACACAGTGATAGAAGTGTAGTCTCCTCAGTGTGGTGCTAGCCAGTCTGTTAGCTCTATGCATTATTCCTGTGAGATGGAAATTCGATCCTCATTTTAGTGTTGGAGAAACTGAAACCGTGCTGGGTTATGACACTAACATGGCCACTACATGACAAGGCAATTTGCCCCTCTTGCGGTAAGATGAAGTGCCAGAGTACATAGTCACAAGAACGTAGCTTGGAAAGTACTCTGGATGGAGCGTTCTCCTCACCTCACAACCTCTGAGACTTTGGATGGATTTTACTTAGCTTCCTTGTGCCTCAGTTTCCACACAGATAGATGGGAATAAGAGTAGCATCTTTCTCATAAGGTGCAATACCATCCAAGCTATCAGATGGCTGAGAAAAGGATGGGATTGACTGAAGTCATCTGTACTCTGGCTTACCTGCTGGAATAGCATCTGAGATGATCTGGTCCAAAATGTAATTGCATGGATGGAGGTTATAAAGACCAGAAAAGAGGATCAAGTAAGCAGAACTCTCCATTGTGAGCAGCTGAGGTGGTCCTGGTTCCTAACCTGTTCTGTCCAACACTGTGTGGGATGTCACAGCCCATTGTCTTTGGCCAACAAGAGGAAGACTAGGCTACAACTATGAAAAGCAATCACCTCTCCAGGAACGGTATTCCTTATGGTCATATTATCCTAGGGTCACTTTGCACCATGGGAGGGAGGCAAGCAGGTACCTTGAATAAAGAAAGAACTTGAGAGAGGCATCCTTGCTTTGCCTAGGGCTGAGAAATGGCCATGGAGTTTGTAGAGCCCCACTGTATCCCTAAGAGCTTTGTGTCTTTGTCAAGGTGAACATGTAACTGTAGGTGTCTCTTTCAGACCAGAGGGGGTTGGGCTGGTGGATGTGGTCTCTGCGGTTTCTCTCTTCAACCCATATTCCAGCTGTTACTTACCAGCACTCCCTGATCAGGGTAGTGGTGCTGTCCAGTGCCTCCTCAGTGGGGTTTGTCTGCTAATTGTCTTTTTTTCCCCCTGGCATCTGGGTGGCCAGATGTAGGTGCTGTGACAGAGATCACAACAGAAAGACAGAAGTAATACAGCCTTTCTTCCAAGCACAGCCCTGCTGGGTACCTTGCCTTTGGACGGTGACCACCCTATGCTGTCTTAAGAAGCTGGACACCAGTTGGGACTCCACCGCTGTGGCTACAAATAACCGATGGGGAAGATACCTGACAGTATTTTCTAAAACCAAATATATACTGAGCCCGTGACCCAGCATTTCCACTCTTGGGTACATGTTCTGGAGAAAGGAGTGTTTATGTTCACACAAATGCAGAACTTAAAAGGTTTACGATAGCTTTATTAATAACAGGCAGAAAGTGTGACCTTTATGCTCATCAGATGGGAAATGGATAAATCTATTACAGCAATATTCACTCTATGGAATTTTATACAGCAGTAAAAAAAAAAGGAATAAAATACGGCTTCAGTCAACAGTACAGATCCATCCCATATAGTAACGGTAAGGAAATCAAAGCAGACAGAAAACACAACAGTGTGTGTTCTGTTTGAAAATGTTTCCCAGATCACGCTGAATTGATTGAATAATTGATCAATCAATCGATTGCTTGCTTACTTGATTGATTCATTCATTCATTCATTCATTGACTGAGACTGAGTATCCCTATGTGGCCCAGCTGACCTGGAGCTGACAATCATCCTGACTCAGCTTTCCAAAGGGCTGGGATAATAGGTGTGTATCACCATGCCTGGCTGACTTTTTGACTTCATGATGGTGCAAAAGACATAAGATTTGATTTGAATTTTTAAATTAAGGTTTTTAAAAATAGTCTCGTGTGTGTGTGTGTGTGTGTGTGTGTGTGTGTGTGTGTGTGTGAGAGAGAGAGAGAGAGAGAGAGAGAGAGAGAGAGAAGGGGGAGGGAGGGGGAGGGGGAGGGGGAGGGAGAGGGAGAGGGAGAGAGAGAGAGAGAGAGAGAGAGAGAGAGAGAGAGAGAGAGAGAGAGAGAGAGCGAGCATGTGTACAGGCATGTGTACAGGCATGTTAAGGGTGTATGCATGTACCACTGTGTGCATGTGGATGTCAGAAGACAACTTGTGGGAATTGGTTCTCTCCTTTCACTGCATGGGTTCCAAGGACTGGACACAGGTTGTCTTGTCAGCATTGGTGACAAGTTTTTGTCCTCTGAACTACCTCACTGGCAGAATGGATTGACTGAGACATAACCCTGCAGTAAGTTGAGGAGCATCTGGTCATGCTGAAAAACTCTGGAAGACCAGAAGTTGTGTTGTGTGTTTTGTTGTGGAGGGTTGTATGCTAACTACTAAGAGGTGGGGAAGAAACTCTACAGCGTGACACTGAATGGCATCTCTAGAGGCCTGATGTGTAAAACTTCATTAGGCTTTCCACTTAAAAAATTACGCACAGGGGCTGGGGCATCACGGTTCAGTAGAGGAAGCACATGCTGTGCATGCATGAGGACCTGAATTCAGATCCCTAAAACACATTTGTAACCTCAGGACACCTACAGCAAGATGAGAGGCAGAGCCAGGACAAGCTCCAGAAGCTCAGGAACCAGGTAATCTGTCATGGGCATCATAAAGCAAAAAAAGCTGTTTCAAACGAGTTGGAAGGTTCTCCGACCTCCCCACACTTGCTGTGCATGTGCCCATATTCACACACACACAAACATATATATACACACAATAAGAAGTAAACATGCATATTGTTCTCTAAATACATATGATAAAAAATGTAGAACTAATCCTGCCAGCTGGGTCACTAAGAATGCACTTGCTAAGAACTGAGCATAACCAATCCCTCTATGTAAGTCCACGGGCAAGACTGTCTTCTCAATCAGTTCTGAAGCCTGGGTACCAAGTGGATTCTTCCTTCTCCAAATCTCCATCTCAAGGCTGGCATTAATACCTGCCCTGAGGTGCTGTTGGCGTTGAACTGCCAGGCTGCATCTTTCTGTGTCTGCCTGTCTCTCTGGACTGTATATTTTAGGTTCAGAGACTGTGCGTCATGCATCTCCTTTCTCCAGATGCCCGCAGAGGGCCCGGCTTAGAGCAGACACACCATCAGTGAGACGAATGAAGGGATGTAAGGGAGAATGAATAAACAAGGCAACTGCAAACCTGGCATTCTAGAAGAGCTGCTGGGCTGTGGGTATAAAGATATGATGAGGGCCAGTGGTTCTCTACCCTGGGAGATTTGGCCCCCGGAGATCAACCGGCAATAGCCAGAGATATCTGAGGTTATCTTAGCCAGGGAGGTGACAATCCTGCCCTCGGGATGGTGTGTTCAATACCCTATAACTCACAGGGCTGCACTCCTTTGTGCAATTGCAACCCAATAATTATCTAACTAGCAATAGTGATGGTACCCAGGATGGAGAGTCCTGGTACGTAGGAAGGAACACAAGCTAAACACGAGAAGAAAGCCGGGAGTTCCCACGTTAGCAGGTTATTTAGTAGCTGTGTGGCTTTGGGTAAATTTCAGAGCCTCTTTGAGCTTTCTTGGGGGTCTGGGTAAGGCTGATGCCTACCTTACAAGTAACTAAGAGGACTAAACAAGCTGAGCCATGGGAATGGCCTGACACCAAACAAGAGCACAGCGACACTCGGTTCTGTTCTGCCTCCACCTTCGCATTTCTAATCCCTTCCCCAGAGTCACAGATAGGTAATTTTTAATAAGAGAAACAGCTGTGAAGCTGCCTCTGCTGATGGGGCTACTAAAGAGCAAGGAGGCCTGGGAGAAGGCATTGTGTTTGCCAGGTACGTGGGTAGAGCTGACTCCTAATGAAACACATATTAAAAGATAGGTCTCAGGCCCACACCTCATCCCCATATAATCTTCCTTCTCTCTCCACCACAGATGTCCCATAAGCCTGGCTCAGAAATGCAGATTCTGCTTCCCAGGGCTTTATTCCCTTGTCTCGAATCCCACACAAACACACTGGGTACCAGGGCAGGGCAACACTCACAGTTCTAACCACGTGCAGGTGGTAGAGACACTGTAAAGAGGATGAGCTTTGCACTTCACAAACAAGAAGGAGTGTTTCCTACAGCGTCTGTCCAAACTTTCTCCCTTATGCATTCATGAGAATGACAGGCCCAGAGGAGCCTAGAATCGTGTGTGCATGTGTGCGTGTGCGTGTGCGTGTGCGTGTGCGTGCGTGCGTGCGTGCGTGCGTGTGTGTGTGTGTGTGTGTGTGTGTGTGTGTGTGTTTTCTCTGCTAAGTTTTGCTCTTTTTAGTCCTGAGATCTCAGACTGCAGAGCCTCCGCATGACTTCTGCATTTCCACGATTCACACTGAACAGAGAACAGAGACAGGGCACTCCTACCTTTCAGATGTTGGAGCAAATGCTTAATATAGAGTATCTGGTCAGGGGCACACAGTGGACATAAAGACCAACATGACTACTGTTTCCTGAGTGCTGTTTCCTGGCACTATTCCTGGCTTCATCTTCTGAGGTATGTATCATCTCTCTTCATTTATCAGATGAGGTCACTGATAAACCGAGGTGATGGCAACACCAGCAGCCTGGCTTCTGATGATGACCACCCGAAGAAGAAGGACACTTACCAAAGCTCCATCGCAGCCTCGGAAACTTGACGGCTCAAATCCTACAACTCTCCTCCCACTTCCTAATTGATAGGAATCTACACAACCCACTGGCACAAGCATGGTCCAATGTTTCTCATCTGATAGCAAAGTAACCAGAGCCCTCGGCCTTCAGTGTCCTCAACCACGGGCTCATTCATTCTGTTTTCAAAGTGGTGTGTGTGGTCATTCTCTCCATTTTAATCTGGATGTCTACATTCTTTCACCTAAACACCACCAAGTGGCCCTATCTGAGCCCCTGTGGCCGTCCTATCAGTAAATCCTGCATGTGCACCTCTGAGCCCCAGCTTTGGTTTCCAGGAGAGGGTGCCATCAATAACCACCCCCCTCATCCTTAATCACATTTCTTTTTTTCTTGACTATGTTGTCAGGATATTAACAGTTAACTTCCATTGTCCACTGGACTGGACTGAAGGATACCCACGAGGTCACAGAGGAATGCTTCTGTGCATGTCTATGAGGGTATTTCTGGAAAAGCGCAGACCCTGAGGTCTTTGACAATGTCAGAAAGTGCTGAAAAACAGGTGTGGCCTTGGAGGAAGCAGGTCACTGGGCAGGCATCATGCTGCCAGGACCATATCCTGCTCTGACTCCTGTGTGCCGCTTTCTCTGTTTCTTGTCTGTCATGATGTGAGCC
Source organism: Peromyscus maniculatus bairdii (assembly GCF_049852395.1). Lineage (NCBI taxonomy): Eukaryota > Metazoa > Chordata > Mammalia > Rodentia > Cricetidae > Peromyscus > Peromyscus maniculatus. The sequence continues at coordinate 127,239,153 of NC_134852.1, read as the reverse complement.
GCTGTGCTCCACCGTATTCTCCCTGCCATGATGGACAGGCCCCATCTGAAAGTGCAAGCCAAAACCAGCCCTGCCCCGCTTGAGTTGTCTGTGTCGGGCAGCTAGTTCACAGTGATTGCACAGTGAGGGGGATACTGCAGCGCTCTTATTTCCTCCTCACTCGGCAACCTTGGCTGCAATTCCCCATCTTCTGATGCTCTGCTTCTGCTCAACCTAAGACATTTATTTAGTGTCTCGGGCTCTAGTCCTATCAAAATCCCAACTTCATTTTCACCTGTTGGATGATCTTACCCAAGCTCAGGGCTCCATATCCATCCACGTGCTGATGCAGCCGCTGCAGCTCAGATCTCAGATCTCACATTCACCTTGATCTCCAGACTGCTCTGCTCACATCCCCGTCTCCTCTCTGAAGTCTGCTGTGTTAAACTGAACAGATTTAAGAAGGGGTTCTTGGCTTCCTGTCAGGGCTTTCTCCTACTTGGGGTTCTTCCTTCAAACAGAAGAGAACACAACCAGCTTGTTTCTCAAGTCAGAATTCTAGCCACCATACATCAGCTCTCACAGATTAACATGCAAAGCATGCCTGCTTCTATCCATGTCCTGCCACATTCAAGGCCTGGGATCTCCCTCTCTCCCACAGACCTCTGTAAATCCCTAGTTTCTATTTCAGTCACATGTGGCTAGGTTATGTTTGTTCAAAAATCAACTTAACACGTCCACCCCATCTAAAAACTGTTGAAGGGGACGAACCTACAGATCTAAAACAGCAGGATCTCCATGACCCAGGACAATAACAGGATATCCAAGAGGAGCCCCTTATCAGTGGTGTAGTAGAAGCCAGAGGCCTTGAGCCAGATCAATGACAACTGGCAATGAACACTCGTATGTAAAGATGGACTAAGATAAACTGTGTGAATCAATGGACCATACTACAGCTTCCATGACAATATCCTCTCTCTCTCATTCTCTCTCTCTCTCTCTCTCTCTCTCTCTCTCTCTCTCTCTCTCTCTCTCTCTCTTTCGTTTGTTTGTTTTTAAAGTTGGTTTTGTCTTGGGGAAGGTTGGCAAGGTCAGAGGGCAGATGCGAGGGGATAAGGGGACAGGGAGATAAGTGGGATCCGAATACATGTTGTAAAATCCACAAAGAATCAATAAAAGTTTTAAAATAAAAATCAACCCATGTTGAAATATGTACATTCCTATCCCATACAATAAGCCCCACCCTCACATTTCAGGGTAACTAAGTTTTAGGATTTGTGGGGTGTCCTTTGTATTCTTTATTCAGTCAAACAATATGGCACCTTCTTAGTCTTTGTACAAGTATCACCATGTGTTCCATTTTGTTCTGTTCTCTGTACCTCTCATCTGAAGAGGCATCTCTTCCCATAGGATATGAGATGAGAACTTCTATCTCATCTCGGTGTTTAGTATTCTGTTATAGCAATATAAACATTTGTATTCAAGCAATAATCTGTTCTATGACACTTGGGTTGTTTCTAGTCATGTGCCTCACGTAATCCCATGATTCCCTTGTCTCTGCAGTTGTCTCATGTACGCCATTATCTGCAGATGATAAGATACCCACAGCAGGATTCTGAGTCAAAGGGAACATGTAAAAGGCACCACTGTGGGAGTGGGGCGGTGACTTTTAATGTAAAGTTAGTTGCTGCCCAGTTCAAAGCTCTCCAGTGACTTCAATTGTAGATTCATAGAATTTCAAGGGCTCCTTCTGGCCCTCAGAACCTGCTTGCTTAGACTGTGTCCGCTTGGCCCCCACTCAGATCTTCATATTCTAGAACACTCCAACTCTCTTTGCCTTTATGATGATTTGTCTTGCTACAACCTTTATTTTTTTTTAACTCTTCTCTTTAGATTAACTTAAAGATCACTGCCTCTAAAAGAATTCCACAATACCCCCTCACTCCTGACATCACCCTGGTATATTATCATGTTCATTTTCTCAGTAATTCTATTCCTTCCTATAATCTATTTCTAGAATGCTGCTGAAGAAACTAATTCCTGTATTATCAAATAGACAAGAAAAGAGGCAAATGCAGATGAGGAGTGGTCACTTGGTACATGGCTAAGAATGCAACTTAGATTAGCCTATAGAATTTCCTCAAAAACTTATAAATAAAATTACCAAAAATCCATATGTATATCTATACATACTATGTATGTATACAAGGGATATGAAATCCATTTGATAAAAAGGTATCTGAACTCCTATATTTATTGCAAAAATATTTTTGATACATAAAATACAGAATTTCTCTAAGTGCCCATTAACTGATGAATAGATACAAAAAATGCAATTTGTGTGTATCTACAGCTATATATCCATCTCTCCACATATATAGACAAAATATTACATATGTGTAATTTAGCAGGAAACCATTCAGCCACAGAAGGATTTACTGTAGTTATTTGAAGAAACATGGAAGGACTCATGTGTCAGATTACTTCAAGTAAAGTAAGTGAGGCATACAGTAATTGATACAGAATGACATCTCCCTTTTATGAAATCTTAAAAAATGCCAATTTCACAGAACAGGATAGAGCAGTGAATATTAGAGGCATGTAGCAGAGACATTATAGAAGAGAAAATGGGCTAATGAGTGCAAAGCTACAGTCACTTAGAGAATTTAGTTCTGGTGTTCTACAATATAGCAGAGTGGCCACAGTTAGCAATATTACATGTTTCCAAAAAATATTTTTAATGCTATCACTGCAAAAAAAATAACCATTGTCTGAGGTGACAGAGATGGTAAATACTCTGATATGATTATTACCCATGTATGAATGTATCAATACCTCACAGAAGACACTGGTAAGATCACATTACAAAGACCCAAGTTCAAATTCTTAGGACCTACATAAAAAGCAAGGCATGGATGTGGGCATCTGTGACCCAAGAGCTGTGGTGGAGCAGAGATGGGGGCATCTCTGGGGCTTGCTGACTGGCAGCCTAGCTCTAAGTCCAGTGAGAGACCCTGTCACAAGGGAATACTGTGAAGGAGGATGATAGAACAGAAAACCTGAAGAACCTTCCTGTGGTCACCACACATGTGCACACATGTACCCGCACCCACGCACATATACCCACACAGAGACACACAAAGCCACAGCATACTCCATAAATGTGTACAGTTATTGTGTACTAATCAAAAGGAAAAGACAATGCTAACATCAAGATTTAAGGTCACCAGGAAAAGACACAGTGCCTGGTGACAGTAACTATTGAAGAGACACCCTTGAACAGTTATCTCCAGTGCTCTTCCCACATGTACTTTTACAGAGGCGGCATGAGGTCATGGACTGTGGATGTTATATGTTGATATTCTGGTCAGCAATGGAGTGCAAATGCAACAGTAGGTCTGCCTGCACAACCTGGCTTAGTCTGTGGACATATACTCTAGAATGTCCTCACAGTGACAGATCGCCTAAGGACACACCTCTCAGAGGCTCTCCCCATTGGTCAGCAGTACAGGACTGTACATAACCTTGCTTCTTGGTTACATTATCTTGGATTGTTATTTAAGTGTTTCCCAGGAAACATTCTTTACAAACCCTCTATTCTTTTTTAATCAACCCAAGAGAACTCACCATAGAGAGATTCCAAATATGTTAATCATTTTCCAAATATTTTGATTGTCTATTTTGCTATTTGGATTTTTTCACATTTTTGTTATTTGAATAAGACAGCAATAAATATACTGAAGCATGCACATTGTTCATTTTAAATGTTCTAAAACTGATTTTACTCAATTCAAAGGGTAAGATCGCTTTAAGTTACCAGATACATTTTATCAAAACTTGTCAGAAAGAGTGCAGTGGTTTCATACCTTCTAACTGCCTACCAATCAATATGTATAAGCTTTGGTATATTTTCAGTATTTACTAATTTAGTAGGTAAAATTGAAAAATCATTGCTTTAGGGGGCTGGGAATATGGCTCAGTGAGTAAAGTGCCTGCTACATGAGCACAAAGACCCGAGTCAGGATCTCTGGAACTCGCATAGAAAGCCAGCACGGTGTTGCACATCTGTAAGCCTGGTGCTGAGGATGGAGGAGCTCCAGGTTAAGTGAGAAACCCTGTCTTTAAAAATAAGGTAGAAAGGAATTGATGAAGACACCTGACATTGACCTCTCACCTGTACATGTACACTTGAGCCCATGTACCCCACAATCACACTCACCCATGCAAGAACATGTACACATGTGTGTAATACACACAGAGAGAGAGATGGACAGACAGACAGGCAGAGACAGAGACAGAGAGAGACAGAGGGACAGAGAGACAGAAAAGCAGAGAAACAGAGACTACTGCTGCTTTTCATAACTAATGAAATGGAGTGATTTTGTTGGTCCTCTTTGACTGACTAACAACATCATTCTGTCAATGTCCATTTCCACCGGCTGAGGACAAAGAGTTGGGCTGTTTCAGTACACAGGCCCTTAGGTACTCTGGCTGTAACTTTTGTTGCTGCATGGGTACTGCTTACTTTTCCTGTACTCTGAGGAAAAAGGAGATTACATTTTCCTGGAAACAATGCAGTTTCCAGGAAATGCATTATGCTCCCCGTTTTCCACCTGGGATGTGATTCCCAGCATCATTGCCATGTTTTCAAGAACATACCCAGTACTCTCAAATCACGAATGGATAATGTTCAGGGTCCACCACAAAGGTTCCACAAGAAGGCATTTCTTCTGCATCTTCCCGACCCATGCTTCCATTTGCAGAATCTCTCTCCCTTAGGAATGAAACCCAGGCATGCATGGGTACCAACAAACCAGCACAATCTCTCTTTTCTACAGAGCTTCAGCTCACCTTTAAGTGAATCTGAAAATTTTCAATAATTGTCTTCCCAAACTAGGCATTTTATCCAATATCAAATTAGCATGTTATAAGGGGTGCTGCACAAATAGCTGACATCGATTCACATGACTTAAAAATCCAGCAAGCCGAGAAGTCTACGGTATTGATTCATGCTAACAAAACGGAGGGGCACAGCTAATCTTTATAACACATGCTGGGTGGAATGACATTTACAAATGCAGACAGATGGAAGCCAATTGGACTTAATTCTTTAAGGATTAAACTGATGGCAGCAATTAGACCTGAAGAGTCAAGCAGTCTCGCTGCTGGGAATTGAGACTCAGCCCCTGGAGTCCAGGTCTGAGTTACCCACATCCTTGGCTAACCATGGCTTCCTGCTGTTCTACTGACCAGCTACTGGTATGAAGTTTCCCATGACTATCCATGTTAATTAAATTGGTTTCGTTTTTTGTAAGTGCATACTATTGCTTTTACTTGCCTCTTTGACTTTTAATAACAACCTCTCTGAAGCGGTTTGGGCTTAGGATCATCCCAGGTGGAGGCTATTCCTATAGAATACCAGATGAGCCCAATAAAGGACTTGCTGGGACAGAATACAAAATATTCTCTTTGTATCTGAGTCTGTGCTGGAATTAGACACAAAGAGTCTGCAAAAGCTTGGAAACTCTCAGAACTGGATTTTTTCCCCCAGCTTAAAGAAACATTCGAGCTTGCCTTAGTCTTAATCTCTGAGAACAACTCTGTTTCCATGTCCAAGTGGTTCTCAGGTTGGGCTGATAAACATCACCCAAAGAACAGAAAATCCAGGTGATAACCTTCTGGGTAACCTGTGGTCTTAAAACCCCTAATGCCTCTGCTTATCAGGGAAGTGGCCACTGGGAGGCGGGGAGCATTTCTTAGTCATGGAGAATCACAGAGAGCACCATGAGTAGCAATCAAATCCTGCGTTTACCACTCAGTCACTGCTCAATGGTCAGGGCTTCCCACAAGGTATGTTAGGTATGTTTTGGGAACTTCATTCATGAGTACTGTACTTCCTTCATTCCCATCCCTCCCTCTCTTCCCCTTCAACCCTTCCAATGTTCTCACTACCTCTCAAATTCATAACCTCTTCAATTATTGTTGTACACACACACACACACACACACACACACACACACACACACACACACACACAAATACAACTTGCCAAGCCTATTTAGAGTTTCTTGTATTTACACATGTTTAATATTGACTGCTTGGGGCTGAATAACCTTTTAAGGGGTTCATCCCTAGAGAAGACTCATTCTTTTTCTCCCAACGGCCATTAATTGCCTGTAGCTCTTCATCTAAGGATAGAGCCTTGTGAGATTTTTTCCCCCCATTTATTTTGGCATGCTAGCTGGTATTGTCATTGCATGGGTCTCGTTTAAGTTGTCATATTGTTGAGATTTCACGGGTATAGTGCCTCTGTCATGTCTAGAAGACACTACCTCATAGCACATGTCTTTTTTCGCCCCTCTTCCATGGTGTTCCCTGAGCCATAAGTGTCGGGCTGGTGCTGCAGATGTATGTGGCAGCTGGCATTGGGCGCCCCATGGTGAGTTCTGGATCTCTGTAATGTTCTTGGTCTGCTGCAAGAAGAAGCTTCTTTGATGAAGGGCAAATTCTGCACTTAATCTGTGAGTATAAGGATGAGTATTGAGAATGCAGTTAATGCACTTGTGAAAGTGGCAATAGTAGATTTTCCTCCAGGGTTCATGACCTCAGCAGCCATGGGTATTTCTTTGGGTTTGAATCCTCTCCTATTGAGTGCATTGTAAGCCCAATTAGACAGCTATGGTAACCTTAAGATATAAGTGCTGCTATTGTACCCTTGGGGCTGTCTTGCCAGGCTGGCTACTGCTGTGGTTCATAGAATTTACAACTGGGTAGGATTTGTAATTGCTTTTCTCCACTGACAGCTTGCATAGCACCTCTGATACTATGAGAGCTAGTCCTCAGGGAGGAGTTTTCAGGTCAGTTCCATCTCAGTTTCTCCAAATCCTGTGTCCAAAGTATGGGGCTAACATAAGTTTCTGGGAAGTAATCAAGGGCAATGCCTGTATTGTTATGAATGTCTCTTAGGCCATACCTTATGCCCCCCCCCCCCCCCCCCGCATTCCCCGCTTCTGCTACCAGATCAATAACTTAAGGGGATATTTCCCATATCTGGCACTAGAAATTTTTTAGTTCTTGATTTTAGATAGTCTATAGCTCTTATCATCCCAAGTGGCATGACTTCATTTAACACACACACACACACACACACACACACACACACACACGCACACACACACACACACACACACATTACACATGTATGATTAAGTACACAGAAAGGAATATGATTCCCTATGGCCTTCTCAAACATCCTTAGTGTTATTTATATCCTTCCTCCATCCTTCTCCTTCTATAAGCCTCCTTCCTTATGTCTTGTTTCCACACTCATCCTATGTCCATCTGTCCATCAGGATTACTTTGCAAATCTATTGTGATGGCTCCAGGGAAATGCCTCTAGTAAAGTCTGTAACTGTGTGTCTCGACATGGGTATGTGGGTTTATGCAAGTCCATGGAATGAAGACTCAGAGCCATCTTAAGAATGAATATAGCCTTTTATGGCTGCAGGGGGGTCCAGCCTCAAAGAACTAAAGCACTTTGCCTTCACCTAGGCATTTTTATTTACCCTCTATTTACAATTTATCCAGTTAATTTCCAAACCTTCAAAGCAACCTAAAAGGAGCTCCCAGAGACTAAATGCCAAGTGCAAATTACTTGGTTTATCAGGTACCACAGTTTTCCAGGTTTTCCTGGACCAAGTTTTGCATAGGTCTTTGATCCTTGGGGGACTCTCAGATCCCTGACTTTCAGAAGATTCACATAGGGCAATAAGAGAAACAAAAGGTAAGAGAAACAAAAAGTGTGGTTAAACAAAGGAAGGATTAGGGCTAGGTGCTACTCTCCAGAACCAGGCCAGGAGCTCAGCAGGAATGCACTACAAAAGTCCAAGCCACCAGTGCTTAAAAGGCTAAGTGTAGAGGAGGGTGGCTCAGCTGATAAAGTAGGCCCCAGACCCCATATGAAAAACCTATGTGTTTTGGCATAGGCTTGTAATCATCCCAACCTTGGGGAGGCAGAGATAGATAGAATGATGGGGTTTGATGGCCAATTAGCAGGATGCAGACCAGTGAGAGACTGCATCAAAACTCACGGTGGACTGCCCCTGAACAGCAATTGGAGATTGACTTCTGCCCCCTATGCACACACCTGTGTGTGCAACAATGCATACACAAACACACATACACACACACACACAAGTGTGGTCTGTGTTTTACTGTTTATAGTTCTTGCTTTTTCTTCTCATCTTTCTACAGCATTCTAGAACATTTTGCTACCTGCTATGCAATTGATGTTTGAAGACCCTGAGAACACATCCAAAGAAACCCTCCAGGGGATGACATTATAGAGGTCCTGGAATGAACATTTCTATGATACTATGGATTCTTTTTGTTGAAAGTAAGAAACAGTCCAGACAAAAACCTTGAATTATCCTAGAAAACGGAGATTGGGCATTAGTTGTCTGGAATATAAGCATTGTCTAAAGAACCAGAAATCTCTCACCAGACTCTAAGTTACACCAGTTGGTTTCTTGTTGATTTTCTTGGTGCTGGGAGCCAAGGGGCTTGTGCATGCTAAGCAGCAATCTACCACTGAACTGTATCTCCATCCTTTTGTGCCAACATGTTTAATTTTGAGACAGAATGCTCACTAAATGGCCCAGGTTGGCCTTGAATGCAATCTGGAGTAACTGGCCTGTGTTACCAGGCCCAGCTATCTCTACTAGTATTAAACCTTAGGACTACTCAGGTAAACAGAGAGGTGGAAACTTCAAGGTATTTGTTACTTAAAATGGTGAGCAATGTATAGAAAATTGTTTCAAGCTAATTTTATATCTGACCTTTCTGAGTAAACCTCCTTTCTTCTGTTGATAGACTTTGGAATTTGGAACAACTCAGTCTACCATAAGATAGAGATATTAATGATCATAGTCTCTCTGTCTTTCAGTCCTATCTTATGATACATGTTCCTTTGTCAGGATCTTGGCTAGTCCCAGCTCCTCTGACCTACCAGGGACAAATCCAAGTATGTGACCCTGACATTTGATTGGTCTTAATGGATGCTCTCTGACACCCACAAGTCCTTTTACTTGCAATCATGGTATGCACTCATCTCAAACCATGTGGATAGGAAGTGGTAGGGACAGTCCCACAAATGAAGCAGGAGGCTATGGCCAGATGAACAAGTAGACACCTCCAAAGAAAAGTGCTGTGGCATGCATGTCTCTCTGTATGCTGTGAACATGTGTTGCTCTCCTTGGTTGATAAATAAAGCTGTTTGGCCAATGGCAAGGCAGAATAAGGTTAGGCAGTACATTCAAATTAAAGATGGAGATGAAGAAGGGTGGGGGTCAGAGGAGACATGATCCAGTCACCCAGGAAGGAAGATGTGAAAGTACCAGCAAGTCACAAAGCCATGAGGCAAAACATAGATTAATAGGAATGGGCTAAGTTAAGCTGTAAGAGCCAGCTAGCAAGAAGTCTGAGCCATAGGCCATACAGTTTGTAATTAATATAAGCCGCTGGCTGTGTGTTTACTTTATAAGTAGCTGCGGGACCGCAGGTGGGAGAGATTTATCCGGAGAATCTCTGGCTACAGAAAAGCACAATTGTTTGCCAGATTTTGGCAATAGAAAGTCAATTGTCAGCAGTATTTTGCCAGAGATAGCTAGCCATTGCTGTAAATTAAAGACACCTAGGGAGTATATTTTTTAAACAAATATCTGAGGGACTGCAAAGATGGTTCAGTAAAGAGTGTTTGCTGCTCATAGAGAGGACAAGAGTTCAGTCCCCCATACCCACACATGTTGAGTGACTCACAACTGTCTGTACCTCCAGCTCCAGGAGATCTGACAGCCTTCCCTGACATCCATAGGTATGTGCAAGTGCCCACACAAACACAAAATAAATGAATAATTGAATACATGAATCTTTATAAAAGAATGTCTGGGCTCTCACCTCAGGAAGACACAATATTTTTTTTAAAAAAAATACCAATGTTGGAACTGGACATCAGTAGTTATGACAAACACTCAGCCAACCCTGCTGTTCAGCCAGAGTTAAGAACCCTGTGTGAGTGGACATGTATGCACACAAGCCACACAGCCAGATGGGATGCTTGGGGGTGGGAATTTTCTTTGGATAGCTCTTTGATAGAACCGAAGTCAGCATTCCAACCCCCCAAAGCTGCAAAGACATCTTGTCTACACTGCTGCTTCACAAACAAGTATACACACTCTGCTGATTTTGAAAGACTTGGGGGATATCCATGGGTTACAGCCTCAGCTCAAAACATGAGTCATCTCCAATGTAACTGACGTTCAGTTGTTTTCTTTCCTTTGCATCTTTAACGATTATAAATTCACAGTTCATGGAGGAGCAAAGCTCCGGCTTGGATTTTTGTTTAAGTGCCAGAGCCTATTATTGTTCAGAATTCTGATGGAGAAGCTCCACACGGTCGTTCAAACATCACCTCCCCTACCTCTATCCCATGGCAAGTAGCTCTTCAGCTTCTTCACCTCATCTACTTGAATTGCTTGGCTCTCATCTTCAGCACTATGCTGCAACTTTTCCTGGGGCCACAGGTCTCTGGATACATTCGACATGTCATATAAACAATATGCCTCAAAATCTACCCCTGGTTGTTATGTTCGCAGCCTCAGACAACAGGACTAGAGGCTGGCCGAGGTTAGCTTTGAACTTCGTCCTTGGTATGCCACCCAGATGTGGAGCTTCTAAGCTCCCCAATTAAAGGTCAGAGGATCTGAGTTGGAATCAAAATTGTAAATGCAATCTTGTCCTGTGTCTGCCTGGCTCAGTTTAAAACAAAAGTACATATTTGGGTCTGATGCAAAGGACTGGGCAAACAGGGACCAGCCCAGTGCAAACAGAAATCAAACTGGGGGCTTCAGAGAATGTCAAGTGCTACAGAATGTGAACGAAATACTCTAAACTAGAACACCAGCAATGTTTGTACTAATAAATATGCAGCTCGCGGGGCAGACAGTCATAAATGTTTGCTTGCTGAACTCATTAGATACCTCGAGCTAAAATGACTAGTAATAGACACAAACAGATTGGGGTGTAAGGTCTGCACACTCAGAGTTTTTGACAGAATAATGAGATAAAAATAAACAAGGACACATGGAATCTGCATAATGTAATTGATACTGATTGAATACATTTTTAAACATCACATTCAGAATACAATGAAATTCCTTTTAAGAGTTTAATTAATACAATTTCAAACTGTATGTCATATTAATTCATACACATTCAAAGCAGTCAGCAGTAGGTCAGGTTATTTCTGGGCATGTGTATGAAATATTAATTTTAGCTATATATAAAATATATAATGCCATTTCTTGAGCATGTGCGATGGAAAATACTCATTTTTAAAAAGAGTTGCTGTACATGCATGTGTGTGTGTGTATGTGCATATGTGTGTGTGCATCTGAGTATATATGTGTGCATATGTATATGTGTGTGCATATGCATGTGTGCTCATATGTGTGTGGGGAGGTGACAGCTCTCTGATAGAGCAGTGAGCTCTCTTAACCCATTTGAGCCACCTCTTGAGCTCAGAAAATACTCGTTTAAATCCAAATGAATGAACTATTAATGTAGCAGATGAAAACTAAAATTAAAATCCCAAACAAAGTAAAAATCCCTCTCTTAAATAACATGCTAGCTGAAGAGAAAAAATTATCAGCCAGAAATTCATGAACCAAGAAGACAGTGTGCAAACTGTCACTGTCCTGGGTTATAGCCATAAATTTCATAGTGAACATGCAAGAAATATAAAGATGATGCACCAGTAAGCGTTTCTCAATATAAGGATGGTATGCCAGTGAGGATTTCTCAAAGGAAGTAAGAGAAAATAAGGAAAGAAACAAAGGTAAGGGTTTTTAACACCAAAGTTAGAATAAATAATACACATTAATATTGCAAAACTAAATGTTGTTTCCCTTACAAGTGTAGTTATTATTTTTTTAAACTAGTCATGAAAATTACTGAGCACTTACCATGTGCCTGGGATTGGTTAAGACCATTATTACCAGGATCCAGACAGGTGGCTCAGCAGGTGAAGGTGCTTGCCACCAAGCCTGATGACCAAATCAATCCCTGGCACCCACATAGTGGAAAGGGAACTAACCCCAGAGAGTTGTCCTCTGCCTTCATCATGAACACTGTAGCACACGTGCATGCACGCAAACTCTCTCTCTCTCTCTCTCTCTCTCTCTCTCTCTCTCTCTCTCTCTCTCTCTCTCTCTTTCTCTCTCTCTCTCTCTCTCTCTCTCTCTCTCTCACACACACACACACACACACACACATATATATATACATATATATATATACATGTATGTATATAAACTCTCCTAAATAAGTAAATGAACATAAAGAAAATTCCATTATTGACAATTCTACAAAGACAGGATCATTACCCCTGGCTGACAGAGAAGGAACTGAGGAAGGAAGTGGGGAGCCCATGTGCCTCAGGTCACCCAAGAGGCAGGGCTAGAACTAGAGTATAATTAACAATGCTCCACCTAAGCTTTTAGCCAGTGCTTTACAGGGACCCTCAGTAGGAGGGGAAACATGTAGACAAAAAAAAAGTCACAAACAAAAATTAATTGTAAAATGCTAAGCGAATGAATAGCCATATGCTAAATAGCTTTGAAAGTCCTAATGATACCTATGGCTTACCAGGTAAACATGAGTTCTAGTGACCTAACAGGAATCTGACGGTGTCAGTTACATGGAAAAAAAATGGATCCTATAAAAATAACTTGAAGGAGCTAGGTGTGACAAACACCTGAAATCTCAGCACTCTGAGGAGGATCAGGAGTCTCAGGCCAGTCTGGACTCTATAGTGAGTTCAAGACCAGGCTGGGCCATATAATAAGACCTTATCTCTAGAAGAGCATAGGAGATGGGAGGGAGAGGAGGGAAAAATCTGAAGACAGTCTAGTCCTAATTTATTTTAAATCTAAATGCTTTTTTTTTCTCAAAATCCTGAAAAATAACTCCCAAGATATATAACTATTTTAGAAAAAAATTAGAAGAAGAAATATGTCCTGATTTCATCAGTGATGTTGGCATGAATCTATCTTGAAGACTTGGTAACAATAGCCAAGGAGAGAGAAAGTGCCAAGCCAATATTATTTATTGATGCAGATACAAACAAGCTGAGGGAACTCCAGCAGGCCTAATTCAGCTGTGCTGTGAAGAATAATTCTCCATGACCAAATAGATTTTATTCCAAGAAACCAAGGTAGATTTAATATCAAGCATCATTTAATATTCAGAAACCTATGAACATAATTAATCACATTGGCAGGTCAAAAGCCAAAAACCACCATCAAATATCAAAAGGTTTATTTTTTTAAATAAAATTCAATATCCATCACTGCTCTAGGTTTTATAATGCCAGAATCAGGCCTGGAGAGATGGCTCAGTCTGTCCAATTCTTGCCTTTCCAGCACAAGTACCTGAGTTCATTGGACAGAACTCATGGGGTGGGGGGAAGACAGGTGAAATGGGCTGTACTGGCTTTGCTGGGAATGTGGAGAGGCACATAACTGGGCCTTGCTAACCAGCCCAGCTAAGTCTACAAGGTGCAGGCCAGTGAAAGACTTTGTCTCCAACAGCAAAGTGGAGTGGCTGAGGAACTAATTGTGAGTTTGTCTTTTCTCCACCCCACCCCACCCCCGTGTGTGTGTGTGTGTGTGTGTGTGTGTGTGTGTGTGTGTGTGTGTGTATACCTAAACACATAAATACCACCACACACATAAATACTGTCCCCCCACAAGTATCCTCCTACAAGACCACACCACACACAAATACCCTCACAAATACTGCCCTACACACAATACTGCTCCCCCACAAATACCTCACACACAGCTACTGCCCCCCCCCACATACAAATAGTGCAGACATTTCAAAGTAAAGGATGCCTTTGCTGACATTGTAAATAATAGCTCTGAGGTGTGAATGGGAGGTGGGGTAGGGGGAGGTGGGGAGGGTAGGACAAACTGTGATTGGTATGTAAAATGAAAAAAAAGAAACTTTTAAATAAAGAGAGGGGAAAAAGTGAAAAACAGAAGAATAGCTCTTGTCTATCACCAGCTGACAGTGGACCAAGTCACCAGACAGCAGAAACCCCCTGCAGAACTCCTGGGCCACACAAGGCACTGGTTCTCCAAGAGATCTGGATACTGGAGAAGACAGGTAGAGCAGCAGAGGTTTGGACAATGCCAACTTGAAGCATTAGGGTAGGCCTGAATCTGGTCGCAGTCACATCCTGCACAGATCCAACACCATGTGCTTTCCTGTGTTCTAAAACAGTGCTACCCACCTCAAAAAACAAAGCAAGGATTACATAGGCAAACGGAGAGAAGCCTTGCTATCTTGGTGTGGTGCTGATGGGAGCCAAGACTGAATCACTACAGTTCTTAGCATGACATAGAAATAAGATGAAGGAAAACCTAGAAAATCCACTAATGCCAACTGACAAATAATCAGAACTATCATGGGATTCAGAAATCCAGAGATTACCAGGCACATGTATATAAGCCCTATCTTGTATTCTCTGAAAAGGATTTATTTCATGTATGTGTAAAAAAAATGCACAATTGTATATGTGGTGCACATGTCAGTGTGCTCAAATGGAGCCAAAAGGAGGGCATGTGGGTATCCTCTTCTGTCACTGTCCCATTGGATGCCTAGATTTTTCTATGGATGCTGGATCTGAACTCCCATTTTCCAGTCCTCAGGACTGTGCAGTGTGGCATACACTCAAACTGCTGAGCCATTTCTCAAGTCCATGAGTTCTTTTAACTGGAGCATCTTCCTTGCTGCTCCTATCAATAGCAGAAATTCCACATTTAATAGAATTATATTAATGCCTATTATCCCCTTAAGTTCCAAAAGTACGCTATGAGGCTACAAAAATTGCATTTATGGAAAAAATATAATGTGCAACCATGACGTGGTGCTGGCTACATCTTGACCAGAAAGGAGGAGGAAGTTGACTGACTCACTAGGCAGTATCCTGGGCATAGGGAAACCTCAAAGCCCACCCCCACAGTGACACACTTCCTCCAACCAGGCCATACCCACTCCAACAAAGCCACACCTCAAATAGTGCCACTCCCTGTGAGATTATGGGGATCAATTACATTACCTATGAGATTATGGGGGCCAATTACATTCAAACCACCACACTGGGGGTGGCAAGATAGCTCAGAGGATAAGAGACTTTGTCGCCAAGCCTGATGACCTGAAGTTGATCTTTAAAACATGGTTGAAGGAGAGAACTGACTCCTGCAACTTGTCCTCTGACATCCACACATGTTTACATGTCAGAGGCATGTGTACACTCACAAACACACAAATACACATGATACCTAAGTAAAATGTTTAAAAATCTTTCTAGGCAATTTTATCATTCAAACAGAAGAAATCAATGGACTAAATGCATAGAGTCATCGATTATGATAATAAACCTAGACAACTATTGTAAACTAACATAAAACCCACAGAGAGTCTATCTCTGTGTCTCTGTCTCTGTCTCTCATACACACACACCACCACCACCAACAGGCACCATCTACACATTGGGCATCTAACATAGAGGTCAGCTTTGTGCTTATTGCCCTTGACTAAGTCATCAGCAACTGAAGCCAACACACAGAGAAAAGAAAAACAACAGCACAAAGTGGGATGTGAATGCTGACAAACAAGTGGCAGACAGGAGCTTTGCATATTTTCCAAGCTACACCTTCTACCCACCACAGGCTGCCAGCAGAACCCCAGCAGGGTGTGAGTCAGCTCTGAGCCAGAGAACAACAAAGGGACTCCCCCAAGCTAACTTGAAACCACCAGCTCCTGTTGGTGGTCCCCACATCCAACTAGGGAACTGCCTCCAGCCTGGCCTCAGAGCCTGCAGCCTTGTTGAGCCTCCCAAAGCCCCTGATTTCTCATCGCTGGTGTTTAACTGTTCCCTTCTCCATTATCTTTCCTGGTCTCCCACGCCTGAGTCAAGCTCTCATTCCTCCTGTTCTTCCTTGGTCTCATGAGGTCCTTTGAGCATCTGAGTTCTACATTCAACCCTTCTGCTCCACCACACGAAAGCACCTTAAGGTGGTGTCTGATGTACCTCAGCATGCGCAGTGATGGCTTTGAGCATACAATTACACTCTGTTCTTGTGCATACAAGTCTCTGACAATGAATGAAGAGAGGAAAGAATGACAAAATGAGCCTCTCCTCCAGCCAGGTTTATAACCTTTGTCAAGCTGTTCCTGTACTGAGGATGCTTTTCTCAACTAATATCCCTGTGTTCAAATCCCAACCCAACAGAAGGAGTTACTTCCTTGGCTACACACCCAGGAGCAACTTCCACCTCTTCCAATTCCTATAAAATCCATGTCATCAGTTTCTACAACATTCCACCCTAATTAGATTTAGGGCTAGTTAAGGTCATATTTCATGCACCCGTCTTTGATGGTTAGTTTTCATTGTCAACTTGATATAATCTAGAATCAGCTGGAAAGAATGTCTCATTGAGGGATGGTCTGAATAGTTCTACCCGTGGTCATGTCTATGGGAAATTACCTTGATTGTGTTGACTGAGGAGATCCAGCCCACTGCAAGCAGTGTCATTCCCTATTTTTGGATCCTGGACTGTGTAAGAGTTCAGAAAGTAAGCTAAGTCAGCAAAGCATGAATGTGTTTATTTCTCTCTGCTTCTGACTGGATGTGATGTGGCTGTTTTAAGTTCCTGCTGCCTTGATTTCTTTCTATAATGCACTGTAACCCGGGATCATGAGGCATAATAAACCTTTTCTCCCCTGACTTGCCTTTTGTCAGGGCATTTTATTGTAACAACAGAAACAAAAGTACAACACCTCCCTACTGCTCAGTACTCTGTGATGATGGAGACCATCTGTCTCTGTCCCATGTCCCTTCCCAACATAGTCCACCTGATAGGCAAGGAATGGATTATTGGAGATGTTAGTTCAGTGTTCATCCCTGCTGGTTGGACTTCACAGGTCAAAAAGCAGGAAAACTGATAAAGACAAAGTCTTGGGTATTACCCCAAGCTCAGATATTCCTACCACTGCCATCTTTTATGGAACTTTTCCTAAACTAGTCCAGTAGAAAATGTGTTCTACATATCTGGATGAACTTCAAGTGTCAGCTGAAAGAGGAGACAGTCATCTGGGGGCATGTTGCCCCTGTACATTCCTTCATCATGACACATCTCTGGAGAGAAGAGTAGGGGTGTGAACCCAACCAGGGCCTGATTGCACTCACTCTCCTCTAACTTTTGGACCTCAACAGATATTCTTTTCCTCTTCCTGCCTGGGATGAGTCTTGGCGGCTCCTGAAGCAATAAGGGGAGCTATTTTGGGGAGACGGTTGATACTTGGCGAGTCCTCCTACAGACCAGCAATAGCTGTTCGACATGTTAAATGCCTCCCAGATGGAGATGCTTAGCATTTGTAGGAGGAATAATTTGGAAGAGAAAAATGCATTTGTCTTTTGGCATCCTGTGGATTCCAACACAGAAGACAGAGAACACTGTGGAACTTACCATCCACATGGCAGTGTTTTCTTAGAATTTTGCAAGTGCTGGGTGACCGCACTGCTTCTTCCTCTGGGGGTATCAAATTCTGGAAGTGCCACAGCACAGGGGAAAAGTGTGAGGAGCTGAGTCCCTGAGGTCTCAGGGTTCCCAGAAGGAAACAACCAGGCTCAGCCTCCTGTCTACCACTGGCAAATGCTGCAGTCATATGGAGCAGAGGTTTGGGGTTCAGTCGGTAAAGTGTGTGCTATGCAAGCGCAAGGACCTGAGTTTGATCCTCAGCACCTACAGGCATGCACAGTGATCTTAACATGAGAAGACAGACAGATTCTGGTGCTTGATAGTCAGCAAGCCTAGCTGAATCAATGAGCCCCAGGTCCCAGAGAGAGACCCTGTCTCAAAAACTATGGGGGACACCTCCTGAAACAATAGCCAGGGTTGGCCTTTACCCTCCACATGTAGGCACAGACATATGAACATGAACCTCCATATACATACAGACATATGCACAAGCTCCCTCCCACATACAAATCATGTAAACCTGATGATTCTCCTTTTAAATATCATCTGTTATGATATTCAGCCAGCAACTGAGACATGTGAGTGAGTCTTAGCTGTGCTCTGCCTTTAACTTTCTTTGTAGATAAAGCAACCAACCTAACCACCTTGCCTCAGTTTCTCCATCTGTGATAGGGCATTGGATTAAATAGATTTACATTATTTTCTAACACAGTAACAGTGCTCTGACTTCCATGGTTTACAGAATGAAGGTAACATCGTTGTGGAGGAATAGTGAAGCTGCCCTTTACTGTGAGCTTCCCAATACAAGAAAGAGAAAACACCACTGAATTGTACATCATGTCTCACTACTCATGATGGGGACGGAGTATATATTCCATAAAAAAAAAGACTTGAGTCTGCATCCCCTTTCCTGACTCATCCTCTTTATACTCACAAATCTCCAGGGTACAAAGAGCCTCATAAATACATTTTCCCTTTGAGTATGTATATGAAGTGCTAATATGGGGGACATGGACAGGGCTTCTATATGAGCCCAACTCCAAACCCAATCACATTTTCTTAGCCACAGTGAGGAATTTAGGCAGTCAAAGGGGGTTCCCATAAGAAACAGCCTCCTGTGAATAGAAGTAGCAATCAAAACTGGCATAGCCAAGGATGTTCTCCACCCAGAAGCTGTAACACAAGCTTCCCACCCCTGGCTTCCTGAATCTCAGCCGAGGCTTTGATGGATTAGATACACTAGATGACCCTTCTGCCTGCTCTGCTCTGCTGCCAATAGTGGGATCCAGAGAGCAAGAGGGATACAACAACCACCAAATTTACAGAAATCCTGCTGTCATTTGAAGGGATAATACTCGTGAGAGCCTGTGAGCTTGGATTTCTACCATGGTGCTGACTTTATCTACTTCCTGTGAAGGTTAGTTTTAACTGTGAACTTGATACAATCTACAATCACCTGGGATGAGATTCTCAATGTGGAGTTGTCTAGATCCAGTTAGCCTGTGGACATTCCTGTATGAGATTTTTCTCAGTTGGGTTAGTTGAGGTGGGAAGACCCACTTTGAAAGTGGGTGGCATCATTTCATGGGCTGGTCTGAACTGTATAAAGTGAAGAAAGCAAGCTGAGTGGTAAGCATACATGCATTTATTCTCTTGAGTATGAACCTGCCTTTTGTACAGAGGTCTACACAGCGAAACCCTGTCCCACAAACAAACAACAAAAACAGAAGGTAACTAGAGGTCTAGAACACCTATATCCATAGAATTCCAGGGGTTAAGGCAAGAAGATCCTTAGTTCAAGGCCAGTCTTGGCACCACAGCAAGGCCTGCCCTCAAGTAATCAAAAAAAATTAAAATGGTAACTGGATAAATTGTACTGTCTGCTTCAAGTTTCCGTCCTGGCTTCCTGGCAGTGATGGACTGTACCCTGGAATTGTGAGCTAAAATTAAAATAAACCCCCTTCCTAAGTTTTTGTTTTTTGTTTTTTTTTTTAATCAGGGTGTTTATCAAAGCAACTGGAAAGGAAACTAGAACACTTGTTTATTTATTTAAAGCAAAGGACTTTTTTTTCCCACTGAAAAGAATTCCTCAAAATCTCCTAGTTCTCCATGAAGTCAGACATCAATAATGCATTTTAAGGCTATGCGGGTTTCACTTCTTGCTGCCTTCTGGCATTTCTCAGGGGCTGTCATATTGAGTCTCAGCACTAAAAATCTTGGTCACAATGAAGAACAAGCCTAGAATCTTTCAGGGATTGACTGGACACATCTCTGGGGAGCCAGTCCTTTAGCAAAGGACTTGAAGAGTCTACTAACAGTCAGCTCATTCCCACTGACCTAGAAGGAAGTTCACGACAGGAATGTTTGTTTTTTGGGGGGAAATCTTTTCTGTCACTGGCTTTACTTTGGAAGCAGGGAACCACTCAGAAGAGCAGGGACTTCCTGAGGTGTTAAGACAGAGAGCAGGAGGTTCAAACTCAGCTCCTTGTGTTATAATGGGCTTATCAGCTAGCCACCCCCCCACCCCCGGGTGATATGTATTCCTCCTAAAAAGACTGCTTTGGAATTAAGCTGTGTGTCCACTGGAGGAACATGTTCACATTATGTTCTAAAAACTCAAAAAGTGCTGGCTTGTCATGGTGGCTCATGCCTGCAATCTTAGCACTCGGGAGACAAGAGTATTGCTGAAAGCTGAAGGCCACCTGAATGCCACCAAGAAAGAGAGACCCTGTGTCAAAAACTATGGGGCTGGGGGCTTGGGGTGTAGCTCGGTTGGCAGAGTGGCACGCATGAAGCCCAGGGTTTGAGCTCAGCCCTACATGAACTCAGCATGGTGGCACATGTGTGTAATCTCAACATTAAAGACAGAGGTAGGAGAATCATGAGTTCAAGGTTATCCTCATCTACATGTGGAGTTCAAGGTCAGCCTGGGATATCTGAGACCCTGTGTGAAGAAGAAAAATCCTAGCGTCTCTTAATGGAAACCATTGATTTCAGCCCTCATGATCCATGACTCCAGCTCCTGTAGCAGTTTTTATCAGCCCAAGTGGCTGTTTTTGTATCTACAGGTTTACATGCTGTGGTGGGTATGCATCTGTTCCTTCTCCATTGGAGAAGCCCATTAGGATGGCACTCTTATGGTTGAAAAGCAGAGCTCTAAGAAGACATGTGTGAGTTCCCTGTCATCAACGTCAGGGATGGGCATGGGGACAAGACTGACAATGAGTCGGACTCCATGTAGGGTGATGAAGAGGAGAGCTGGTCTCTTTATTTAGGATCTGCCATATTTCAACATTTTGACATCTTGTCTCATAGAGTTTTAGTGTCTCTAGATGGAAACCCTCCGAGTGCCCATGTGATAAGAGAGGTGAGCAGAGAGCCACAGAGTTTACCCATTCCTTCCCTTGTCCACCTCTGCCATCTCCAGTATCCCGGAGTGTCCTAAGGCTTCTTGCTTATTATTCACAGGTCCCCAGTTCTGTGTGTGGAGGGCGTATTGTCTGATTACATCAGGTGATGGAGACCCTCTGGGGCTCAATAGCTCTGCATACAGTGTTTGGTTATGGCCTTAAAATGCCCACAATGCAGGCTAGTGAGATGGCTCAGTGGTGAAAGCCCCTGGTGTCCATGCAAACAGACCAGACCTTAGGCCCTCAGAACCCATATAAATGCCAGATGTGCATGGCAGCTTGTCTGTAACTCCAGCCTAGGAGGCAGATGGCCAGCAAGTCTAGCAGTATCAGTGAAGCTCTGGTTTTGATTAAGAGACCCTCCTCAATGCATAAGGTAGAAGAGCAAGCAAGGAAGATTCTCAACATCCTCAGGGGTCCACATTCATGTACACTTTTGTGCTCCCTACCTACAGAGAACGAACACACACACACACACACACACACACACACACACACACACACACACACTTATACATGAAAAAAAAAGAAAGAAAATACCCAGAATTGAACTATTTCTGCTCTGCAAAGCCACATATCATTCATTTCCCCCCTCCCTTCCTTCCTCCCCTCCATCCCTTTCTTCCACCATTCCTTCTGTCATTCCAGTGGGGCTTAAGGAGGTAGATTAGTCAGGGTTATCTAGAGGTAAAGAACCAGTAATATATACAGGGTGGTAGATTTGTAGGATCATTTCCAACCACGGTAGCTGGATGATGAAGGGGTAGAAAACCCAGTAGCTGCTTAGTCTGAGAAGCCGGGCACCTCTGCAGCCCCAGTCTGAGGATGAATGCCTGGAAACTTCCTGGAGAGTGTCTGATGTTAAATCCATGTTGAGAGGCCACAGAAGCTGGAGTCTGGTGTCCCCAGGTGACAGCAGCAGTGACAGACGCCACAGTGACAGATGCGCTTGCTCAGGCAGAGTGGATCTGGCAAGTAAGCTTCCTCTTCTTCCAACCTTTTCCCCACCCAGGCCCTCGGCTGAATGGGTGGTGCTTCCCGTGCTTTGAGCAAGCCTTCTCTG